>NC_092814.1:209403300-209717800 GCF_023375885.2 Dermacentor andersoni
TTGAAGTAGTACGAGGGCGATTTAGAAAGTCTTTGCACCTATTCTTTTTAGCCAAGTTACTGCTGTGAATGCGAAGTCAACATATGTATTCCCAGCGGTGTACATTTCTTGGACCGGCGCGGCCTTATCTGCGGGTGGCTCCGCGGCACGGCGCTGCTGTCAGTTGTTGAAGATGGCGGTTGTGCTTCACACGTCCCCGGCGTACGAGCAACGAAGTTTGATTCGTTTTCTATGGAGCAAGACACGAACGTTCATCGAAATCCACCAAGGAATGCAGTCCACGTATGGGAAAAGGTGTATCGCTTTGAGAAGCGTGAGGTGGTGGTGTTGTGAGTTCGCAAAAGGCCGTGAAGACTTCCATGACAATGAGCGTTCGGGGAAGCCGCGTGCGTCGCTGACTGTCGACACAGGGGCATCTCAAATTTAGTGCTGCGATTGGACAAACGTCTGAACCGATGTGAGGTCTACGAGCAAAAATAGTATAAGGCATGTTGAATAGCACGTACATTTGTAATTTACCTGTACGTACCTTACTTTGGCTAATAAAAAATAGGGGCAAATACTCTTTGATTCGCCCTCGTATATACCACTAATATGTGAGATGAACTTTAACAAAACTCTCTGAAACATTCCAATAATTTCCGGGAATTTGTAAAGTCATATTAATAAACGAGGCAGTCAGCAAGCTATATAGAAGAGAGAGGCACAAGAGCAAAACAACACGAGCGTGTTTACTGTGCACATGTGCCGTTCTTCTACGGTGTTTTCCCACCTATCACTTTCCATGGCTGTTTTCTTTATAGTCGTGTAGCGAATCGCCCTACAAGTAATCTTCATAAACTATACATATGAAGTTTGTCCGCCTCAAGTGCTCTAACAGATGCAGCTAACAGAACCGTGACATCTGTTTTTGGTGCGGAGTTGTAGATTTGCAAACTTTGTGCTTGAATTTCGCTTTTGCATTTTAACGATCTGCGACGTTCTGTTTTTTTTTTTTGTATATAAAGTACGACAGTCTGAATCAAAATTCTAGTTTATACAATCGGTAGAATTCCACTTTCTCTCTTAAACGCAGACAATTACATCCGAATCTGTTCAACGGCTGTCTATAACGACAAAATCACCGCGTTTCACATGCACTTGAAGAGGAAATGCGGAGTCAGGCCCCGAGGTAAAGGGTCCTCCTAAAATACGGTCATCAGTCGCTTTAAGTGCATTAGGCACGATGGTTCACCAAACCGTTTAAGATGAGCGAGAGAGAAACAAGCTTTCACGGTATGCTGGACATGTTAGCCTGGCTCTTTGCCTGACATGCTACTCCAGGTGCTGGGTGGTGATTATGATATATACAGTAATAAACACTTTACAGCACGTACACACACACACACACACACACACACACACACACACACACACACACACACACACACACACACACACACACACACACACACATATTTAAAATGTTTCGTTAAGGCTTGTGGCCTGCAAGAACGCCAGCTGCGCCTTTGTGGCGCGTAACGCACAGTTGGTGCTTTGCCATGGGCCGAGAATGTGCTGTAGTGCCAAGCTCAAACACCGTTGAAGGTGCACTGACGCCTTCAAAGACTCTCTCTGAAGCGTAGGGGTAGCAGTCCCACAGAACATGTCGCAGGTCTTGTTACGAACGACCTGCAAGAGTACCGACCTACAAAATTCCCCTTCCCCACCTGCTGCGGCGACTCGTTTTGTAGGGGCGACGATGTGCCGCATCAACAACCCCTCGGCGCCACTATGACTAAATACGGTCGGCGGACCAAGTATTGTTTGAAGCGCTGGAAATGCTGCGAGAACATGTCTTGCGGCCGTCTCACGGGGCTTAGAAGTCATGGTGAGACGCGGCGGCCATTGTCTGCGGAGTCAACACTGGGATGAAGAGGCGCCTGCTCGGGTCAAGCACCGTGTCTGCGAGAACCCTCTCACTTTGGTGTGGTCAGTGCAACCTGTACAGAAGTGAGTGCGTAAACCATCCCGCTGAAAGGCAGATCGGCTACGATGACTTTGGACGCTCCGAATTGGTCGGCGGTGAACAGCCGTTTTTCCCTCACCTAGGGATCTAGGAGGATAGAGTGTATTTAAGGAGCCGTTGGCGACTCCTCAGTGTGCATTCCTCTTTCAGTCATGTTAGACTGATGAACTGTAACATTCTCATGTAAATACTGTAAATAAACCCATATTCCTCGTTCTCGATGAGAACAAGTCTCTCCTTTCAACAACGTCCTCAGCGTGGATGAGTTGGACGACGGCATGGGCCAGCTACCATCTATTTCATGCCCGACTCCAACCATTACAGTCTTCAGGAGCGTTACATTCAGAGCACATTAGCAAGTCCGTGAGTCGAATCTTACACCTGAAGTAGTTGTGTAGGCTGTTGAGGCCTCGCGGCATGTAAAAGTGGCACGATGGATCTATTTTGTATAGGGGTCCATGCTGATAGCTGGCATCTGTCTAGAGGTATCGCCGGAGACGCCAAGCCTGTGCAGATACCAGTTTCGCCGCGTCTATTCTCGAGAAAGGTATCTGGACCATTTATCTCGAAGTGCCGTGTCCAGCTTTGGCAGGACGGTTAGCCTGGACGTTGCCTTGTATTCCGCAGTTGGCTGGTAACCACTGCAGCACAACGCTGTGATTCAGTTCGTAGGTTTCATTGCATAGGCATCTGATGCCCATTGCGAGTTGTTCCTACACGCGTGGCGACTTCAGGAACTGCAGGGCCCCTTTTGAGACTGTGAAGCTGTCTGTCTGCTCTATGATGTTAATAAAAGCTGCCCGCAGTGCAGCTAGTTCAGTGGCTGATGAGACAGATGTCATATGCATATAAAAAGATTTCAACCGACGAGGGAATGCACTTCTCCAGTCCAATAAGGTCGGGCTTAAAATCTCACCCTGGGGAACTCCTCGGTGCACTGTGTGCGGGGCTGTGTCACCTTCTTTTGTGGACATGTAGACTGACCGATCAATGAGGTAGTCTGACATCAAGCGGTACATACGACCAACAACTATAACGAACTTCAGAGCGTTTAAAATAGCCTCGAGAGTAACGTTACCGAACGCTCCTTTGATGTCGAGGAATACGCCAATAGTGATGTTGCGTGTAGCTTTGTTGAGTTTTACGTAGCTGACAAGGCTCATCACGTTGTCGATGCTGCTGCGGCCCTTTCTGAACCTTGAAATTTGCGGAGGGCAGACATTTACGTTCATCAACAACCAGTCCATGCTCGTCCATACCGTCTTCTCCACAAGCTTTCCCACGCAACTAAGAAGAGCAATCGGGCGATAGGAGTTTACGTCTGTTGGAGACTTGCCAGGCTTGAGGACAGGGATAATACGTGCTCGTTTCCAGCAAGGTTCAAGGCGGCCACTCTCCCAGCTGGCATTGAATATGGTAAGTAGGCACATCTTTGCCTTGTCGCCTAGGTGTGTCAACTCGGCGTAGTTGAAGCATTTCACGTTGCATTATGTCACAACAAAAATAAAAAGAACATGAACATATTACAGAAACATATTCGTCTTTGAAGAGGTAGCGTAATACCTACTTGCATTTTTGTGAAGCACGATCGATGCTTTCATCTGTCTAACACGGATCCCCTTGCTCGCGCCTATCCGCTATTAGAACCCCTAAATGGCGTGTTTTGACGTCGCTCGGATGAAGGTGAAAACACTACCTCACAATTCTCCCAACAAATGCAATCTCTAAGACACAGGCCTCTTAGCTCGTCGCTCAACCTTTAAAGCTCTCACGTTGGCGGTGTGGTTGCGATGAGGAAGACGGGGAAGAACGGCACGAAGGCATATTGCAGCCAACTTTGCTTATTTGGGAAAGAGGAAGGAAAGCCAGCTTCTGACCTCAGAAACATTGCCGCGTTTCCCTTGATTACTATGAGCAACTAGCGGTAGGCATAGCATTTCCCACTAAAATTACCAGAGGGAACTCTGGCGCAGCGATCAATGAACTACCACGGGAACGATGGTTAGTACATAGATTTGTCTTATCTTCGTCGTTGGGGTTACAGACGCTCTGTCGGCTTTGTTTTCAACGATTCATCTGCGTTTATTGGCCTAAATTTCAAAGCGATGCATACTTTCGTAAATGCAGAAAAGAAGACTCTGCGAACATCAGGTTGTGCACGAGTAGGCGTAAAGGTGCAACGCTCGGAACAGCCTCGTCAACACCTGCTGTATTTTCGTTTTCATTTTATTCTTACTTCTTATTTCACAGCTATTTTTTCCAAGCTTAGCGGCTCAATACGCTGTCGTCCTGCCTAAGCAGCTTAGAAGCTTGCTTGTTTCTAACTGCTCACACAGAAAGTGGTCAAGAATGCCGTGACAAGTTTCTGCACTTTGCAGAAGCAGCCGCTAATTGCCCTTCGCAGATTTCTCGAAGCCAGCAACATTCTTGGAAAATATTAATAATCGTGTACATCATGCGCTGTGATGTAAATTTATGTGTTTTATGCAACATGACTTTGTGACTTTGTCGCTAGCGTTATTGTTTATTTATGCTCCGACTTCACGTGTTTTTATGCGAGCATCATGTTTATTTTTGTACGGTAGTAGTTATTCTTTTCGGTGCCAGCTCGTGCTATATACATCGTCATGCCTCTCTTACCCTTTGTTACTGTGTACTCATGAACAAATCAGTAGCTAGTGTTACAAGTTCCAAAGTTTCGTAACAATCGTGTATTAAAACAAAAGTTTCGGCAGGCAAAGGAGAGAGGTCGGGCTCTGAACGCAAACGCTACGTTGCTGCGGTGCCATGGCCGAGATTCTCCTGGCCATGTACTGCGCTTGCTCACTTTTTCACTCGTGGGATTCAACTCGTCGTAAGCTCAGCGAATGCACTATCTTGGTCGGGACTCCAGACAGAAGTCGCGTCTTTCTTAAGAAGTTCCGTTAGAGGGCGTGCGATGTCAGCAAAATTTCTTACGAACCTGCGGAAGTAGGAGCAGAGGCCTACAAAAGTGCGAACGTCGGTTGCGTAGGTGGGCACAGGGAAATCCTTAAGCGCGCGAACTTTCTCCTGATTGGGACGAACACCGGAAGAGCCGACAAGGTGTCCGAGCACAGTAAGTTGCCGGCAACCGAAGTGACATATCGTCGAACTGAGCTGAAGTCTCGCCTTTCGGAACACTGAAAGAACTGTCGAGAGACGCTCGAGGTGTGTGTCAAGAGTCGGCGAAAAGACAATGACATCATCGAGGTAGCACAAGCAGATTGATCACTTTAAGCCTTGAAGGAGGGCACCCGTCATTCGTTCGAATGTGGCGGGAGCATTGCATAGCCCGAATGGCATGACCTTAAACTGATAGAGCCCATCAGGTGTAATAAACGCCGTCTTTTCACGATCCATGTCGTCAACTGCAATCTGCCAATAGCCGGAACGAAGGTCTATCGAAGAAAAATACGTGGAACCACTCAGACAGTCAAGGGCTTCATCTATCCGGGGTAAGGGGTACACGTCTTTTTTGTTAATTGGTTAAGATTCCGGTAGTCGATACAGTCGTGCCAGCTGTTGTCCTTCTTTCTAACGAGCCCGACAGATGATGCCCAAGGTCTTTAAGAAGGTTCGATGATATCACAGGCAAGCATTTTGTCAACTTTCTTTTGTATAACTTGGCGCTCAGCGGAGGGGACACGATAGGGACGTCGGTGTGTGGGTTTGGCATCGCCGGTGTGAATCCGATGCTTGACAACTGTTGTTTGGCCCAGTGGTCGGTCATTGAGGTCAAAAATGTCCTGGTACGACGTGAGCTGGCCCCGAAGCGCGTGTAAGTGTTCGGCCGGAAGGTCAGTGGCGGTCGTCTTTTTTTTTTTTTTTTTTTTGAAGTGAATATTAGGAGAGGTTGGCGCCTTTATGGTGGCACCGGCTACTCCTTGTCACTTGGCAAAGGAAACAAATTTGCGTAAAAAGGGAGAATAGTGACACGAAATATGGCACTCAGTAGAACCCTGGATCAATAAAAAATATACAGTCCAACAGTACATCAGTCGCAAAGTTCTGTGCATTAGTTCAGTCCACGTATGCATATATAAAGTCAGATATTTTGTACAGCCAAAACACACAACACATGTAATGCACTGCAAGTACAGAACACAATTATACATATTGCGTAAAAGTTGCGATCACCACATAAACCAGTTATGAACCACAGATAACGCTTGTGTTACTCATTTAGCGTATTCGGATCATCTGATACCTAATATTTTCCCAAAATATTGGTGTCCTCTAAAAACCTTTTCAGAGCAAGAAGCGCTCTTTTTTGAAGGCCCGCAGTTGGCCATGGGCCAAGTATCTTTTTTAGAGTGAATGGTCTTCTGTCTAACATGAACAAATTTGCTTGCAGTACCTTTCTTTGTGGGTCGTATTTCGTGCACTCGAGAAGAAGATGATTCACATCTTCGTCTGGATGGCCACAAGAACACTGCGGACTAGAGACACGTTTTATCCTGTACAAGAAGTGCTTTGTAAATGCAGTACCAAGACGCAGGCGGTGTACCAATGTTTCAAATTTTCTGTTGTCCCTTAGATTTTCCGGCACTGATAAGTTTATACATGGGTCTATAAAGTATAACTCCGAGTTTTTAGTTTGCTGATCAAACCAGGTAGTTTTGCTGAGGCGACAAGAATTCTGTCTCAAAAGCAGACGGACTTCACTACGCAATAGAGGAAGATTGGTTGTCTCCGCGTTATTGTGCGCTCGATTCGCAGCTGCGTCCGCTGCAGTATTACCAGGAATATTGCAGTGTCCAGGTATCCACTGGAATGCAATTACGTGGTTCATAGCGCTTGCTTTTGTAAGTTCTTTGAGTGTCTCATACAATAGCGAAGTGTTCAAAGAATTTTTCTTATTGCTCTGTAGTAATGTGAGAGCGGCTTGCGAATCGCTAAATATAACCCATTTTTGCGAATGTTTTTCTGATGTTATGAAACGCAAAGCACACAGGATCGCAAACTGTTCTGCCACGGTGGAAGATGTCTCTCGGGATAATTTAAATGTTTGCTCTAGCGCTAAATGTGGAATGACGAATGCTGAAGTCGAGGAATTTTTATGACACGAACCATCTGTATAAACATGAATGTACTGGGGATATAAGGAGTAAATTATGTTAATTATAAGGAGTAATTATGTTATCTAACATCGTGGGGTTCGAATCAATAGCAGGAGGAGGCGGTGCAGCAGGCTCAGTTAAGACGGAAACATGATAGTCGGAGGCTGGAGCTAGGGTTGCAAGAGAGATACCCTGGGGTATCACTTGAGAGCATATATATATATAGTCCAAAATTTACAATAAGGAGACATGCGGCATTGCCCTTTATGCTGATAACCGAGTGCGGGAACATGACATTCTGCGAACAGAGGACGGTAGCGTTGGGCGACACAATGTAATCGCCGTCGTCCACAGGGGGATCAGATGTCGATGGACGTCACAGCTAGATGTGGTAGACGAATGTAATTGGCGGAACACAGCAGACTCGGCGCAGGATCAGAAGGCTCAACGGCATGAAGTAAGGAAGCTGGATAACCCCTGAAGAGCAGTCAATAACAGCCGAATGTGCCGAGAGAAAGTCAAGTTCAAAGATGATTGCATGTGGGCACTGATCCAAGATGTGAAACAAAACTGAAGTGTGGCTTCCGGGCAACAATGACACGAGCGGTACACAACCCAGCAACAGCCGGAGTCGCACCATCGGCTACACGGGCTACGGCGATCGGAGCAGGGGTAAGAACTTCAGGCGAATACGGAAGTTTGAATTCATGACTAATATGTGGGCGCCGGTGTCAATGAGTGCGATGACAGGTATACCGTCCACATCTACGTTTATGAAGTTGTGATGACCAGGTAGTGTGAGCAGAGGAATTCCGGGTCGGGTCGTCGTGGCAGGCTCCCCTCTCGGAGCTGCGCCTGTCAGTTTTCCGATGAGCGGCGGGAGTATAAGGGAGAAGGAGGGCGACGACGCAGAGGTAAGCAGGGCAGGTGTCGGGATGGCGAAGGAGAGCGGTTTGATCGTGCTGGCAATGATGGCGGAGCGCTGTCATCGTCATTGTGTACTGGCACTCGGGAACTACCACCTGGACACCGGATGTTTCAATAGCTCGGCCAAGGCTGCGAGTTCCGAGCACTGCGACAATGGCGGGAAATCTGTCCAACGCGTCCACAACAGAAGCAGATGGGCCTGTCATCGGAAGTGCGCCATTCTGCGGAATTTTGATAACGAGGACGAACGGTTGGGCGTCTGTATAACTCAGGTGCGGCGGGCGGGCGGTAGGCAGGTCAGTTGACTGCGCAAAGCGTCTGTAATCCTGCATTCGGTAGTTCTTGACACACACGGAGGAAGGAAACTCAGGAGAGGCCCTGACGTCACTCTTTGTGAAGCTAAAGTGAAGCCGGAAGTTGGCGTTGCTCGTGGCGTTGCTCCGCCTTTCGGGCCAGCTCTCCTCTCTTGTTTACATTTCTCGCGAAACCACGCCGCGCTGCGCGCAACCGGGCTGCTCGGACGCGCGCGCTCCGCAGCAATACTAAACAAAATCATGCAATCGCGGTGTCTCAATGGATTACCGTTGCCGAAGTCATGTTGAAAGAAGTCCATAATGAACTTCGCAAATTGGGCCGTGGGTCGAATTGGCTGCCTTTACTGGCTTTTATGAAAATAAACATGCTTTATCAGGCCAGCCAAATGAGCTATTTTCATCAAGCGTGGGTACCGGCCGCTTCCCAGTTCTTGCGCGATATTAAAAAAGGCCACCTTTATCGCTGCCTTATACTTGTTTTTCTCTGCTTGGACTTCCTGGGGCTCTCAGACGATCTTGCGAGCTAGACGTCTGGCCATACGAAAAAAATCTACGCATTCTCACGGCACTGCAAGAACGCACTGGAGACACGTACGACACACCGACCCATTTGTGATCCATTTGTAGTTTATGAGCACAAACACATTCTCGTTTGAGGACTCGTCGTGCTTTATTGAACAAAGTTCGCGTGGCCGCGCATCACTGCGACAGCGCGCCGGCGAGGAGGCAGAATGTCATTTCTGACTCCGTGATCGACTGCGGCCTGAGGTGCCTTCTTACCACGGTAAGTGAAGCATCACGTAACCTAAGCTTTGCGATAGCCGGCGCACGGTGCCGAACAGTACCCGCATAGAACCGGCCTACGTGCGACCATCAAACAGCCGTTTGATGTGTTCGCAGGCGTACGTTCTGTGGAGCCTTGCTCACTCTTGCAGCGCATCCGCTAACCTTCATTTCCCTGCGCTTCTCGCGCGCACAGATAAGATACGCCTGCCGTAGGGAGGATTCGTTCCTTAAGTCAAAGCAACCACTTCTTTCCCATCTGCCAGGATGAAGCGTCGGCTGGCAGGCGCACGGCGCCGAGGGCAGCAAAATGCACATATTCTGCGTAACGCCCTATCAGCACGTGTATTGAGGTACACAGCTGTGCAGGTGTGCATCAACCTCGAACGCGCTCTGCTTAAAATACTTCGTGCTGTCGCAAGTAATGCGTTGAACAAGCAACAGTTAAGCAACATGTGTTTTAATATGCACAAAAGCAAGTTGCTACCGAACACGAACTATGCATTCATAACGTACGTCTACGTGCCGCAAATGCATCATATGCGCTGTCAAAAGCAGGAATCACTGACCTGCAAGGCGTTCATTTCACAGATGCTGAAACGCATCGGTTTCGGCCTGCAATGGCACGTTAGCATGATTCCGCCAAAGAGGGCAATATTTCCCGCGGATATTCCTTCGTCCGTTGCCATTGCCGTGGCGCGGTACATTGCGTACAGCGTTGCATGCGCGTTCATTTCACCAACTTTAGTTCCTCGTGTCCCACCTGGCCACAGCAAAATCCGGGAGTGCACGGTCCAGCTAACGCAGCGCAACAAAACACGGAGACCAACGCAAACCTGCCCGCACGGCGCCTTTGCCACGGTACGAAACCTACGGAGCAACACGTGTGAGCGCGCAGAACCAAAACAAAGCCGCCATTGTGGCCCGAAAGGCGTGTCCGCCACGGCAAAGAAATAAAAAATCAGCAAAAAAGAGGAAAAACCTACTACGTCATTTCCTCCACACTTCTCGCCTAGCGCGCGGAGGAGGTAGGGCCTCTCCTCAGTTCCCTTCCTCCATGTTGACACACAATGGTTTGGATAAGGGAAATGGTTGCATGGCACTCGTCGGGGTAACGCACCTGAAGATGAACTGGAGAGGCAGCTTCAATCCCGCAGCGCATGATGCGCACAATATTGTCGGAAGCAGCAGGAACGGGTGGGAGATGGAGGTCCTCGCAGGTAGACGTCGCAGCCGTGTTCGGAAGACGTGAAGTTCGGAGTAACGCGGCAACTTTTTGCTTCTTCATAGCGTCGGCATTCATTGATGACGTCTTGCACTGTGGATGAGTTCTTAAAAACCAGAAGTGTAGACACGTCATCCACGATACCTTTGAGGATATGCGCAACCTCTTCCGTTTGCGGCATCGTGTCATCGACTTTGTAACAAAGCGCGAGCACATCCTGGATATACGTCACATTGGACTCGGCGCAAGTCTGAGCTCGGCATGCAAGTTCTTTCTGCGCAGCACGACGGCGTCTCAGTTCGTAAGTTCCTGTTCGTGGCTCAGAAACCACACTTGTGCCGTGCGCGCCAAGTAAAATATGATGTTCGCTAGCATCATAATCGGGTCCCAGTTGTTACAAGTGCTCACCCGCTCGTATACAGTAGAAGCCAATCTTCGACGTCGGTACTGTCAGAGCCGGAAAAGGTACCTGGGTCACGCGGCTGTGTGAAGACGACGGGGCGGTTGGCGGCGGTAGGTTGAGGCACGGTTGGTAACCTGCTCGAAGCATTCTCGTCACCGCCGTACGATGGAATTGTAGATGCCGCCAAGGAGCATCCGTTGCGTAGATCCGTCTTGAAACTTGAAAAACCCGCACTCTCCACCAAAATGTTACGGGGAGAAAAGACGTTTGACAATATATTTACACGATATATACAACGGGCAGAAGACAGGCATACAAGGTGGAGCTCGTACGCACGATTATCGGCGATCGTCGTATTCGTCAGTCCTCTATTCATCGTTGACTCCTGCAGCGCCTCGTAGCAATATATATACAGGGTGTGCCAGCTAACTTAGACCAAGATTTTCCAAAAAACCTATGCGTTCGTCAGAACAGAAATCGCGTGGATGTTGTTAGCGTTTATCTAAAGTTACAGTACCCTTTTCTTGCTCGTCTTTGCTTGAGTAATTAGCCGAGACAAATTAAATAAATTTTTAAATATAGCTTGATACGTTCAGGCGTCAATAGGAAAGTTGTGGAGCTTCACAAATATTGCCCAACCCAGGCAGTTCCAACGAGATAGACTTAGCGTGGCCGTTCTTATTCGGGAAAAACGAAAGCCCGCGGAGTTTAAAAAATGCCACGTGACAGCGCGCTCTAGGCGCCCGAATGCGCCGCGATTACAGCGCGCTCACGAATGATTTGTAAAAACATCGCCAACGCCGCTCCTTCCCTTCACTTACGACAAAGAGTACCTTTGCTCGGCTCTGACATTACCGGCAGCGGCTGGCGACGCCGCTCCAAAAAAAGCGCTTCGTCAGTATAGCCGCTTGCGCCTGTCGCCGAAGAACGCGCCGTCATAAGCCGTGTATTCCGATATAACGAAAAGAGCAATTTTTTTCCAGCGTTCAAGTCGATGCGGAATAGAAAAAGTAGAAAACATGCATCATACATCTGGAACCTGTGCGAGAGAGAGAGCACCATTAGTTACAACGCCGCTTTTCTTCCAAGGTGTGCCAGCGGCTAGATGCACGTGAGCTCGACTGCCTATTACTGTCGTGCCACACAACTGTTTCGAAGAATTTGTTTGCAGTGCCTAAAGCATGCCGTACTCAAGCGAGCAGAAGGCGAACATCGTCTTACCCCCGTATTCATAAATGCATTTTAACTTGAAGCCCCAGCTTGACTTGATTTAAGTGACCCCTGTCGTGAACGCACCAAAAGAAACGCGATGAGCGTCTTGGGCGCGTTCGCCCCAGACGTCATTTATATCAAGTCAAGCGTCAGCTTCCAGTTAAGACGCATTTCTGAATACGGCGGTTAGCCTTGGGGGCGGCACGGGGCGACAAGAGAAAAGCTGCCAAGGTATACCGTAATTGGCAATGTGAGGGAAGAGCTAGCGCAAACACAATTACGAGTTACTTCACACTGAAAGAAACAGGTAGCTTCAAGAAGACACGGCACAGAAAGGGGACCATCAGTGAAGAGGCTGAAGGAGACATTTTGGCTTTCATGACTGCAAACCCTCATTCCAGCGTGCGTGATGTGAATGGCGAGGTCGGCATTTCAAAGTTTTCAGTGTCAAGAGCACTTAGGAAGGCTAGAATGCATCCGTATCACCTCCAACTGCATCAAAAGCTGCAAGAAAAAGACTTTCAATGGCGGTTTGATTTCTCAAATTCGATCCTTGTGAACAGTGATGAAATACCGGATTTTGTTGACAAAGTGCTCTGGACAGATGAGGCAACCTTCTCCAGAAATTCTCAAGTCAACATCCATAATGCGCATTACTGGAGCGATAAGAACCCGCATCGGGTGGCGCAGACCAGACACCAGTACCAATGGTAATTCAACGTGTGGTGCGGTATCGTTTACGGAAGAATAATTGGATGGATGGATGGATGGATGGATGGATGGATGGATGGATGGATGGAAAACTTTAATGAAGGTCCTGAGGTACGCGACTCAGCGCACTGCGGGCCGCTCCCACGTTGGGACAGTCAGGCGATGCCTGACAGCCGCATCGTGGGCCCTCGGGACAGCCCATAGTTGCGCCGCGGCATCGGGGCTCTTGATAGCGGAGAGCCACTTGTCCTCATTGATTTGTTCTGTGCGACGTAAAGAGGGGCAACGCCAGAGCATATGGTCTAGGCTAGCTAAGTCATTGCAGTGCCTGCAAGAACTAGTGGCATATGTGTCGGGAAAAAGCTTGTGGAATAAAGCCGGGCTGGGATACGAGCCTGTTTGCAATAATCTGAGGGTCAATGCCTGGACTCTATTTAGCTTCTTGTGTGGAAGGGGAAAGTCTCTCCTGCCGAGATAAAAGTGCTGCGCAATTTCATTGTATGTGGTCGGTTCATCTCTGTTCTCCACCACTGCGGACCGGCGTTGGAGTTCTCCATGGTCGCGGAAAGCGAGACCTCGCCCCTTGGAGCGGGCCAGCTCGTTGAGGTTTGTGGGGCCTCCCATGATGGATCCCATGTGAGCGGGGAACCACGTGAGTGGCGATGCTTTTGCCGTCGAGGATGCGACAGGCTTCCTCACACACGGCGCCAACGCTGAAGGCGCGGATGGCTGCCCTGGAGTCGCTAAAGATATTGGCATGCTTGTCATCCAGGAGGGCCAAGGCAATGGCCACTTGCTCGGCCGCACGCGACGACGTGCTTCGTACCGAAGCGGCGTTAACGGTCGAACCCCTGTGGTTCATCGACACTACCGTGAAATTGTTACTGTTGCCATACTGGGCCGCGTCAACGAAGCAGCTGCCGCCATGGAGTTCTGTCGCGCGGAGTAGGAGCGCCACCGCCCTGGCCTTCCTTCTTTCTACTTTGCGCTGGGGATGCATATTGCGCGGAGCGGGCGATATGATGATGTTATCTTTCTGCTCTTTCGGACGGCCCTGGTAGGCGTCTTCGACAGTGGCCGGGGGGGACTCCCATCCCTGTTAGGAGTCGTCTGCCCGCCCTGGTGCCGGAGAGCCTGAGAATCTGCACCCCTTTATTGTGCTTCTGCAAGTTCTTCCAGGACATAATGAATACCTAACTGCAGGAGTCGGTCGGTGCGTGTGTAGTTTGGTAGTCCGAGCGCGCTCTTGATCCCCCTCCTTCTCCTGGCATTTTGCTTGTCTCGCTCGGCCCCTTTCCAGACGTGCATGGCCGCTACGTACGTGAAAAGGCATAACAAGAAAGCGTGGACTAGCCTTATCAGATTCTCTTCGCTCAGGCCTCTCCTTCTGTTAGCTACCCGCTTGATTAGACCGACGACGCTATCCGTCTTCTTTGCTAGTTTGTGAATGGTGATGCTATTCGTGCCCGCCCCTTCGAGTGTCATTCCCAAGATTCGAATGGAGGCGACTTTGGGAATGGGGTCTCCGCACTTGGTGTAGAGATTAATGTCGATTTCAGTGGGGGGTTTCCCGTTCTGTGGCTTGCGGCCCTTTCTAGTTGGGCTGTAGAGAAGGAGCTCCGATTTCTCTGTGGAGCACCGGAGTCCCGTGTCTGTTAGAAAGCACTCTGTAGTGTCGACAGCTTCCTGGAGAGCGGCTTCGACTTGTCCGTCACTGCCACCCGCGCACCAGACAGTGATGTCGTCCGCGTAGATCGTGTGACCGATGTCATGGACCTGGCCTAGATATCTTGAGAGGTCGACCATTGCGATGTTGAAGAGAAGCGGTGAGATGACTGACCCCTGGGGGGTGCCTCTTCTGCTCAGCTCTATTTTGTCCGATTCCAAATCTCCAGCCTTGAGGATGGCGGATCGTTTGCTCAAGAAAGACCTGACGAAGGCATGGAAGGACGAGCCTAGGTCGAGTTTGGAGATGGCGTCGAGAACGAACTCGTGACGGATGTTATAAAAGGGCTTCTCCTGGTCCAAACCAAGGATGGCTCCCGTGTCCCGAGTGCAGCGTTCCAGGATTTTGATCTTGATAAGCTTCATGGCGTCCTTGGTGGAGAGGCCTGGCCTGAAACCTATCATGTTGAGAGGGAAAAGTTCGTTGCTCACAATATACTCGGCAATTCTGTTATGGATGGCGCGCTCGGCTACCTTTCCTACATATGACGTCAGTGAGATGGGGCGGAGGTTGTCCAAGCTCGGCGGTTTACCGGGCTTTGGGATTAGTATGACCTTCCCCAACTTCCCTTCTTCCGGTACAATTCCCTCCTCCCAAATCCGATTTATCTCATCTGTGAGAAACTCGATCGATGCGTCCTCTAGGTTTCTGAGAGACTTGTTGTTAATGTGATCCGGGCCGGGTGCTGACCTACCATTGAGGTCGTGTAGGGCGCGGCGGATTTCACTGACTTCGAAAAGCTCGTCCAGCGCGGAGTTCGGCTTCCCTTTGTATACTGGGTATGCCGCCTCATCCCACAAGCAAGAGAAAACTTGAGGAAGCACGAAACAACTGCCTTCGGGTATGTCTTGGCCTTCCGAAGGGGTCGTCCCGCTCAGGAACTGTAGCAGAAGCTGGATGCCTGCCTCTCGAAGTGCTATCTTCGCAGGAGACACTTCGGATTCACCTCCGCCACGTCATTCATACGAAGACTCACTTTTTCAAGGATATTTCTAGAACCCGTGCTACATCTCGCTTTGGGCAGGCCGTCGGAAGCATATCTATTTCGATTCCTGCTCAGGCGTCACAAATTATGCCACGAAACATTTCACCATGGACACTGTCCCCACTGCAAATCGTGCCATATATACCTCGAATCAGTGCGAAAAAGAAAATACCTCAAGCAGCGACTTATCAGATAGCTTTGGAATCTATATGCACAAAGAATACGCAGAGGCAACGCACATTTTCACAGATGGTTCTACAACTCCACATCGTTCATTATGCAAACTTTTTGTTCCCTCTACAGGGCAACGATTCTCGTTTCGTCTTGAGCGAGCAACATCATCTACTTCAGCAGAGCTATATGGTATTAAGTAGGCCCTTGTGTACGTACTTCGACAACAGCCGCCAAAGACATGGGTGATTTTTACAGATTCAAAAGCAGCCCTACAAATATGTGGAACAGGCACAAGCGTTGCAATAATCAACCTGCAGCATTTGACATTGCTTATCTTCACCACAGGGCTAAGATTGCTGGGCATTGCATAAAGTTCTAGTGGATACCTGGCCATGCCGGCATTTCGGGAAATGAAAGAGCAAATGAAGCTGCCAGAAATGGACTCCAATACCACAAGTTTAAAATAACATTTTTTACAATAGCCGATGCTTCAAACATGGCAAAAAAATATGCCTATCAAGAAAAAGACCGCCTCTGGAACCTTCTGCTTCACCAAGATAACTTCCTGCGTTACATTGACCCAGAAATGAGACCAAAAATTCCAAGACCACTTCCTCGACACATAGAAACATTGTACCATCGTCTTGGACTGAACGTGGCATACACGAACAATTATCTGTACCGCGTAGGGCTTACCACAAACCCATACTGTGATAACTGTCGCAACTTAGAGACAATTGAGCACATATTACTAGAATGCCCCGCGTACCGCGACAAGAGACAATTTTTTGAGCAACAAATGGACATGATTTGCCACGAACCGTTAACGTTACCGAGCATCTTAGGTCCAATGCCCGGCCCTTCAAAACAGCGACGGGTTTTGGATTTATTGTTCAAATACCTGTCAGAAATTGGTCTAATAGGAAAGCTTTAAAAATTGCACCCTTCATATACAAAAGCCCAAATTTACCCGCCATGTCTCCTGTAAATGTTAGTATCAGGTCCACTCGGACATTTCATATTTATTTTTATCCTCTTTTTCTCCCACTCTCTTCTGAAATCTTTTATTCCCATTCCCCATCCCTATACAGAGTAGCATGCCAGCGGTTATATACGCGACGGCAAAATTCTGTTTTTCTAATAAAGAACCCTCTCTCTCTCTCTCTTTCTCTCTTTCTCCTCATCGGCCATAGTTTTGAGCGGCAGGCACTTCTTAGCCAACATCTCCAGCACGTCCTTTTCCAAAGACGACTTCTTGGCTTCGTGGAGCGCTTTAGCGAGGACACTTCTTTGGTTTGACTTGGTGCCAGAGTCGTCGAGCAAGTGTTTGAGAAGATTCTACTTGCCTCCCATGCGCATCTTCCCGTAGATTGAATTGCAAATTTCGTCCCATTGCTGCCTAGACAGGGCTTGGCAGTGCTCGTCGATCTGCTTGTTGATCTCGGCTATCGTTTTTCTGAGCTTGCGATTCAAACGTTGGCTTTTCCACATCTCGAGAAGTGATTGCTTGGCCTCGAGAAGGTGTGCTAGCCTGCTATCCATTTTGTCTGTCTGTAGATCCGTCTCTATGGTTTTGGCGGTGGAGCAGACATCTTGCAGAATTAGTGCGCACCATTGGACGAGACTCTCCGGCTTTTCTCCACGGGCGGCGCGGGCCTTGCGAACCTCACGGAATTTGTCCCAGTCAGGGACCGAGAAAGCCTTCTTTCTTTTCTGCTCTACTTGTAAGCTGGTGGCCGTGATGTAGTGATCGCTACCGAGGTCTATGAGCAGATTCGACCACACGGCTGAGCCAGCGTTTTTAACAAAGGTGAGATCCGGGACAGAGTCCCTGGTCGAGGAGGCGCCGCGTCTGGTGGGAAAGGCTGGGTCCGTCAATAGAGAGAGTCCCGCATCTCCCGCCTCCTGTCACAGGCTTCTGCCCTTGACCGTGTCGTGCGTGTAGTTCCACGCGTGAAAGGGGGCGTTGAAATCGCCGGCCACAACCAGTGAAGAGTTTCCGGCGAGTTTCGTTGCCCTAGTGATGATGGTTTTGAAACGTTGTCTGTGTTCGCTCGGGCTGCTATATACGTTCAGTATAAAAATGCTGGAGATGTTGGATTAACTTGGGATGACTTCTACTAGGGAGGTCTCCGTCTTGCTAGATCGGACCCCTAGATCGTGTGCGACGAAAGTGAACTTGCTGCTGACTAACGTGCAGATTCCTCTGCCGTCCCCACGGAGAGCAAGAGCTTTGTATCCCTGGAGTGAAACCTGATCAGTCATCTATTTTGCAATAATATAACATGTGGCTTTTCTTTGTGAGTGCGAACAAACTGCTGCAGGGTGCATCTTTTGTGGTGGAGTCCCCTGCAGTTCCACTGCCAAATCCTAAATTGGGTGTGTGGCCCCATCCTTGCTGTATAGAGCGCCTTCCGGCGCTGCTACTAGGGTCTCGAGGGAGATGGTTCTATTAATCGGTCCGGGGATGTGCAGTGGTGGCGGCGTAGGTACCGACGCGCCATCCGGGAAGTAAACGGGATGTACGCGAATCGACGTCCTGATGTCCATTTCCTGCACCTTGGACTCTATCTCTGGCATTCTGTTTTCTAAACATTGAATTTTGACGTTTTGCTCGTCTAACTTCTGATCCACGACGAAGAGTCGCTGATCCACTGCAGATAGCCCTTCGTTAATCTTCTTGATCTCGAAGCAGATGGAATTCAACATTCCTCTGACTTCGTACTTGGCTTTAGCCTGCACATTTTCGGGCATGCTGGGAACGGCCTTTCTTTTCGCCTGGTTGCCCGAGTGACTCGCATCCACGACCATGAGAACGTCTGCGGTTTGGGGAGAGGGGGTCCCCGAGGGGGTTGAACTAGGGACTGGAACGGGGTGAGGTCCCCGAGGGATTGGGGAGAGGGGGTCGCCGAGAGGGTCCCTGAGGGGGTTGAACTAGGGACTGGAACGTGGTGAGGTTGATTAGCCTTTCTGAGCTCTGCTATTTCGGCTCGCATTACCTCGATTATGCTGCGCATCTCGGCATTTCCTTTCCTAAGCTGAGCTATTTCAGACGAACCATGCTCTGGCGCCGCACCACCCGTTACCTTTTCGGCAGTTCTCCCTCCACTCCGCACCCTGTCTGCCCAGGTGGCGCATTGTTTCCCAGGACCGGCTGGCTCCTTGAACCGGACCCTGTTCTCTTTGCCCCGGGAGTGGCTTCCCGATCTGGAGCGGTCCCGGGATCTGGACCTGGAACGGCTCCTGGGCCTAGACCGGGAACGGCTCCTGGACCTCGAGCAGCTTCTCGAGCGGGAGCGCCTGCTCGAAGGTCTAGCCGGTTCACTGCCGACGCTTGTCTGTGCTGGTGACGGGTCTGGATTCGTGGATTCTGCATTTCTTTCCCTTCTCCTCCATCGAATGATGTACGGGAGTTGGAATCTTTGTTTGGAAATCTTGTCCGCTGTGGCGGGCGAGCCCCCGCAGAGGCCGCAAGTAGGCCAGCAGGTGTGGTAGTCGTCGGGTTGTTGGCCCCACATTTCCTGCATAGTTTATCCTCCGGCGTTGGGCAGACGTCGGCTCTGTGGCCTAGTCTACCGCAGGCATAGCAGCAGTCGTGCTGCCTGAGGTACAAGGAGCAAGAATAATTGGCCCCATGTTTTCTGGACCACATGCTCACTGCTCAGCGGTACATTAACGATATCCCGGAAGGCACAGTCGAAGATTTTCCCTGTGATCTTCCTCTTGCGTTTTTAAAGCGAACTTGGTATCAGCAGGACGGTGCACCAGCTCACAGGAGCAGCCTTGCCCGAGCCTGGCTTGACGAAGTCTTCAAACGCCAGTGGGTCGGGAGGCATGGGCCAGTGGCATGGCCTGCAAGGTCACCGGACTTGACAGCTCTTGACTTCTTGTGGCGACATGTGAAAGACCGAGTGTACCGCATACCTGCAACCAACTACACCAGAAGCGCTAAAGGCAGTGATTACTGAGGCCTGCAGCGAGATACCGCCTTGCATCATCAAAAAAGCTACATAGGACCAGCTGAAAAGGCGCCAATACTGCATTATGGCAGAGGACGACTTGTTTGAACACATTCTTTAGACATACATCACAGCGAATAAATCTCTACAACAGTTATCCATGAAAAGAGCCCATCAGTGTGAAACTTTTGTACGACGCGGAAAAGGCACGTAAGTAATATGAAATTACAAATTCTCTGCTGACAAGGAATGGACAAGAAGCTAAAAAGCAACCTTCCGTGTCAGTTTACAATTATTCCATTTGCGACAACCGGCGCAATTCACAGGACGTTGTCAAACTTGTTATAATCCGTGTTTGCTTGTTGGGGTCTCGCGCCCAAATTCGAACTCATGAGCTTGCCATTTTTCCTCCGCATGCATTCTGCTAGCGTGAGAGTGCAATTATCACCGCAGAAACGGGAGCCGCGCTGTATTTCAACTTCCATCCGAACCCACTGGCTGTTATTTCGGAGCCAAGCACAACGCGAAGCTCTGTCATGGCCAGCACGAAAGCGCGAAGCGAGCGATGCTTTTTACAAAGCACGGTTGAGAGCGCTGTAATCGCGGCGCATTCGGGAGCACAGACCGCGCTGTAACGTGGTATTTCTTTTCAACTCCGCGTGCTTTCGCTTTCCCCGAATAAAAACGGCCACGCTAAGTCTATCTCGTTGGAAGTGCCTGGGTTGGGCAACACTACTTTCCTATTGACGCCTGAACGTTTCAAGCTACATTAAAAAGTTAATTAATTTAATCACTAAAAAAGAAAGACGAGTACAAAAATGGTACTGTAAGTTTAGATAAAGGCTAACAACACCCACGCGATTTCTTTTCTGAAGAACGCATAGGTGTTTTCAAAATCTTGGTCCAAGTTAGCCGAGACACCATATATATATATATATATATATATATATATATATATATATATATATATATATATATATATATATATATATATATATATATTAGTTGGTACGCCACTGTGAGAGCGCGTCTTCTGAAATGTGGACTGGAACGGTAGGTAACTGCAGAGAGCCCGTCCATCTCGAATCTCACGGCTCCGCCGACGCCGAATATTTGTGGCGCCGGAGTATGAGCTGCACACAACGTGCCCTCTATTGCTCCGAGTCGACCCGGATGCTCGAGTTTCAATAATGAGAACGAGGGCACGAGTGCCGAATACCCTGCGCGGACCACCACATCCGCGCGTGCATGGCCTAATCAGAGCGCGGGGTCCACGACGCCTACATCCTGCCCCAATCCCCCAATCGGCGAGCTTCCTGCGATAAAAATATGGGCGAGGTAGCCGCCGTCACAAAGTTTAAATCCCATGATAGCAACTAAGCCAAGCTCACAGAAGGGAGATTAAACTCTGATGTTTAAATTTTGAATTGAATTATGGGGTTTTACGTGCCAAAACCACTTTCTGATTATGAGGCACGCCGTAGTGGAGGACTCCGGAAATTTTGACCACCTGGGGTTCTTTAACGTGTACCTAAATCTAAGTACACGGGTGTTTTCGCATTTCGCCCCCATCGAAATGCGACCGCCGTGGCCGGGATTCGATCCCGCGACCTCGTGCTCAGCAGCCCAACACCATAGCCACTGAGCAACCACGGCGGGTGTTGAAATTTTACGACGGTTTGCATTCTCCTTGCCACTTGGTTAACATATTCCATTAACTCTAAATCCTGTTCACATGAAGCATTATTCTAGCCAGGTTTCACCGTTAATACTCAAGGCTAAAGAAATGTTCAATATCTTGGCAAGAGATCAAGAGTCGGTAATTTGTAGAGCTTATTAAAGCTAAGCGGGAGCGCGCTTACACAGGAAAAGTAACGCAGGACTCGGATTATGCGAATGAAATATCCAGGCAAATATGGATGTATGAGGGCATATGTCACAGACATTTACAAGTAAATAACCGGTGCTTACCAATGTACTTGAAAAGAAAAGGCGATAAACAGTGCATTGGGCCAGTACTAAAGTCTGAGGATAACAAATAAACGTGAGAAAAAACTAAAGACCGCGCTACGGACGATGGAACGAAAACTGACAGGCGCGGTGAAAGGAGGACGGCGCTATATGAATTAGAGAGCAAACGCGGGTAGGTCGTATGCTAGTCGATATTCGGAGAAAGAAATTAGGTTGGACAAGTCATTTATTTGACAAAGCAGATAATTAATCTTCCTTTAGAGCAACAAAATTGGTGCCAAGGGAAGGGAAGCCAAGGGTTGCAGAAAATTAGTTGGGATGATGATACTAGAAAATTTGCAGGCACAGGATCGATGTATAGGGCTGCAAGCGCGTCGTGGATAATTGGAGATCGCTGTGCGAGTCCTTCGTCCTGGCAGCGGATATAAAATAGATGATCATGACGAATATAAGCATAAAAACAGGCATGATGAAGCATGATTGTGCCCAAAAATGCGGCTATGACAAAGAGAGAGAGAGAAAAAAAAACAGTGCCCCAGGTTGTATTCTTGAATTCTTGTGTAAGCACGAGCGTCGCTTGTATGCTTGTACACGTGGATAAAGGTACATGGTAAATGCGGGGAACAATTTAGCACGATATGCATTTGTTTGTTTCTTTACATAATCAGCGGCATGAATGCAAAGCCACGTGACATCTTCTGCGCCGGAAGGATGGTCGCAGGCGTAAATGATGACTGCTAGGCAACTCCAAGCGATTACACGGGTTACATATATATTATTCGGGACCGATGGTGGGAGCGCTCTTACCTTGTCTTTTGCCACGTCTATTATGAACGCTGAAATATCGCATCTGTCGATCGAGCATTTAACGAACAGCAGTGAAAACAGCGCGTGTCGTAACACACACGCACCGGTTGGCGTCACATATTATGCACATGTCTGCAATGATGCACGTAAGCAACTAAACGCACTTTATCGGAGGAAGGCCGCGACGCTGCATGACGCGATGCTGCTCCGGACCAACGTCAGTTGCACTTCGCTCTTCGACGCGGCGGCATGACGTGTGCCGTGTGAGCTCCTGAACAACACTTCTCAATATCTTGAGCGCGGTTTAAATCATGGATCCTGGATCTCCAAGACGTGCGACATGCTGCGAACGCATTTGTCTCGCATTTGTCTCGCATTTACCGTTAAATCGACACTGAATTTCTGTTCGCCGTGATTTGATAGCATACGCAGAGGTAGTTTCTTACCACGGTAACGGCGCTATCAGCACGCCGAAGTAACCGGAGTAAGTGAATATAAAACATGTAGACAACCATGGAGTGCGAACTTGCGTACGTAGACGCTTCACGCTCTTACTATTGACAGCGAAGGGTTACGTCAGTGGGTGAGAGAAATAGGGACAGAAGACCACGCAAAAGTTGAGTTGTGGGCAAGCATCTTTTTTACAGCGAAAGCTGTATGTGACTAAGCTTTCGTAGTTTTTTTGGCGTCCGGCAACAGAAACGGACTAAGCGATTTCTAACAGACCCATACACAATGGGTGTCATTGTTTTCTTTGTGTGTGATCACGTACAGGCGCCATGCGGCGGCGCAGATGTCAAAATGCGGAACAGATTGGAACGCTCGCCGTGAAAAATAGCGTGACGTCAAGGTTATCGCAGTACATAAGCAGGAGAGGTATCGGCGCTAAAAACAGCTGCGTTATCGATGGGGCGGACACGTATAGTTCGTACACCCGAAGAACAACATGCGTACGAGGAGCGCCGGAGGGAATAGCAACAAGAATGTAAACGGCGCCGGCGAGAAACGGCCACCGGCGAAGAACGGTCCCGCGATGCTGAACGAACAAATGACAACCATTTCACTCTGTGAAGATGGAATGGCAGCGAAATCACTTTGCTCTTCGTTTGAGAGCTTTGACTGTCGTCAGCTTTCGCTGCCATTCCATCTTAACAGAGTGGAATGGTTGTCATTTTTGCGGTATTTTGAAGTTTCTCAGCTTATTAACTTTGCACTGCGCATCCCTACCGCTGCCATTCTTGTTGCATTTGTATCTCCAACCGTCAATCTACGCAACCCGTGACCCTAAAACAGTGGTTTGAATAGTGTTGGAGGGCCCCTTTAGGAAAAATTTAACGCGTGTATAGTCTTAGAGAGCATCTGCCTTTTTCGTACAGTATAAGAATTAGGGATTTAACATAAAGATTATTGCGTCAGTCAAATGAAAAATATTTTACGGATAAATAAAGTTGTTCATGTAATGTGCAGTGTACGTTACCTCGTAGAATGGGAACTACTTATATATATATATATATATATATATATATATATATATATATATATATATATATATATATATATATATATATATATATATATATATATATATATATATATATATATATATATATATATATATATATATATATTGATGATGACCAGGAAGTCGAAAGCTTCTACGAAGACGTGGAATCGGCGATGGGTAGAGTGAAAACAAAATACACCATACTGATGGGCGATTTCAATGCCAAGGTAGGCAAGAAGCATGCTGGAGACAAGTCAGTGGGGGAATATGGCATAGGCTCTAGGAATAGCAGAGGAGAGTTATTAGTAGAGTTTGCAGAACAGAATAATATGCGGATAATGAATACGTTCTTCCGCAAGCGGGATAGCCGAAAATGGACGTGGAGGAGCCCGAACGGCGAGACTAGAAATGAAATAGATTTCATACTCTGCGCTAACCCTGGCATCATACAAGATGTGGACGTGCTCGGTAAGGTGCGCTGCAGTGACCACAGGATGGTAAGAACTCGAATTAGCCTAGACCTGAGGAGGGAACGGAGGAAACTGGTACATAAGAAGCCGATCAATGAGTTAGCGCTAAGAGGGAAAATAGAGGAATTCCAGATCAAGCTACAGAACAGGTATTCGGCTTTAAGTCACGAAGAGGACCTTAGTGTTGAAGCAATGAACGACAATCTTGTGGGCATCATTAAGGAGTGTGCAATAGAAGTCGGTGGTAACTCCGTTAGACAGGATACCAATAAGCTATCGCAGGAGACGAAAGATCTGATCAAGAAACGCCAATGTATGAAAGCCTCTAACCCTACAGCTAGAATAGAACTGGCAGAACTTTCGAAGTTAATCAACAAGCGTAAGACAGCTGACATAAGGAAGTATAACATGGATAGAATTGAACAAGCTCTCAGGAACGGAGGAAGCCTAAAAGCAGTGAAGAAGAAACTAGGAATTGGCAAGAATCAGATGTATGCGCTAAGAGACAAAGCCGGCAATATCATTACTAATATGGATGAGATAGTTCAAGTGGCTGAGGAGTTCTATAGAGATTTATACAGTACGAGTGGCACCCACGATGATAATGGAAGAGATAATAATCTAGAGGAATTTGATATCCCAGAAGTAACGCCGGAAGAAGTAAAGAAAGCCTTGGGAGCTATACAAAGGGGGAAGGCAGCTGGGGAGGATCAGGTAACAGCAGATTTGCTGAAGGATGGTGGGCAGATTGTTCTAGAAAAACTGGCCACCCTGTATACACAATGCCTCAAGACCTCGAGCGTACCGAAATCTTGGAAGAACGCTAACATAATCCTAATTCATAAGAAAGGCGACGCCAAAGACTTGAAAAATTATAGACCGATCAGCTTACTGTCCGTTGCCTACAAAGTATTTACTAAGGTAATTGCAAATAGAATCCGGAACACCTTAGAGTTCCGTCAACCAAAGGACCAGGCAGGATTCCGTAAAGGCTACTCAACAATAGATCATATTCACACTATCAATCAGGTGATAGAGAAATGTGCGGAATATAAGCAACCATTATATATAGCTTTCATTGATTACGAGAAAGCGTTTGATTCAGTCGAAACCTCAGCAGTCATGGAGGCATTGCGGAATCAGGGTGTAGACGAGCCGTATGTAAAAATACTGAAAGATATCTATAGCGGCTCCACAGCCACTGTACTCCTCCATAAAGAAAGCAACAAAATCCCAATAAAGAAAGGCGTCAGGCAGGGAGATACGATCACTCCAATGCTATTCACAGCGTGTTTACAGGAGGTATTCAGAGACCTGGATTGGGAAGAATTGGGGATAAGAGTAAATGGAGAATACCTTAGTAGCTTGCGCTTCGCTGATGATATTGCCTTGCTTAGTAACTCAGGGGACCAACTGCAATGCATGCTCACTGATCTGGAGAGGCAGAGCAGAAGGGTGGGACTAAAAATGAATCTGAAGAAAACTAAAGTAATGTTTAACAGTCTCGGAAGGGAACAGCAGTTTACGATAGGTAGCGAGGCACTGGAAGTGGTAAGAGAATACATCTACTTAGGACAGGTAGTGACTGCTGATCCAGATCATGAGAGTGAAATAATCAGAAGAATAAGAATGGGCTGGGGTGCGTTTGGCAGGCATTCGCAGATCATGAACAGCAGGTTGCCATTATCCCTCAAGAGAAAAGTGTATAACAGCTGTGTCTTACCAGTACTCACGTACGGGGCAGAAACCTGGAGGCTTACGAAAAGGGTTCTACTTAAATTGAGGACGACGCAACGAGCTATGGAAAGAAGAATGATAGGTGTAACGTTAAGGGATAAGAAAAGAGCAGATTGGGTGAGGGAACAAACGCGCGTTAATGACATCTTAGTTGAAATCAAGAAAAAGAAATGGGCATGGGCAGGACATGTAATGAGGAGGGAAGATAACCGATGGTCATTAAGGGTTACGGACTGGATTCCGAGGGAAGGGAAGCGTAGCAGGGGGCGACAGAAAGTTAGGTGGGCAGATGAGATAAGGAAGTTTGGAGGGTCAACATGGCCACAATTAGTACATGACCGGGGTAGTTGGAGAAGTATGGGAGAGGCCTTTGCCCTGCAGTGGGCGTAATCAGGCTGATGATGATGATGATATATATATATATATATATATATATATATATATATATATATATATATATATATATATATATATATATATATATATATATATATATATATATATAAAGTGATGATTACTTCACCTTACGCCGCTACTGGTGAGATTCTTAACAAAGTACACGCGCTTTGTTGGTGGGACGAAAATAACGGGCCCGGTGCCAAGCTCGCTCGGGCATAGCAAATTCAGTAAACTGAATAAGCGCGACCTCTAGCACTCAACAAAGTGAGATTCACAGGCTCACAATAAGCACGTGAAAGAGTTAACTAGTCTTAGCTAGTAGTGAACTAGTTATCTGATACAATGCAGTCGAAGCAGTGACAACGACAAACTGTATGCCTGATCAGAAAGTAACGAGCAGAGTGGGTTACGTGCGCCGAGCGCCGTGACTTGGAATCGCTGTGACTGCATTACGCCCTATCTGTTCGTTTGCTGTACTTGAATGTGGTGGGCGTCAAGAGAAGAGTGGAGATGACAGATTTATGTTCGCACGCCCGCCATGCATGGGAGCACTTCGCGAAAGCTAGACCGTGCGGCCCGCAGGCGCAGCGGAAGTTAAGGCAGGGCTAGGTCGCGCGGATGGAGCCCTAATAAGAACAAGTGCCTCCTTTTCTCTACTTGGGTACATTTCCTGCACAAAACATATTACGTTTACGCCTGTATATTATTCTCATAATTTGATTCATTTTTTGTTGATATTACCAGAGAGAAAAGTTAGTAAGTAGTCGAGTCCAACAACGAAAAGGCCCTTTGCTAAAGTGCAGCGAATATGCTTACCACAGCCGCTTCTTTACAGGTATACCAACGGAGAAGAGGAACAAAAGAGTGCTTTCACTCTTTTGTTCGAACAGATTCGAACAGGTTCTGCAAACCCTACAGTCCAGGAGATAGGCTGTTGACAGGGCACATAAATAAAACAGGTCCAGCCTCGCAGCAGAAGAATTCAATTGCGATGTCAGTGAGCAAGAGGATGGATGGAGAAAGTGAACGCAGACATTAGCATCAACGTACTGTACACTGCTCTTAAGATCCGAGCAGACGAGATTCCTGCTAGAAGGTGATCGATACGCGTTCGAGAAAGAGTCGGCTCCTGGTAAGTATGCGAGGAAGACGCCAGTCGGGCATTACGGGAACATACGCTATATACCGCTGATCTCCTGACTAGAGGCCGACTGCATAGACTTTACTGCATCCAGATAGGAGTGAGCACAAGAACGAAGAAAAAAAATTGGACCATGCAAACGTGAAGCAGCTGAAGCGCGTTTGCAAGTCTTTGTGGCCGAAATCTCTTTTGCTGCTCACAGAAGCTCTTTCAACTAGGTTACATAATTAAGTTACTACGTAGCCAACTTCGAACAAACGTGTTGATCTCTCTCATGTATTTTTGGTACTGGGACACAAAGAAATGCTCTTTTTTTTTACCTGGACTTTTCGAAGCTAGGATCACCCACAACTTTTGCACAAGCTTGCGTCGGAAAGAAGCTCGTGCCGGTGCAATGACACGTTTGCTCTGTACCTCCTGGGGTCGACTAAGCACCACTGGTTGTTTGTGCAGTGATATATGCCGCATAGAGGTATTTGCCGTTTCAATTGCGGAGAGAGAGAGAGAGAAGTTTAATGATACGAAATGCTGAGAGGTCGGCCTGAGGTATATTCCTCTAGCCAGCTACTCGGCATTGGGGGAAGGGGAAGAGGGAAAGAAAGAGGGAAGAGGTGCATGATGGGTGACGATGACGATAGAAGGAAGATGTAGAACATATCGCAAGCAATTTGGCATGCTCAAAGTCTGCAATCCAAGCCCGTAGTTTTTAAAAAGTTCAGTAATGCCTGAATGGCCTTGACACTCGATTGAGCATCTGGCCAAGGGCCTAAAATAACGTCCTCCGACAACGGTGCGCTGTCGTGACGCGTAAGGTCGTTGTCCAACCTTTCACGCTCTTCCACGTACTTAGGGCAGTCACAAAGCACATGACCTATAGTCTCAGTCACATTGCACACCTCACAGTGTGGAGACTCGGTGCGTCGCATGAGGTGCACGTATCCGCGCGTAAACGCTACCCCCAGCCTTAGTCTGTGCAGAAGACTGGCACAGCTTCGTTGAATTTTCGGTGGTAGCCTAAAATTCATGGCAGGGTCCAATCTCTGGAGTCGTCTGTGGCGATTATCCGGATTGTCCCAGTGCTGTGCTGTCAATTTTCGGATGACACTGGAGAGGAGACAGTTGGCGTCCGCTCTTGAAAAAGGAATTGAAAGCAGTGACTCTCGTTCTTCGAGTGCTTTCTTCGCTTCGGCGTCGGCCAGTTCGTTGCCCTGTATACCACAGTGACTGGGAACCCACTGAAATGTGATGTGGTGGCCATTTTCTTGTGCTAAAGTGTAGAATAAGAAAATAGGATGGCGTATCTTCACAGGTGGCATCCTCATATGGGTAGTTAGAGAAAGCACAGAGAGAGAGCTAGATAGACGTAACAAAAAGGAAGGCAGGGCAGTCTATCAGAACGGAAAATCTGAACTGCTGCTCTCCACTCGGGGACGAGGAAAGGGGAAGTAGAAAGGTAAGAAGGAAATGGAGAGGGGAGACAGAGCACGTGAACATGATCACAGCACAAAGTCACTGTTAAACACACTCAGTGCTAAAGCCATTTGCACAACCTCATTGCTCTGAAGTCACAGCAGAGTGTGACGAGAGAGCACAGCAGTGCTCACATATCGTCGTTCGTAACCGCCGTCGGCGCATTCTTCAGGGTTGTGGGATCTCAGGAGAGCAAAGACGCGAGCTCATTGTGCGCGGCTGAGCGACCCAGACTACGCTCATTGCCTAGGACCGCAGTGCAGTCGCGCAACGAAATAAGCATGCATAGCAATCAAACGAGAAACAAGAGGCAGAATGAAGGAGAAGTGAGGGCTGCATGCGCAAGACAGGAATGCGACGTACGATCGGCTAACGTCTACCCGCCGTCAATCGTCTGCCGGGGCAGCCACTGTCGATGAGCTGAACACGCCTGCCGCGTCCGGCGAGGGATTCTGGCCCCATTTCCCATCGAATGATCTCGATCCGCGTGTACGGTGTGCGGAATGCTGCGGTTTATTGCGGACGGCCCCTGAGAGTACGCACCTCCCCTGTAAGCCATGCATCAGAATCCGCACAATACTCAAGCAATTGTAAGTAAAACTGGCGGCTTTATCATAAACGTACGCTGCTCCACGCGCATTGCTATGAAATCTGGTGTCTCTTAGTCGCTTACGTCACCGGTGGCCGGTGTTGCTAAGCAATATTGCGCGCGGTTACTGATCAAGTAATTTGCTTTTGTGTGTGAATTCAAACTTGTGTCTGCCCTTGATCCTTTGGCAGTTAAATCGCACTTGTCGGAGAAAGCGAAGAATCTGAAGCTAGGAGTTATCTTTCTTTCTTTCCGAGGCAGAGGAAATGATGAATTCGACAGACAGCGTTTCGGACGGCTACCAAACACTCCTATCGGAATTCTAAGTTCTATTATGCACCGAGCACAGACGCAAGATCCAACATAAACGATACTTGGGGCCGAAGTGTCTGCTATGTGATGAGGTGACGGTGGCCTGAAAGAAGCGTCGAGGGGAGCAGTAACGCATCTGATACACAGCGAAGCATGGTTTAGAATGCCAGCGCATGCTGGCTCGCAAAGTGCTGCAGCGTCGAGTGATGGCGATGAGCACCGAGTATCGCGGTGAATATTTCGCCCAGGAACGTGACGCGGAGCACCGTGGATGCGATTGATTCGCTTGGAACGCGAATGTCCACTTGCTCGTACACGAGTAACCGGGCAGGTTGATACGCGGTGATGAGACAGTAGCACAACCGACAGTGTTGTTTACGGGTGCAAACAAGTGTTTCGAAAAACACTTGGTGCAGGATGAGTTCGGTTCGGTAAGCCGTGTGTGCGAGACCCTGATTTCTGTCGGACGTGTCTGGCGGTGTCGCAGCGCCAAACGTTTTCAATGAGCGAGGCTTTTCCCGAGGAAAAAGTGCCCAACATAGTCGTGTCTTCTATACTTGCAAGATGGCCTCTAAACAAAAACAGTATTCCTCTCAGGTACCGAAGAAACTGTCGCTTAAATTGGGCCCCACAAGGCATGACATCTGCAAGTTTTTTTGTGCGGCACTTTTCAGTGAAATCGCTAATTGGCAAAATTCCTAAGTATTCTTTTCCTTCTTTCAAAGTCCTTCTTTTTGTTATAGATTGCATTACGACACTTAATTCATTACGGTTCATTACGGAATTAATTACGACATTCAAGTGCGATCAGTAGAGATAGTCAAAACTATCACTACTATCGTTGCAGTCACGTGGGATCATTGCGCTTCTTTTTCTTCCCAGAAAATATTCTACGGCCACCACACTTCTCCGCTGCCACTTGCTCATTCGCATCGTACATCTTGTCATCTTCAACACCGGCGAAGCTTGATACGTCTGTTTGGCCGAACAAAGGGTTTTAATTCATAGGCCTAATACACCGTTACATATGATATTGGAAAGGCCTTCAGCTAGCGTTGTCCACATGCACGAATCCAGGTACCCTTTCAAACACAAACTACAGATCACGTTTTCGTAGTTCTATGTCATGAGTATTTTTTCTTGTGCTTTTCTTTTTCTAACATTTCTTTCTCGAAGGCCTTATCTATATCAAAATATTTATGAACAGCCTCACTATAACGTTGCACTGCTGTTTCTTTCCTCAAGAACAAGAAGGAAGAAGGAGAACACGTGAGAGGGTACGTGCCAGAATTTGAAGGAAGAAGAACACGCGAGGGCGCTCGGCCTGAGCTGCCGCGGTATCGGCCCCTTCCGAGATCCCGCGGCACCATGGCTGGCCAGCCTAAATAAGCCGTGGCCCCAGCGGCTACCTCATCGCGCCGCCTCCCGCGATATATATATATATATATATAATCCTGACCCGCCATGGTAGCTTAGCGGCTATGGTGTTGTGATGCTAAGCATGAGGTCGTGGGATCGAATGCGGCGGCCGCATCTCATCATCATCATCATCAGCCTAGTTACGCCCACTGCAGGGCAAAGGCCTCTCCCATACTTCTCCAGCTACCCCGGTCATGTACTAATTGTGGCCACGTTGTCCCTGCAAACGTCTTGATGTCATCCGCCCACCTAACTTTCTGCCGCCCCCTACTACGCTTCCCTTCCCTTGGAATCCAGTCCGTAACCCTTAATGACCATCGGTTATCTTCCCTCCTCATTACATGTCCGGCCCATGCCCATTTCTTTTTCTTGATTTCAACTAAGATGTCATTTACCCGCTTTTGTTCCATCACCCAATCTGCTCTTTTCTTATCCCTTAACGTTACACCTATCATTCTTCTTTCCATAGCTCGTTGCGTCGTCCTCAATTTCAGCAGAACCCTTTTCGTAAGCCTCCAGGTTTCTGCCCCGTACGTGAGTACTGGTAAGACACAGCTGTTATACACTTTCCTCTTGAGGGATAGCGGCAACCTGCTGTTCATGATTTGAGAATGCCTGCCAAACGCACCCCAGCCCATTCTTATTCTTCTGGTTATTTCAGTCTCTTGATCCGGCTCCGTGGTTACTACCTGCCCTAAGTAGATGTATTCCCTTACCACTTCCAGTGCCTCGCTACCTATCGTAAACTGCCGTTCTCTTCCGAGACTGTTAAACATTACTTTAGTTTTCTGTAGATTAATTTTCAGACCCACCCTTCTGCTTTGCCTCTCCAGGTCAGTGAGCATGCATTGCAATTGGTCTCCTGAGTTACTAAGCAAGGCAATATCATCAGCGAAACGCAAGTTGCTAAGGTATTCTCCATCAACTTTTATCCCCAATTCTTCCCACTCCAGGTCTCTGAATACCTCCTGTAAACATGCTGTGAATAGCATTGGAGATATCGTATCTCCCTGTCTGACGCCTTTCTTTAATGGGATTTTGTTGCTTTCTTTGCGGAGGATTACGGTGGCTGTGGAACCGCTATAGATATCTTCCAGTATCTTTACATATGGCTCATCTACACCCTGATTCCGTAGTGCCTTCATGACTGCTGAGGTTTCGACTGAATCAAATGCTTTTTCGTAATCAATGAAGGCTATATACAAGGGTTGGTTATATTCCGCACATTTCTCTATCACCTGATTGATAGTGTGAATATGGTTTATTGTTGAGTAGCCTTTACGGAATCCTGCCTGGTCCTTTGGTTGAAAGAAGTCTAAGGTATTCCTGATTCTATTTGCGATTACCTTAGTAAATACTTTGTAGGCAACGGACAGTAAGCTGATCGGTCTATAATTTTTCAAGTCTTTGGCGTCCCCTTTCTTATGGATTAGGATTATGTTAGCGTTCTTCCAAGATTCCGGTACGTTTGAGGTCATGAGGCATTGTGTATATAGGGCGGCCAATCTTTCTAGGACAATGTTCCCACCATCCTTCAACAAATCTGCTGTTACCTGATCCTCCCCAGCTGCCTTCCCCCTTTGCATAGCTCCCAAGGCGTTCTTTACCTCTTCCGGTGTTACTTGTGGGATTTCAAGTTCCTCTAGCCTATTCTCTCTCACCTTATCGTCATGGGTGTTACTGGTACTGTATAAATCTCTATAAAACTCTTCAGCCACTTGAACTATCTCATCCATATTAGTAACGATATTGCCGGCTTTGTCTCTTAACGCACACATCTGATTCTTGCCTATTCCTAGTTTCTTCTTCACTGCTTTTAGGTTTCCTCCGTTCCTGAGAGCCTGTTCAATTCTATCCATATTATAGGTCCTTATGTCCGCTGTCTTACGCTTGTTGATTAACTTAGAAAGTTCTGCCAGCTCTATTCTAGCTGTAGGGTTAGAGGCTTTCATACATTGGCGTTTTTTGATGAGATCTTTCGTCTCCTGCGATAGCTTACTGGTTTCCTGTTTAACGGCGTTACCACCGACTTCTATTGCGCACTGCTTAATGATGCCCATAAGATTGTCGTTCATTGCTTCAACACTATGGTCCTCTTCCTGGGTTAAAGCCGAATACCTGTTCTGTAGCTTGATCCGGAATTCCTCTAGTTTCCCTCTTACCGCTAACTCATTGATTGGCTTCTTATGTACCAGTTTCTTCCGTTCCCTCCTCAAGTCAAGGCTAATTCGAGTTCTTACCATCCTATGGTCACTACAGCGCACCTTGCCGAGCACGTCTACATCTTGTATGATGCCAGGGTTCGCGCAGAGTATGAAGTCGATTTCATTTCTAGTCTCACCATTCGGGCTCCTCCACGTCCACTTTCGGCTAACCCGCTTGCGGAAAAAGGTATTCATTATCCGCATATTATTCTGTTCTGCAAACTCTACTAATAACTCTCCTCTGCTATTCCTAGAGCCTATGCCATATTCCCCCACTGACTTGTCTCCGGCCTGCTTCTTGCCTACCCTGGCATTGAAATCGCCCATAAGTACTGTATTTTGTTTTGACTTTACCCATCGCCGATTCCACGTCTTCATAGAAGCTTTCGACTTCCTGGTCATCATCACTACATGTAGGAGCGTAGACCTGTACAACCTTCATTTTGTACCTCTTATTAAGTTTCACAACAAGACATGCCACCCTCTCGTTAATGCTATAGAATTCCTGTATGTTACCAGCTATGTTCTTATTAATCAGGAATCCGACTCCTAGTTCTCGTCTCTCTGCTAAGCCCCGGTAGCACAGGACGTGCCCGCTTTTTAGCACTGTATATGCTTCTTTTGGCCTCCTAACTTCACTGAGCCCTATTATATCCCATTTACTGCCCTCTAATTCCTCCAATAGGACTGCTAGACTCGCCTCACTAGATAACGTTCTAGCGTTAAACGTTGCCAGGTTCATATTCCAATGGCGGCCTGTCCGGAGCCAGGGATTCTTAGCACCCTCTGCAGCGTCGCAGGTCTGACCGCCGCCGTGGTCAGTTGCTTCGCAGCTGCTGGGGACTGAGGGCAGGGGTTTGATTGTTGGGTTCATATAGGAGGTTGTGGCCAAGTACTGCACCAGGGTGGCCAATCCTGCTCTGGTGAGAGAGTGCGTTACCGGTTCTGGTCACCGGGATCAGGCCGCACTCCAGGCCTGTTTGTGCAATTTTCTCAACACACGGAGTTTTTTTGGTATTTTCCGGTGGGGAATTGTGCGGCATCGGGATTTGAATCACGGTCCTCTTGCACGGGAGGCGGATACTCTACCGTCCACGCAGGAGTTAAATTAAAAATTAAATTATGGGGTTTTACGTGACAAAACCACTTTCTGATTATGAGGCACACCGTAGTGGAGGACTCCGGAAATTTCGACCACCTGGGGTTCTTTAACGTGCACGTAAATCTAAGTACACGGGTGTTTTCGCATTTAGCCCCCATCGAAATGCGGCCGCCGTGGCCGGGATACGATCCCGCGACCTCGTGCTCAGCAGTCTAACACCATAGCCGCTGAGTAACCACGGCGGGTCCCGCAGGAGTTGTACGCCTCATTTAACCTACAGTGGTGCCCTATTTGATCAGTCAAGGTGGACCAATCTGAGCTCGGTTATACCGCACGGATGGCACTCGGCTAGAGAACCTCGTATTTATGACCTGCACATGTGTGGCCATACATAATTGAAGATATATATGGCTTTCTTTTTCTTTTTTTTTTTAGGAGGGTACCCGTACAGTGGTAAAATAAAGGAAAAGGCATTAAAAAGAAAGAAAGAAAAAAGAAAGAAAAAGCGGAAAGAAAAAGGAACATGACAGGCGATTTGAACTCGTGACCATTGGATGTTGCCCGGAAAGATAGCTCAATCGGTTGGTTCGTCAGGCCCCAGGTTACATTGAAGCGCCATAGCTCCTGCTCCGAGCCTCATATTTACGTGGAAACGGACTGATCTTGTCCGCGATAGTCGTTTCTTGGAAAAATGGCCGCCCGAGGAGAAGAGCGAGCTCGAGCGGCTTTAGAGACTAGGAAAACTGCCTTAAAATATTTAGACCTGAGGGAAAGCTTCATTTACAAACTATAACACGGCAATCAGCACTCGAATACGACGAGAGGAATTATTGAGACGTGGAAAATTCCCTTGAAATAAAGATGGTTTGCGAGACAAATGCTTGTAAGTATTGAACCTCTTAAAAGATGAGGGGGAAATATGCGCTCACCGAGAGGTCATCGTCTGCACGGGACCACCACCAGGCACCTTACTGAGATGGGGAGGGCTCTGCGGGCCGGACACAAAGCCTCCCTTCTCCGCCGGCCAAGAGGGGAAAACGCGCTTTCCGATCGCTCAAGGTTGCGCGGACATAGTATAACTCTAGCGTCTAGGAACAGCTTAACCAGGTGCGAGGGCGGCACGCATAGCGTGGGAAGCTAGCCGCCAGAATAACTATCTCAAGGACTGCTGCTGACGAGGGCGAAATACCTTCGTGTAATTATAATAACCCTAATCGGACTACTTTCGAAAAAAAAAAATCTCGATGGGGGCGAAATGCAAGAACACCCGTGTCCCGTGCATAGGGGGCACATTAAGGACTTCCCAGGTCGAGGATAGAACTATCATTACTGGCCGCTGAGTCACGACATAATGATGGGCGTTCTACTAGCGCGTTGTATGCATCGCAGCGACATATTTCACTTTGGCTGAACGTTTATATCACTGACCGCTGACCCTGGTGAACGTTTACTAAAGCGAAGGTTTATAGGGCCAGGCGAAACGAAAATGCGTCTGTCCACGCTTGTGTACAGAAAACTATCATCATCAGCAATGGCTCGAGCGTCGTCGTCTTCTTCCACAGCTAGCTTGTTGACGTCCCTCGGCGCAACCGCCGAACACGCTGGCTCCGTTGCCACTCATCATTCCAGCGTAGAATTTCACTTCTGTTGTCGTAATGGGGAGACCGCGCTTTCGGGGGTATGAATCATTCATTGAATTACGTGCCGGCCAGGTTTAATTTTGAAGCAATTTAATTTTGATGAATCGCTAGCGTCAATGGTGGGCAGATACTGATAACCACGCCGCCAAGCAAACTCGAGACATCGAACGCAAGCGACAACGGCGGACAGCGGGCCAGGGTTGCCAGATCGCTCCAACCACAGGTAGCCAAATTGGCCTCTGCAGTTGCCAGAAAGTAGCGAAAAGCAAAACTTTTGGGTAGCCCAAAAGTAGCCAAAAAGCTTTGTCTTTGTGTGAAGTCATTTCTTAAGCATATTGGATTAATTTTCGGCAAGAATACGTGCACATTAGTTTTTGCATGCATGACCACGCATTACCTCCCCGCGCATCGTCACGGAGGCCATGCGGCACGGAAAATAGATGCTGCTCAAGCGCAAGAAGTGCAGAAACGCAGGCATTCAGGCAAATTCATGATAACGCAAATGCGGTCTTCATTGCAAATGTACTATTTTGTTTTTCCCAGAGCATTAAAAAATCACGAAAAGAACAACTGACAAATAGCACCGCGCAATAAACACGCTAAGCAATGGCATGCATTCAGGCGTTCAGTATTATTACTTACAGCTCATGATATTTTGCTTAACATCACACAATGCACTAAACTAAAAACTGCAAAAAGCTACAAAACAAAATCTAACCCAATAGATGGCGGTTGGTACAAAATCTAGTACGATATATAGACATAAATAAGTATGCTATGCTATGATTAAGCATCACGAGCTTATTGCGAAGTGGAACTGTTTGGTCCATACAAAATGTCAGAGCTGAAACGGGACAAAAATTATTGGCTTGGTTTAAAATCCTTGCACCAGCCTCCGTTCCTGGCCAGGCCAAACTTCACGTGGAGGAGCGGTACCAATGTCTCCTTCGACATTTTATTTCGAAAGTCGGTTTTAATAAGCGAGACCTGGCTGAACACTCGTTCGACGGCGGCATTTGATACGGGTAGTGACAGCAAAGACAGGAGGGGGGGTTCGGAGTTGTGTAGGGAACGGATGGCTGTGGTGGCTGTGGGGCAACGGAAGAGATATGTTCTACGTTGGCGTTGGAGCAGGGGCGATTTGGGCAGGAAAGGTCCGAGCGAATCGGCACGTAGGCGTCATGAGGCAGGCAGAAAATTCGGCAAATTTCGGTTAGGTTCAGCTCGGTGTTCTCCCCCGGTTCGGACGCTGTAGTCACCCGCGGCGCACCGTCAACGGGAGCTAAAAGTATCTTATGCTTAAAACGCAGGACGCCGAAGGCTCACACGTGGAGGCGGCAACAGTTCGCTGGTGCACCCGGGTAGCGTTAGTGCTCGGATTCCTGAGGCCAGCTTCCTTAATTAAAGTTATCCAAAGGCTGCGATCCTTGACTTTTTGAGATGCATATGCGTTCTCTAACATAGGACTTGCAAATTTTGATTCTTTAGCAGACGCGCTCAATTTCTTTAACCTGCTGTCGTCTGCATTTTGATTCCAGCGTGCTTTACACTTGCGCTTAACTATTTTTACTTTTCTTTTACACAGAAAAAAGATGTAGCCCTACAATAGCCACATCGCCAAAGGGAAAATTCTGACGCCAACTCGGACAAAAAGTAGCCCAATTTGGCTATTAATAGCCCAATATGGCAACCCTGCTGCGAGCATACTGTGACTGACGTCGGCCCTAGGGATAAACACCGGGGCCGCAAATTTCAGCTTCGCTTGTTAACCATCTGTACGGAGTGCTTGGGCGGTAGACTGTTTTTTTTTTTTTTTTTGCTTACCAGCCATGCACGTAAAGCACCTTTGAATTGCATTTGATTATGGGGTTTTACGTGCCAAAACCACGATTTGATTATGAGTCATACCTTAGTGGAGGACTCCGGATTAAATTTGACAACCAGGGGCTCTTTAACGTGCCTCCAGTGCACGGGACACAGGTGTTTCTGCCTGTCGTCCCTATTCAAATACGGCCGCCACGGTCGGGATTCGATCCCGCGACTTCGTACTTAGCAGCGCACTACCATAGCGGCGAAGCCACAGCGGCGGGTAAAGCAGGTTTGAGTTTCTAAATATAGGCCGTGTGAGTTTGTTAAGGGTGAAATGTTAGAGCACGGCCTGACACGCCAAGGTATGGCCGGCTACTGAGCAGAAAGAAAAAGGCAATCAGAGGAAGGTGAAGGCATGAAAACAATTATTAGGAGAATGGAAACGAAGACGAAGATATCTGTTGATTTATATAGGTGTCTATAGCGTGATGCGACACCAAAGTAGGAGCGGCAGAAATACGAGGCGAATTGGAAAGCCTTTGCCCCTATTTTTTTTAGCCAAATTACGGCCGTAAATCCGAAGTCAACACATCCATTCCCAGCAGTGGAGCTTTCTTGGACCGGCTTTCAGAGAGGTTTTCAAAAACGCGAGGTACGCGTCCTGCATTTGGCTGGACAAAACCAATAAGCCAAGTGGACACACCGTCACACTCCGCTCAATCGGCTTAGCAGCGCGCGCCAGGGCAGCTTCTATGTTTGTTTGTTTGTTTGTCCTCTTTAACTGGCTCGGGCTGCGTTCAGCCTTATTCTTCTTCATCTTCTATCCGAAGGCTCATACCGCTTGAAGCCACCGGCATCAACGCTGTGCGCACCCACGTTCCTGCTGAGAGCAGGTGTGTACATACACTGGCCTGAGTGGAACGGTCAGTACACACCAAGCTATCCAATTATTACATTACTCCTGACAAACGCCGATGGTCTTCCATCGGTCTCATTTGGTGCACCACGCTGCAACGCCGTTATATATCGGCGCTCCTCGTCGCACCAGCGTAGTGAGACTGTTGCTATAGTTGCCAGGGCGCTGTTTCTGCTGCACAGCAACAGCTGCCTCGTGTGCTGCCAACGTGGCGGCCCTGCATGTCGTTTGAACAGCATCCCAGGAGCTCGAGTGCAACGCTAAACTTTGCTATCGTTGTCAGTGCTTTGCCCTACGGGCAAAACTGTCAGTTTCTGATCCAATATTTGAAATCAAAGAAAAAGTGTGCACTACGCCCTACCCATGTGAAATCCACAAGGAAATATTGCGGCTCACTGGTCTCGACTGTTGAAAAAATATTTACTGAGGTACCTTCATTAAAACGCTGCAAGAAAATTGCACAGAGTCTGGCACTGGTTGAGTCACAGATTCCGAGCGAATGAACGCAAACGACCAGTCCGTTTCCTAAGTCATCAATGCTGTTGCAATGATGAAAATAATGAAATGTAAACCGAGATAAAACAGGGATGGTCGCAAATAAGCTAAACAGCACGAGCAGTGTGTTTAAAACTTGCGTAGCATAACCGAGCGCGTCATGTACAGAAATGTGTAAAAAAAAATGCATAGGGCTAACTCAATCACTGCCAATGACTGCGTTAGAATCGCGATAAGCACAGCCAAACCCGATCACTATTTGAGCATGCTCACTCTCAATCATGCTTGAAAACCTCTCAGCTCGCGAAGCCGCACAAGGTAGCTATAAGAAAGACCTACAGCTCCCTGACGTGCAAGAAGATGGAGTTTATAAATGGCGCATTCTTTTTTTTTTTTGCGACTGCGCAGTATTATGCTTGGTGTTTTCGAAGATTATAATACGCTCGCCCTCCCGAGCTTTTCTCGCTACCTCACACCAACCATGTCTAACCCCCTTCATCTGCTGAGCATCGTTCCGCGCAGACCAGGGATTCCCCGCGACTACGAGAGGCGCGCCTCTCGCGTCACGAGTCACAGGTTCCAAACTAATGAAGACATACGACCAGACCGTTTCCTCATTCATCAATGCTGTTGCAACAATGAAAATTGCAAACAGAGAGAAAAGGTTTCCTACAGCCCGTGACATTGTCTATAGCTAAAATAAAGAAAAGGAAAGGAAAGAAATAAAGAAGACTCACAACACACGGCGAGCACATCGCGGCTCCGGTCGCGGTCCCAAGATTACAGCCTCTGATAACGACTGACGGTCAAAGTAGGCGGAGGACGCTCCAAAGGGCAGTCCATAACGGGCGCATCGAGGACAAATAATGTGCTCTATCATTCGTTGAGTGCAGAGATTGCTATCCAGGCCGTAAGCGTGGCCAATAACGTTAACGTAATGCCGAGCGAAGGCTATATTAGGTCTGACAGTCCCATATATAGTCGACTCCTTATTTTGCCATCCTGGTGGCATAACGCCGAAAGTAGTGCCCGTGAGAGGTCGTGAGTATGTATTCTAATTCTTACTGTCAGTATCAAGGTAGCCGAGAACCAAATCATGCCTGTCGACACGGGGAAGCCGGAGTAAAACATGAACACGACAAAAAAGAAGAAAAAAATATCGGTAGCGATTCAGCGGCAAAAAAAAAAAAAAGACATGGTAGAAAAATTTATGGCTCGCCCCACTTGACGGTGGTCTGTACCGGACCACCATCAGTTGCACTTCGCACCTCGAAGAGGCAGGATGTGTGTCGAGTGTGTTCAGTGAGCTCCTGAACAACACTTTGCAATATGGAGAACGTGGTTTAAATCATGCATCCGGGACCTCTCTGATGCGTATATATATATATATATATATATATATATATATATATATATATATATATATATATATATATATATATATATATATATATATATATATATAATAGGAAATGATGGCAGATTGGAAGCGTTGTAAATATAGCCGACAGTCTCGCGAGTGGAATTCACTTCTTCAGGGCAGTTTTAACGTTTGTGTGGTCTTTCGTCTCGACGACTGCCCTCACCCTCGCGCACATTTGAAGGAGAGGGCGGCCCGCCCGACCAGCCGCTTTTGGTGCGCTTCTACACCGGAGGCCGTTACGGAAACGCGTGGGGTATGTGTTTCGGCGCAATCTTCGCGTCTGCATGAGCGTGCGCGGTGGGGGACCGTCGAAGATGAAGAGCCAGTAGAGGACGCCGTGGTCCCGAGTGATATCGAGTTACCGTAAAGCAAGTGTTGAGGAAACACGGCACCGGCGCGGAAGCCACAGGCGGTCGCGCACAGCGTCGCCTGGGTTCCTTGAACAGCGCCGTTAAGTGAAGGGAGACTGCAAGCGTATCAGGGCGGCTGCCACAATAATGAGCCCGCGCTGCTTGTGCGATGGCCCGATGGCCCTGAACAACCTTACAGGCGCTAAGCGGTGAGTGCCAGAACCGCTTCCTCCCCCACGAGGAGAGTACACAAAGAATGGTTGCAAATGGGAAGCGGAATAGTGGCTTGAAGGGGCATAGACGCCTTCTATTTTAGCTCTCTAATGTAGTTTTTTTGTAAGTCCGTGTAAGTGAGACGTGTAAGTAGAAAGGGTGACGATAATAATAATCTTCATATGTAGGAAACAATACAAAACTGTTTACGAGTACGACCCTTTCCAACAGCCAGGGTCCCAGTATCGTTATGGTTTGAGGTTGCTGAGGGCTTAAGGTCTCCCTTCACTTGAGGAGGGGAGGGAGGGAGGCATAGGGCGGCAACGAGTATAGCGGGAAGACTCACACACGCTCATATATATATCTATATCTATATATATATATATATATATATATATATATATATATATATATATATATATATATATATATATATATATATATATATATATATATATATATACATATATATATATATATATATTGACAGGTGGTAGTGCCGGTTGAGGATACAGCAACAAAACTGCGAATGGCAAAACTAACTTTATTGGGCGTACCTGCGCCCAGAAAAAACAGGTTACACTAAATGCTCAACGAAAGCGGCGAACACAGTTGGCGATCGTCGAAAATCTGATCAGCGGGTCAAGCGCGTCGGCTTTTATACATGAGTTGTCGAACGTTCCAGAGTAATCACTGGGACCCGCGTGTCTTCCACAAAGTTGTACACTATTCGCGTCGCGCATACATGCAATCAGATTACAGAAGGTTCGGTGACAGACATCAGGTGGAACCATCGATAACATTCCAGAAACTTCCGATACATGCAGGCGCGTCCTGCGCTGTGCGATAACATTTGTTAGGCGTTGAAACGTGGTCGCCCGATAAAGATAAACAAGTACATGCATATGCATATTATATATATATATATATATATATCATAAGAAGCCAACAAACAATGACAGTGGATCACAGGATCCAGCAGTGAAGCAGGTCAAACAAAAGAACAACGCAGAAATTTCACTAATTCATGAGCAGGTAGCTTCACGCTGAGGAGGTGCATGAAAAGTACGCTGTGCAAAGAATCTTAGTCGAACAAAGGTAGTGACCCTCAAGTGCAGTGCCTTGACGAAATCCATGCAGCAGTGCGCCAATACCTGCGTTGTTGTTCTTGCCCATGCCACATTAACCGATTAATCGCGTTTATTTCACTGATCAAAAAATTGGAGAGTTAGAATCGCCCCGCACAGGAAATTACTGGTCATAAAATCACCTCCAGCGCTAGTCGAATGGGTGCCGCAGTGCTACAGTTGACTTGCTGAGTGGGGGCCCAATTTTAAATATAGGGGGGCCAGGGGGGGGGGGGGAGGGGCTTGTCTCCTCGGGCCTCCCCTGACACTATGCACTGAGACTGCTACATTGTGCTCTAGAACAGCTTCCTCTTATGTTACTTCTCTGAGGCTGATTAGTTTTCCAGGGTCCTCATTGATGCCGGCTGATAATGTCCGTAATTTAAGAATAACGTGGCCTTCGCGCTGTTTCCGATTATGGGTTTCGCGTTTGTGTTTGTCAAACAGTATATACAGTGAACCCTCGTTAAGACGAACTCAGTTAAACCAAATTCTCGCATATAACGAACAACATGGGAACATTTGTTTGGCTTTTCCTAGACTCAATGCAAAAAAAAAAAAAAACGCTTAAGACGAACCTTCTTAGACGTACTGTTCAGTTAAGACGAGCATTCAGAGTGACCGCCACCACTACCAATCCTAAAGGCTAGGGTGCCTCGATGCGCCGTGCCCGAGGGCGCGCGCATCGAGGCACCCTACTGGAGGCATGCGGCGCACATCGCCCGTGGACAGAAGCGAAAACAAGAGGATGAAACGAAAAAAAAACTCAGTGCCCTTCCACTCTGAGAAGGATGCCCAGCAAATCTGTGTATGTCGGCCCCTTAATAGCGAACTGCACCTCGGCCGCGGGTCGGCCCGGCATTGCACAATCTTCGGGATCGGCCCACTTATGGGGAGTGCTTAATGCCTGCTTCACCTCCGCCGTACGTCGGCCCGGTGTTGCACTATCTTCGGGATAGGCCCACGTATGCAGAGTGTTTAACGCCTGCTTCGCTTCACCTCCACCGCGGGTCGGGCCGGTATTGCCCTATGTTCGGAATCAGCCCACGTATGAGGAGTGCTTAACGTCTGGTTCACCCGCCGTGGGTGCTCAGTGGCTATGGTGTTGAGCTGCTGAGCACGAGGTCGCGGGATAGAATTCCGGCCACGGCGGCCGCATTTCGATGGGGGCGAAATGCGAAAACACCCATGTACTTAGATTCAGGTGGTCCCAGGTGGTCGAAATTTCCGGAGTATTCCACTACGGTGTGCCTCATAATCATAAAGTGGTTTTGGCACGTAAAACCCCATAATTTTTAACGCCTGCTTCACCTCCGCCGCAGGTCGGCCCGGCATTGCACTATCTCCGGGATCGGTCCACGTAGAGGGAGTTTTTTTTCTTACCACGCCAACAACACGAAAATTTCCTTGGACGGTAGAGGTATACAGCTTCGCTGTAAAAACAGTTACAGTGGCGTTTCACTTCGTGAACGCGGGTGACGTGCAAGTGTATGGGTGCTTTGGCGCACACGAAGCTATCGGGCCTCGGTGCGCCTAGATGCCTAAACTGTCCGCATCGCAGATCGTACTAAAGACAGGGCTGTCGCGGCCACGCTAACGCAGCAGCAGCCGCAGTAGTAGAACGCCCCCTTGACAACATTAGCTTATTAACTAAATTAAGAAGCATGGTGTCAGCGCGCACAGGCAACCATGAACACATCCCACTCGATGACTGCGGACGCTCGCTGCCAAAACGCTGGCGTGAGGATTCACGGCAGCAGCAGCGAGCGAAGTGATCTTCGTGCTGTCTATCGCTTCAACGCAAGCTGAGCATTGAGAACACAGCACACGCAAAGCTGCGAGCCATCGGTCCACCTAGACTGTGCGCCCAAAGCAGATTGCGTTCAAGAAAAAGCCCGCGCGATCGCGCACGGCTGAAGTACAACGTCCCTGTCCCTCCCCTGGTGCTACGCGCGTGACTGAAGAAGGCGCGCTTCCTCCCCGCGTTCCCCCCTTGCGCACGCGAGATTGTGCCTCCATCGTTGGCTCACCACCGCACGCTTTAACTGGCACACACAGCGTACGGCGCGTGAGGATGATGTTATCACAAGACGAAGGCGGTACGCCCGTAAAGAAGAAACATTGGGTCTCTTCTTTTTATTGGCTAATGACCTACGCATGTAGCAGGTGAATATATCTGAACCATACGAATGTGTTGTATCTGCGCTACAAAACAAATATCAGGAAAGAACAGTTTCTTTGAAGGCTTTGTTGACAGGTTTGGTGATGGTGGAATAAAATCCATCTCTAGGACCACATGTACAGCCATCTTGGAATATTGTAGACATGATTATACTGTGTTAATTATACTGTGTTCGTCACGTCACCTACGCTGTTACTTTATCAGTTGTCAACGAGATTGTGTTAGAGTGCTTTTTTTTCATGACATTTATGCATATGTAATTCTTCAATCGTGCTATTCATACTAAAACCTGTAATTTTTCTATGTTAACGATTTGTTGAAACTGCTTTACTTTTGTTTTATTACGTTTACTTTGTAAAGGAGGTCCCATTGCAGTCTTTGACTTCGGAACCTCCTTCTGAATATTAACAACTTGTAATATTTCTAATGATCTCAATAAAAATCGATTCTGATTCTGATTCTGATGAGGCAAAATTCCGATTTTACGAAAATTTAGTGGCAAACACGCTTCATCAGCGATGCGTTTCAGTGGTCGCGGGATGCGCCTTCCGTTGGGATGTTCCTTCACTGACCGAAATGCCAGCCATCTCTGAGGGATCATGTGCTTCACGTCGCGCAACACAGACAGATAAGCAGTCAACGAGTTGATAACGAGTGATGAGGGGTTATATGCGTCTCATCACGTTTTATCAATGGTTCGACGCGGATAAAGAAGGTGCTAAAGAGCAATAAGGACTTTTATCAATAAGAGCGATAAAAGCGATCGGTCGGAGAAATTACGGTAAGGTTAATAAGCACTGACAAGGGTTGATAAGGATCGCATCAAATCTGATAAGGTTGACAAGGATAGATAAAGGTTCATATGAATCGGGTCGATTGCGATAAAGTTGATACCGACCGATAAGGGTTGAAAAGGGTTTGTACAAGTCGGATCAAATTTCATAACGTTGATGGCGTAATGTAATAATGAAAGCGGGCTGCGTGGAAATGAGCAAGTGGCACAATTCTTACACACACTTAGACGACTTCGAGAGGAGTTTCTGCGTGATATTTTAAATACAATCGCAAACAGCATTATCTTCGAACAACATTTGTTACTGATGATACGGTAAATTGTCCTTGTCGTAGTTGTACGAACAAACTCCTAGCTTATCTCCAACGTGGAGCCGATAAAACGCGACATGAGAAACAAAAATGAGGAATTATTCCCTAAAAAAACCCCGTAAAGAAATCGTTGTCTATTCGAGTGATGCATACTAAAGGTAGTTTTTATTATATAGTTACTGACGAGTACGTTGCAAAACGAAAATACGGGACTCTGACGCAGGTCGAGTTGGTGGCCGAAACCGAGCACGCCGCCACACGCCGCCACACGCCGACCTCTCCCCCCCCCCCCCCCTCCTGGCGCCCCGCTCCTTACCATTTCATACGGGCGTCCGTCAAGACAAAAGAAAGAGAAATAAAAAAGATGCAGCAGATTAAACGTGACCTGTTGGAATCTAATACAACGAAGCTTACGAAGCAGTGTTCAAGCGCACCTTTCCATCTGGCTCAAGGATGCACCGAACGAGGAGCTCTGCAATGCAATGCATCTTTGAACGCAACCATCGTTATAGGGTTTGAAAGAGGCAAGTTTAGCTTTCTGCGTCATTTGTTTAGGCTACCAGAGCTCCCCTTAAAGGCCCAGAAGCGACCGTCCACCCGGTTCTTAGGCGACGCAACACATGCGCAATGTGAGGCCATCATTCGGGTGCTCTCTCCCGTCTCATCGCGGCTCACCGCCTACTGGCCCCCTCGCCCTCTCTACTAGCGGCCAACGACCCGCACGCGCAGGCCGACTCCTCCGCCCCCCCCCCCCCCCTTCTACTTTCCACTGCTGCGGGCGAAGTAGTGCGAGCCATCGCTCCTAGATGGCGCCGCCAACCCGCAGCCGAGGGGACGCCCATAGCATCCATCCATTCATCCATCCATCCGAGTGTGAGCTATTCTTGTGTCCGCTTGTGTCCGTCTGTCGTTTCTTCTTGTGTCTGTGTTTTGCTGCGCTGTGCCAGATACCATTCCATGATGACTAACCAACAAGCCCGTATCGCCAGCTTCGTGAGCTATTCGGTGATAACGCACGAGCAGCAGCCAGCAGCAGCAAGCGGCAGCCACGGGCAGGAAAGTGCGGGATGGTTCGCAAAAAGCGCTCCACTTTAAATGCAACGTCTGAATGCACATGGCGAGATTTTACTGTGGAAACTCCCGCAGAAGAATCAGTAGAGCTGGAATGCAGTATTAGGTCTACATAGTCTTGCTGGTTAATTAATTAATTAATTAACGTGTGCACAAATAAATACTAAATAAATAGCCGAAGGAGATTCATCCTTATAGCTGACTCGTTGCGGAGCCGATCCTAAACCGGCTATAAACCTGAAAACTGAGTACTAATTAACTGCTGAATAAAAGGTAATGAATATTGGTTAAATAGCAGTTACACTGCTCCAGATGTTCAGCGGTAACTGAGGCGCGATCTTGTAGCGATGCCTTCCGCTCGATTTTATGCCACTCTTATCATCCACCGTTTATGACCGTCTGGTCCCATTGATAACGCGGGCGGAGCGTTGCTCTGCACTGACGAAGCGCGAAAGGGAATAGCATCGGAAAAGCATCGCTACAGAATCGCGGCCCTGCTTCTCTATTATTTCGCTCTCTTGTTATGTAGAGAAACAAAAAGTTAATAAAGTAGTGAAATAAGGCCAGGTGCCTCATAAGGACTGTCCAACGTTTGGTAGCTAAACTTACCTAAGAAGTCCCTCCATCTGAGTCGTATTAGTTGTCTGTACGTAGTGAAGTGACGTTACGTGGTGTTGCTTATAGAGGGCGGCAAGATTGAAAGGAAGCTCCTTCGCTGGTCGCCAGCCTCTTTTCAAGAAGAGGACGTTAATGAGAGGAATGTAAAGAAGTTTTTCGTTCAAAAAAAGTTTTCAGCAGCATCGTAGCCTGAGATGCCCACGTGTGATGGAATGCATTGGAACTGCATTTGCAAATCTCGATGTTGTGGCTATCTTAGGCTATCGAGCGTTTGGCTAATAAATATGTTAAATAAAGCCCGCACTGAATATGCTGTACGGACTCTTTTTCAGTCAGCGAACAATACGAAGGCCTACAGTTAGGGAAATGTAAGCGTCTCAAGCGCTGCAACGACTGCCATGCACTCTGTTGCAGAGCAAAATATCAAGGCACTGAAACAGAAAGCGCGAGAAAACGTCTGGTTGGACATTGAAATAGCTAAAGCGGTCGCCCTTCAGGATTGACATTTTACAACTTTGTTAAAGAGAAAGAAGACCGACATGATATATTAAAACAAAAGGCGAGTGGCGATACCATTTTGAAGTAATCGCATTAGCTCCCCATGAAGTAATAATATCAGTTAGCTAGCTAAGGCTAGCTAACTGTGTGTTACGTTATTATAACTACAATGAGATTTGTATAGCAAGAAGAAGAAACTCAACCTGGCAGGTTTTCTGGGCTTTCTTTAAAAACGTGTTAGTCATTCCAATGAGGAAGGCATATGAGTTTGTAAATGCAACGCCTATCCACAGACGGTACAGCATAGTCTGTTCACGTCGTGGTAACCCAGGCGGTAGGTGCATCCACGTGCGACACATACAGCAGCGATTATACGCTAGCACACATTATCTGTGTCTGCCGGCGATATAGTGCCCAGAGACAAGTGATCTGCTGATGTGCAGAGTGCTGGACAAGTTGGACAATCATTCACTATCAGAACTAAAAGCTTTAGGCCAGTGCTCCCAAAGAACATCCGTGCTGAAGGCCTTGCTCGTGTTACTAAGGTTCCTGTGGTCTACGGGCCTTCACGATATACTTTAAAAACGCCGCCCCCTACCACTTTATAGTGTACGCGGTTTGTTCGTGCTCGTCTCTCTTTCTCTTTCTTTGTCTCCCCCTTCCACTCTCTTTCTCTTTTTATGCCCCTTAACCCTCCCACCGTGCAAGGTAGCCAACCGGAACTACCTCTGGTTAACCTCTCTGCCTTTCTATGCATTCTTTTCTCTCTCTTTGAAAAAGTGACCAGGAAACGCGAAAATATCGTGAAATTCACGCAGTCACAACGACGCCATGGACATATTGATATGGGTACGAAGTGAGAAAAAGATTTTCTCGTTAATTTCATCTACGAATGACCATTCCCATTTGTCGAACAAATCCAGTAAGAGCGTTTGAAAGAGGAAGCTCCAATTTATACCAACATACTATTTCCCTCTGATCCCTTAAAGGGTGCACCGCCGCGTAAGCCATACGCTTGTGGCGGAGCCAACACAATGTCGCTGCGTGCTACGCTATACTTGCGGACTTTTCTTGGCTATAAAGCGAACGCTGCTGAAACTAAGCGCGCCTTTTTCACTGCTGCTGGAAGTAGACCGCAATTGTGCTTACGTTTTCTTGCGTGGAAAATAGAAAACAATGTTCTTTTTGTTTTTACAGCACATAATTTGAAACGATACGTAATCTTCACCGGTCAGCTATTGGTATTTTATTGTATTTCTAGTTTGCTCTTTCGAGTTTCCGCACACCCGAAAACGTCGCACGTTTTGCCCATTCATCAAACGCAAAATGACGCCCGTGTCTTCTGGTGAGTGTTTGTCGCTTGCTGCCCCACCAATCAACTCCCCTGAGAGGCTGTTGACCAACTTTAGCAACAAAAGAGTGTTGAGTCACACAAAAGAAGTGTTTGCAGCGTCTGCGCGGAAAGCAAGCGAACCCATCTGGAAATCGCAACCTTCAGCATGTACTACAAACGAGTGAGCGAGCTGACTGCAGCGCCGGCTCTACCGACGCCAGCGTCGGTTGAGCGTCGGACTCCTAACCGATGCCACACGGCTGCTTCAGAGCTCCGACGCAGGCTGCGATGCTCGCTGTCCAGAACTTCGTACATATCGAATGTGAATAAACATTGATTCCCACAGAGTTAATTGTATTTGCCTTCACTTAAATAAAGAGGTTGTGCAAGGTTGGCGAAATCGAAACCGGTGCCAAGCGCGCCCGGACTACACAGCGTACGAACACAGCCATGTGCAGAAGCTCCACCTGCGTAGCTTTCGCTTCATAGCCAAGAACAGTTGCCCGCGAGTATAGAAAATGATGTTTTACTTCAACTAACAAAGTGTGCTCGACGCCGCACGCCGAGTGCGCTTCTTTTCTTCTGCGGGCAAAAGCAAGCTAGCGCTTTACTACATTCTCGAACGGCACACTTCGCACAGCTGTGTGGCCGTTGTCTTGTGCAATATAATTCACCGATGTTACCGAGAAGCAGTCATTCGGAAAGGGACAGTGCGCTGCTTTGCTGTCGTGCGGCGCTCCTTAGAGTATCTTTAATATTCCGCTCAATCAGTTAATTAGCGAAGATCAATTATGCAAAATTTTCGCGATATTCACTTTATGAAAGGAAATATTAAATACCAGTGGAAAGGCGGACATTACTCTTGTTGGTGAGGTGAACTATAAAAAGGTTCCATTGGTGCTTTTCTTCAACACGGAAACTATACATACAATAACAGTGGGGTTTCAATTTACAAGTTTACAAAAATTCCTCTTTGCACACAACTGAAGCGTTCTTTTTCGTGTTGGCGCTGTGTGTACATGTTTCCCTTGATTGTTATGAAAAACATGGACGGAAGTGTATGGCGTTATGAAGCGAACCTCGTGTAGGGGGGAAGTTTTGTAGACTGATTTTTCGCAGCAATAGACTTGTGGGGGCCCATGTTTGGCGATGTTAAAACCAGCTGCTTCCCACCGCATTTACAACTTGAAAATTTTTGCGAGTCTGCGGGGATAGGTAAAATTTCAGATATCTATCACAAGAAGTTAGCTTCACCTCCTTTCGCCTGCTTATCTATGTTACCGTCACACATCAAGCTTAGTGTGGTTCATAAACTCAAGAATTGCAACCCTTACAGCATACGTGGGCAATAAATGCTAGTTTCGCACAATAAACGGCTGCCATAACATCCAATAAGAAAATGCGGAGCTCTCTCTCTCTCTCTCTCTCTCTCTCTCTCTCTCTCTCTCTCTCTCTCTCTCTCTCTTATTTTTTTCTTTGGAATCTTCACTCGATTAGCTTCGCTAATAAGAGTGCTCCTGCCTCCGTATTAAAATGCTCGGCGTTGCGCCGAACATATTACAATTAGCTGACGTATACGAATTGGTTCGTAAGTGTTGACACTTACGGCTTCTCTTCCTGACTGAAAGAAGATGAACGAAGTTTCAGGACGGGTCTGGCCAAAGGACAGGGAGGACGAAAATCGTTATATTGTAGGAAGGCCCGCTTAAAGATGCTCCCGTCATTATAGCGGAAACATGGGACGGGCCACTCGGAAGAGCCGTCTTGGTTAAAATAAAAAAAATGGCCAAATCATTAGCACTACCGCAATAATTAATGCCTTGGCGCTTTGAGAGAAGATAAAAACACGACCGACTCTAAACACACAATATGAACTGACGGGGAAGATCATCTCAACTTCACTCTAGCTTTTGTTTTATTACACTATATGTCGATACTTGCCAATTAGAATATTACACACCCTAAAAGTAGTTGGCAAACGTGCATTCGAAGACACCGGGCGAGAGACGGGTTGCTCAGCAGTGCAAGTAGGCAGCATGACGCCGCTGCCTCGCCAGCTAATCCCGATCGGGGCACGTGCTTGCAAGGTGCAACGGCTGCTCTCAAGAACCGTTTACGTGCAAGCAAAGTTCCAGTATGAATTGATAAAACTTTTGAAAACGAAGCTATGAAGGCGAAAATTAAGTGACCATTTTGTGCCGGAAAAGTGAACTAAGCAAAGATAACGTCTCGAAATGAATGTTCTGATATATACAGCGAGCAAACAAGGGCGCGCATATATTGTATTAAAATGTTCTACGCGAAAAAAAAACACTTGAGGCATGTTGGCAAGACGCAAAACAGCAACATTAGCGGTCCGAAGTGCAATTATGAAACGAACGGCGAGTCGAAGAGTTAATCACCGTGCAGAAATGGGCAGAGACCGCCACGGCGAGTAATAGAACTTCAGGGAAGCCCGCGCTTTGCCGATGAGCGGCCGGCAAACTGTTGAGCTTCTCAGATAAACTACGCGCGCAAGTAGTAGGGGGTAAGTGAAAGCAAGTAAGAGGGATCGCTGCAGAGGAGAGAAGCATTCGAGAGGGGCATCCTCGCATCCCACTTTCTCACATCCCCACAGACCCGTTCGGCTCGTAAGGCGCCGCTCGCAGCGCCAAGCGGTGCGCACGGCGAACTACAAAGGCGGCGCACGCCCACGCCGCGCCAGTCTGCGCTCGAGTCGTCACGGCAGCCAGACGTAGCAGACAGCGCGGTTGTGCGCAAATTACTGGACGGGCCGCCGCTGATCTGGTCAAGCTACGGGGGACGTGCGACGAATTGACTATCGACCTTTTCCACTCACTGCCACCAAACTCGTCCTTTGGCCTGTGCGATCGACCTGAGCATCCGGCAACATACATCGTGAGCGGTTCGTTGCCCGCACGAACTTTGTTTTCTGGCCTATATCAATGGCCATCCCCTTCCGCGGTGTGACCTGAGACAAGAACAGAAATTGAAAACAACTTCTCCATAATAATGCCCTGCATTTGCTAGGTCTAGAAGTTTGCGCCGACTGCCTCTTGAGTAATCTGCCGACTGGGACGAGCCGGACTGTGACTTGCAGGACTTCGAAGTGTGAGGAACCTGACGACCAGTGCCACTGAACATTTACTGTCCTCACAGCTCCGTGTACAGTCAGTGCGAAAAGAACTCTACTTTGCAGCAATTTATTTTTCCCCTTCACAATCGACAAAAATGTGAACTGTGACGTGAGAAAAGTTCCCGAAAGAACTTTAGCGATGATTTCAAGCACATCCTAGGAAAAAAAAGAGAAAGAAAACGTAAGTCGGCTTTGATGGATATTTTCAACTGTGAGCGACAAGTGAGTAGAGACTGAGCCGAAACTTTCGTGACACGTCTTTGAAAAAGAACTTGACACCCGCAATCTAGCACTCGGACGTGAAATGTGAAGTGTGACGCGAACCAATCGTAGAAAACTTCTCGCATCTTGAAACCTTGGCTTGTTTCTTCTTGCGCACCTCAACGAAGTGAACTGTTGTCACCCTATAAACGACTACGCATCCTTGATCGCACCGTCCCTTAAACACGTCTTTAAATTACACAATCCTGCGCTTCAGCACAGCCGGTGTTTCCCTTGAGCTAGACATCTGTGTTTGTAATCACTGACGTGGACTACCGATGAATTCTCCGCCGTTTCCTTCCGAAAAAAAGCCACATTTCTAGAACTTTCTCAGCATCGTTCAAACTAGGTTTTTAAGATGATTGAACTTAGAATTGGAAGCGGTAGGCTGTCGTTGGCTGTAACCAAAAAAGAGCATCGCAGAGTGTATGACGTCCACGCGGTCTTTCTTCTTCACTAGGACCTTGCGGACTCGACTGCGCTCCTTTGAGGAAACACCTAAACCGTATCCATGAGTGCGGCTAACGTTACGGCGGCGGACTTCAATGTGACCGCGAGGTCTCCGCTAGAAGTGGCCCGCGACGTGTACCGCCTCGCGGTGCCCGTCATGCTTGTCGCCTGCCTAATGTCCATGGTGTTCAACCTTGTCATAGTCGAGTCGGTCCACTGGCTGCGACGCAGCCCCAGCCCGACGCTCTGCTTTAGCCTCAGTTTATCAGCGGCGAACGCCTACGCGTCTCTTGTGGTCGGCGTCGGTCTCGTGGTCAACAGCCTCCTTCCGACCTTGTACCACATCCAGCCTCCGGCCTGCTGGGCGCTGTCCCTGGAAGCCTTTCGCCTAACAGGCCTCATCGCGTCCGTGCTTCACCTGTTGGCCCTCGCCGTGAACCATTACATCGGTATCCTGCGGCCTCTTCATTACGCTGCAACTGTGACTCGACGCACTGTATGGCTGACGACGGCAGCAATGTGGCTTGTGCCCCTCTTTTTCTTCCTCTTGTACTTCACAAGCGTACCCGGGCAGGGATTCCAGGTGGCCGACTGTCGCTATGACTTCATGCTCTGGAGCACTTTCCGCGTCATACTCTCCGGACTTTTCTTCGTGCCACTGGTACTCATGTGTTTCATATATACACACATCTTCCTGTTGGTCCGACGCCACCAAATGGGAGCGGGAATCTCTGCCCAGATTCCGGGACAACTGCGCAGGAGTGTCAAGGCCGTCTACACCACACTACTGATACTCGGCACGTACCTCATAGGATGGATGCCAGCCGTGCTCTTCTACGTACTAACATGCCTCGATTGTCCCTTGCCGATCACGTCGCTGTCTCTTGACGTGCGCCTCACCTTCGGCATACTGACCAACACACTGGTGCTGATCAAGTCGTTTGTCGATCCAGTCATCTACGTGGTGCGCATGCGTGAGATTCAAGATGCCTTCGTACTCATGTGGAAGTCCCGCTGCGGCCTGGTGGACGTGGCCCGATCTTCGGTTGACCTCATGCGGATGGCCCACTCCCGCAGTGACACGCAGCGCATCACGACCAACGGGTCGCAGCACAAGCAACGCAGTATCGCCCAGTTCAGCTAGCCCGGTCGACCACTAGGCGGACGGTTATCGAGGCAGCGGCGAGAAACTGCCGCAACGGCTTTGTGAACATGTTGTGAACCGTACGCCGAAGCAAGCTGCTCCCTCCGACACTGTCGAAGATCAACTACCTAAATATCTACATCACAAGAGGAAGACCGGACAGTAAATGCTTGATAAACAATGTTAGAGAGATGCAGTAGGTGAAGGGGCACCTCATTGGGACGACTACTTGTTGACCCGATCCCTGGGAACCGTATTCGCTGCTTTCCATCAGGTCAGCGTCCTGAAGCAAAAGGGCACTTTTCGTTTCCTTGCTTATTCAGCGTGTGGAGTTAATCTTGTAACACCTATGATAAACTACAATACTCCAAAAGGGCGTCCAAGCGTCCTTCAACTTAAATCCGTTGACGCGTGGTTTAAGTTGACCAGCGCTTGGAATGACAATGTTAGCGTTTCTAATACGCTAAGGTGAATATCCGCATTTGGTTCACTCAGACTCAGTGAAAGTGTTGTGTGGTAGTGCGCGCGCAGCGGTAAGCTTTAAGCGCACCGTCAGCAGAGTTCTGAACATTAAACTCTGTAGATGCTTGGGAAACTAAACATCACAGATATCTTGAAGTTACCGCTTTCTATTTTGCTTGCTTTTGCGTGCAGCTTACATCAATATGATTGTGCGTGTAGCGAGTGAGAGATAAAAACGTTTTTGAAAGACAGTGTTATGCCGGCGTTCTTTTGTTTCTTAAAAGTTCAGGTCCTGCTGAAGGTTCTCATCTCTCACATTTCTTTGGCAAACTTATGTGATTGTCAATGTTGAGAAAGAGCGTGCCACTTTTTTCATCTTGTTCTGACGCATGCTCCTTTCCTGTATACATACAAGAGCCCCGGCTTAAGATGATGTAGAGGCAGTGGCCACAGAATGAAAACCTCAGAAGTGATGCTCACTTAACCTAAGTGTCTCTCCTCCCATAAATATGAACTATCAATGACAGAGTGCTTTGTGCTTTTAATCTAGTCATGTTATCTCTGATGTCTTCTACTGTGCAGGGCCGAAGCTAAATCAGTACCTTCGGCCCTATATTGAAGGCTCCAAGATTGTGCGAGGATTTCGCGTGAAACTTGCGCAGTGAGTGTTTCAGGTAAAAGAAGGGATATAAATCCGCCAAGAAGAAAGTAACGCAGTGTTCTGAAATCATGGCGACCCTTCCTAGTGCCGACCCTGAAGTGCTGATTACAAAGTTGTACCCAATCTATGTCGTTACCTGAAGTTGTGTTGCGATTTTATCATGTGAAAAGAAAACAAAAATTAAATCACTGCTCCTACTGTTTTAAAATTTGTGTTTGTCCTTTCGTACTCGTACATGTGACGTATTTCGGTGCTGCACATTCGAGAAATTAAGAAGACATTCCGGACAGTGAATTCAAAGATACACCACCGCTTGGTGTCAATCAAGTTTGAACAAAACCTGGAAGAGAAAGTTAGTTTGAGCGGTTTGCAGAAGACATTATAAGTTGTACCTTGTTGTAAAGCTATTTTGCAAGAAATACTTATGGAGGATGCGTTGCGGAATTTAAAGTGATATGAGACATAAAGTGGCCTAACGTAAATTGCTAGACAATTCTTGAACGGCGTGTCATTCGATATGAGTCTGGAAACCACGTAAAAATTGAACGTTTCCTTGCAAGTTCTGCCGCCGATTATACAATCAATGGTCATACCATCTCTAGTTTCCCGACATGAACTTGTTTTAAATTAGAGCACAAAGACCACTGCTTTCCCTCCATAAGATTACGATTATAGGCTACGCACGGTCCCGGTACCATCCGACAGGCTAAGCGAACCGCCACACCACATTTTACAGAATGATTGGTGGACGCACAATTTTTTATTAAGGGTACGGAATCTTGTTTTCGAATACTGAATAAAACATCCGCGTTCCCGTCATTATTCTATTTTTCTTCAGTCAATCTATGCGAGGAGAAATAATAACAGAACGAATCGCATTACGGCAACATAATTTCCCAAGCTTTCTAAAGCAGGACATATACGGAAGCGGATAACAACAAAGCCTAGGCACCCGCAACAAACAACTCTTCTAAGCGAACTCTGCGGAAGGTTGTACGGGCTGATGACTATAGACAGGCTGTAACGGCAACCACCGTTAACGTTAGGGGGACGACTTCGGCGAAACTGCCGCTGAATTGCACCGAACCTCGTAGCGCTTCCGCCCACCTAATTGCACGTTGCAAGAAGAATGACAGGGAAAACGCTTTCTCTTTCTCTGCTTTGACCCCCATTTGAAAGTGCGTGTATAGCCCACACACACGGGGAAGTTACAGAATGAATGTATCGTTAGCGAAACTACACCTTAGCGGTTTCGGACTCACAAATATTAGAAAGCTTAGCTACGCGTGATTGATCAGAATCACGTTTTTGCTGACGAAAATGCCATTCTAACCAATCACGCGAGGCAAAGCGAACGGTTCACTTTCCGAACCGTGATAAGATCGCGACTTCGGGCATCTTTGTGTAAGCAGAAGAGATATGCATGCCTGCTGGAAGGTTCGTAGCACTGGTGAAACGCTGCTTTCTAGACTCGATATGCTGCTGCCAATAATTTCTTGAATGGCAAGACACTCTCCCAGAAGCATTCTTGGATCTGCGTGCGCGAGGCCAACCTTTCAGCGTAAAAGTGCCTAAGTTCGAGTCATGTCCGTGCAATTCCGACACGGAGCCACGGACGTCGCTGAAAGAAGCGGCGCAATCTAGTTTCAATTACACGAGTCGTTGGCAGCGGTGAACAACTCCTTTGGTCCGTGAAAAGAGGTGGCCTCTGCCAGCAGCCTTACGTCACCCCCCGTGGACAGAAAAGCGTTTGCCGTCTAACGTCTCGAGAAACCATACAGGGCCCGAACTCACTCAGTCTTGCTGCAGCCGGAAATTCAGTGTCACTGTCCGGAGGTAACAAAGAAGTGCGTGATACGACCTGTGGCGAGACAGATCGGCGAAATGCTTCACGGGCCCGGATTTACAAAGGCCGGGCCGTCGCGCTTGCTCTTAATAAGAGTCGCCGAGCAAGAGTGGCAGCGAGCGTGGTGATAGCGAAGGCGCTGGCCAATGCCAATTCTTGCGAACGGAAAGCCCTGAATCCGCGGGCAGAATAACAGGGCATGGTCGTTTGTTACGAAACACGGTTTACTGTCCCTTCAAGGAATGCCAGTCCACAAAAACGAAAACGCAAGTCTTGAACAAGGGCGCAGGTCAGGGCGACGTGAGATAAATAATTCTTTCGGGATCCGTTTCAGAGGTCTTTCGACGTGCAACATTGCACGTCGGATATTGCCCAAACATCTGCCAACTAAAAAGGATAATAACGACGAAGAAATTAAAGGGTACATCAGTCGTTACGTCAGAAACATAGCCAGATTAGCCATTCAATACTCAATCGCTTTCTCAGCAAGAGCGTTTGCTGGGGAAAATAGCGTCGGTAGGCGATCAAGCGATGGCCCTATAGGCCCATAAAACACCAAGGAGTCACTTTACTCCATTCTATTTTTCGTGATGAAGCGCTGTTCGAAATAATAGGGTTATTCTCATAACAAGTGCGGGTCTGCGTTTGGATCACTGACGATGTCCGGAAAGGTACAATATTGAAAGAGGTCTGTAAAGCTAATCCGGTATGTGTGTTTCTGTTGTTTTTTTTTTCGTTCTTGCATTGTGAAAATGGGACGTGGCCCTAGTTGCCAGTTAGTGCCTGACCAAGAGGGTTTTTCTCGTGGAGTTCGGTGCCGTTGTGGGAAGCTTAGAACGAACAGCGTTCTACTCGCTTGCTGATGCCGCTTTCTCGTTCCGCGTTTCGACGAGTTGTAGATGCTAGCGATGACGTGTTTGTCCTCAGAAACGCGTCGCCTCTAGCAGTGATTACTCCGGAACGTTTAAAACAAATGTAGTGAAACAGCTCGAAAAATACACCCGTCTTTGGAGTCTGCATCATTTTAGCTAATTTTCCTGTCACAGGTTATAGAGCTATGAAAACGCTCGTATACTGAGATGCCGACTAGGCAGCGCGAATGGAAGGAATGCCTTCTTTATGTCGATGATTTTTGTTTTTTTCTTAACGTCAAATGCTTTTCCTTGTAGGAAAAATTTTGCCAGAGAAACTGCGGAAACTCTTAGCCACGAATTAAAACAGTCGAAACGAATGACTGTGTTGAGTTCGTCAGCCCATATTTTCCCAGAAAAGGCTGTCAATAGATGTCTTTTAGCCTTCAGTATCATCAGTGAGAATCACCACATTGTCAGCATGAACAGTACAGTCAATAATCTCAACCATCAAGTTTAGAACAAATCAAACATGCAACTACTTGACCAAGTATTTGGATATCGTCGTATGCGGTATCGCGCAAACAGGAAGAAAGGCATACTGTTATGCGCTGAACGCCTTAAGCTTTGTCTTCACAAATTCAAGTTCACAGCGCTCGTAACTACGGCGCTTAAATATAAAAAACCTGCGCGATGCACCGCTGTGAAATTGTTCCGGTTGCAGGTTGTGCAATGCAGTAACCAAGTTAATGACGGAATAGAGGGAAATCAAAACCGCCATGAACACGGGCAGCGTTTGTATGTAACTGCTACATTTTTACGATGTCATGCCTCCAGACAGAAAATCACATGGCAATTAAAACGATTTGGTTATTACCAAGTTAACGAAAATTGCAAATAATAATATACAGGCGTAATGTTTAGCATTCATCGGAAGAACCGCTATCAATGCAGAAGAGTTATACACACGAAACAAGCCCTCACTAAAGGCGCACGTTCGTCAAAAGAACCTTATGATTGCTGAACGCCTTTCTCTAGCACATGGCGTGTACGGCGTCTTTCAAAACGCGTTATCACTGCTTCACCTGCAAGAGACATGATATACAGCAAATTTCTGTTCATGCGCATCGTTCACTAGTGAGATATGTGCCACTGCATTAAAAGGGAGCGGAAGCGCGCGATTAGAAGAACGCCCTATCTGAAGCATTACAACATAGTCGTGGAGAATAACGGAAGCTTAAGTGAATATGATAGCAATTAACAACTTAGACAGCTACCATAGTTCTTCATAAGGAAGGCAAAATATACCTGTTGACATCGGTGCAAAGCAAAGATACACGATGTGTCTAAAGATATTCACCGCCTGACTGGAATAAGTATTCCAAATTGTACATAGGGAAGGATTATGTGCCAGAATCAACGGGTAATAAATCAGCAACTTGCCGTTGGTAGATGACATTGCCCTGTTTAGCAAAGCTAAAGATGACGCGTAGCAAATGATTGACGACCTTGAGCGCCAAAGTTTAAAGGGAGGTTCCGAAAACTAGTATACGCAAACAAAAATAAGAGAAAAGCACCCAGTATGTATTTTACTTAACAAACGAAAAAGAGCCGTGCAAGACATGGCCGCTTAGCTAACAAGTTCAGCACTGATACGCGATGCGAACTACATGAGCAGCTCTCCTAGTTTTAAATCGTGCTCAGGGAAGCAGGTAAAGTCTCCGAGTAAACATCGACAGATCACACTGCAATTCGCACTAAAGAATCGTAGACAGCAACGCTGCTCCTATTCATTATTCGTGCTGTCCTCAAGAGATAATGTTCCTCGACATCAAAGACCTATAGCCGAGTTCTGTCTTATAGCGGATGTCTTCATTGCGTTAAAGGGTGCACGTCACATGAGAGCCAGCCACAAAAAAAAAAAAGCATTTATGCATGGAAAGTGTTGCAATTCCACTAGTGTCACTGAAACTGACAGTGAAAGCGATCACGCTGTCAGTAGCACCATGTAACAAGAAGGCATTCGCAGGCTTTTTTGGAGTATCATTCATAGCAAGTCGGACTCATGTCACCACATACGTTTACATTTTTCATGTTGCAGAGTGACGAATGCGCTACGAACACGTCTCGAACCTTCATTGCCTTCAGGTAAATCCATGCAGAAAGGCATTACTTCGTCTGTTATCTTTACCCTTGAAACAGGTTTAAAATGCGGGTACATTTATGAGCACCTGCACAGATATGGTGGCACGGATATGTACGCACAATCGCCAGCCCATGCTTGCAGGCCACTGGTGCCACATGTAGCCTGAAGCTGAGCGCTGCATACAATGCACGGCAGTCGTAAACTTTGCGCGCAGACTGTATATGTGGGCGTCCTAGCAACGGAACGTATGTCTCATTTCCAGGCTGTACAGTGGTGTCATCATAATGAAATCTTTCGCTGCCGCTGCGGTTTCCACAACTTCGCTCGTGACGGCCCTTACAGCAGTACCCAAAAGTTCACGAGGCGTGTGTTCCGCGAAAAGTCAAATGTCAAACGCAGTCCGTGCCTCCAGCCAGAGAAACAGTATAGCACGGTTGTCGCATGAGGTCTTGTAAACCGAAAATATGAATTTTTAGGTGCACACCGATGCTAAGGGGGAAAAAAAACTTTGTATTAGAACCCGCGCCGGGAAACATTTAGGTACTATACTAAATTTTCGTCCACGTTCCGGCAATGTTGTGCACATCGAATGCTGAGAACCACTATTTTCCAGGTGCGAACCTACTCCTTAATTAATACGAAGCAGTGGAATAACCTTAGCTATACATAGTACCCGCTCATGTCACACGTACTAGCACCAAGGTAATATCACTGATGTTATATGTATACTGTTACTATTGGCGCGTATGCCATAGTCCCGCACCCTATCCAATTTGCGGCATTTCAGTGTCTGTTTGTGTGTGTGGCCAATGTCAATAAAAGAATTCGTTCACTGTGCGTGGCTTAACGTAGTGCTTGTTATATTTTTTTTAGGTTTGGTTCCGCATTACTGTTGCTAACGTTGTCGAGACCTACCACCTCCACTATACACACTCGTGCTATCCGTCTGCTCACTGTCACTAAAATTAATGTGAATTAAGTACAGATAAATTTTTTAAACACTTTTCTCGCCTTTTACGCCTTCGTACTCTTGAATGTTTCATACATCCACAATGAAAAATTCCAACTCTGACCCCAAAGTCGTAGCACTTCTTCTGCGGCAGATTTTTTTACTTTGCTCCTCGGAGGAGGCAATTATAATATTAAAAAAAAATCAAAGTGTGCTAAGCTTTACCCGCACCGCCGCACTGCGACATACTTCCGGGAAAATGAAGGTAAACGTGAGGTAAGAACCGCTGTGGATGACAATGGCCTCGGTGCCAACCACGCTGAATATGCATAGAGACACGGAATATTGCTCTGTACAAGGTGTATATTCTATCCTGTTTTGCTTCGTCACTGTTAGGAAGAAGGTGTGTACGAAAGGAGAGAAAAGCTCTTATCGTTTACTATAACCAAAAGAGGCATTATTGCAGGGATAAATGCAAAAAGCTGTTGCTAATTAAGCGGAATGTCAGTAAAAACAAAGCAGTTCATAAAAACCGGGAAGCCGGGACAAAGAGGCAATCTTTCTTCAGCGATACCTTATTTGCGCAAGCGGTCCTCAGAAATTACGCAACATTGACTGCACCTTTACACAATCCAACTTCTATAGTATTCCGTTATTATACTAGGGTAGATCCTTGAAACGTGCATTTCGAGAGTCAGAGCAGGAAGCGTGTAAACTTTGTTAGCGTCCTGATTGCTACACCAGCTTCTAGATATGTCCGCAAACTCGCGGGGTTGGTGCGAAAGTATTTTATGTTTATGGTACGGTTTTCGCATAATTGTTCTGTAGTTCGGAAATTTTTTCGTTTCAAATGACACGGGTAGTGTGCAGCATAGCGAACACTGCTACTGTTTGATCGCCCTTGTATGTGTAAAAATATTCACCTATAGCTCCCATTTAAAATTTGAGCCACTACGCTTTACTCTGACCACCGTTGCGGTGTTTAATTACAGCAATTACACCATAGCTTACGCACGAACTGTCAGAAGAACGTATTATGAGACAAAATTATTCTACACTGGTTCAATCGTTTTTTTTTTTTTTGTCTGGCGAGCGACCTTAATTGGAAATAAACATCATCCTGAACACCCGATGTTAGTAGATATTGGTCCCTTGCTGCAAATGGCGGAATTTAGGAAACGCCCGACCACGCGAGAAAACTACGAGCCTTTCACTTACTAGGACAACTGCACGCAAATGACAAAGCGGTCACTCTTGGATGTCGGGTCTTCCAGCAACTGCCTCCACAGCAACGCGAGCAACGAGCACAGCTGTGCACATATGCGCTCGCGTGCAACTGCATAACCGCATGTCCTGCCTTGGTAGTGATGCGTGATGGTAAGTGGCAGTTGCAGGTACGTCGACACATTGGCGAGGGCCAGTACATGGACAAAAAAGATGCGTGAGAACCTAAGCCTCATCCGGAACTGCACCGATGTAGCAATCGCCACTGCTCAATCCTGCAGCCAGCCGCACAATCTTCGGGATAAGGTGACAACAGAGGAAACAAAGAAACGACAAACGACTGCCACAAAATATCGTAATAACTTAAACAGACAGTTGTCTTCAAATCACATAAATAAGATGACATTTTTTTTTATCGGGTTTAGGTGGATCTGCTGCATATGACATACCTGCCAGACTGCGCTATTCTGTTATCCCGTTTTACGAGCTTTTCAGGTTTTCTTTGATGTCAATAGGCAAGTTCCTGAGCACAAACTTAATAGTTAAAAGTTATTTTACACGCTGCTTGCCGAGCTTAACTTCCTTGGGATTCCAAATACCTCTGTCCGTCGGCAACACGTTGTGAAACGGGTTGGATGGTGGTTACACCGTGCACTAAAGTACTAAATAACCGTGAACTAAGAAAGCGCCAGGCCCAGATTTTTCGAAGAAAGCCTTACGCATTTGGAGAGAAAACTGTGTAGAATGCGAGTGAATTTCGCACCAGATTTTAAAGGATTTCACAAAACTGGCGCTATTTTAGAGATTCGCTCTAAGTGGAGGTGCCTTGAACACTGACCGGATTCAATTCTTCAACTGCCAAACACACCCAACATGAACTACAAGTTGCACTAGTGAAATCAGATATTTAATGAGGTTGTCAGTTATTAAAGCGCATTACCAAATTTACGCGGCGCAGGTATATACGGGGCCGAAAAAAAAAAAAACGCACCTGATATTCTCTGCTGCATTGTTCTCAAGAATAACTTCACTGAACAGCCTGCGTTGGTGTCTAATGATATGAAAAAAAAGGAGAACTTCCATCTTGTAGGTTTATAAGGAGCGTATGCTCTGTACGCACATCGCAGAAAGAAAAAAATACACTCCCTTCACCTCTACACACTGCAACCAAACTCACTTTTTTCAGGAAATACACTCATCCACAGTTACAAGTAGTTCTGGTTTGCACAGCGCGAGTCCTATATTCCGAGCCACTGCTAAGCAATCCGTTTATTCCATCGAAATAGTGGCTTAATTAGCAATCAAACATCGTAATTAGGGAAGCGTCGCCAGCAAAGTAGCCGCTACCATACACTGCCGTCAAGGCTACACGTATTTGGGGCTGAATTTGAATTCAATTTCAATCCAAACGCCTTCGTTTCCGGCCCACTGTCCTAGTTTCGACTCGACGGACAACCTTAATCCAGCGCTTTGTTGAATGGCACGCACTTCTCCAACGTGTTCTTTCGCCATTCCATTGTAGCTGGAAGCAGCCAACGAACATACCCCGCGGAAGCTACCAGCGCTTTGTGCCGCATAATCGGAGAAGCCTTTAACAAACAATCCCCGGCCGATAGCGAACAAAAGATAGCGCTGTTCAGTCGCAACGTGCGGTTGATTTCACACTTCCCGCGCAACGTGAATCACACTCGGGCCTGATGGAACTCGGGGATGCACGAGTATAAGCACTCGAAAGCGCGAGAAAAAACTCTACCAGTACAGCTTTTCCATACGGACCAACGATCTTCAGGGTTAGCGGAATTCCAGCGGCCAAATGAATCGCCAGTTCAGAGATATGTGTTTTTATTCCGCTTTATTTTCTCTAAGCCGCCCACAGGCCATAAATATGGGTCAGTAAAATTGCGAAGATGCATGCCTCCTGAAGTACATGGTTGCTGTGCTATCACAGCGTGCATAAGAACACTGTGATCACAGCCGAGCGTAAACTATAGTTTTGTGTCGGCTTGTTACATACCCGCGTCGAAAGTTCGCGGAGAATAATGGATGCGCGCTCACTGCTGAAACTGCAGAATACAGGCTACTGCGAAATGGCACACTGCGGGAAAAGTTGGCGAAACGTTGTAAACACTGAAAACGCGCACACGCGCTATCTTTTGCCCCGTCTACTTCTTCAAATAAACTTCCAGGTTGCAAGCAGCTGCCGGAATTCCTTTCGTTTCTTTTCTTGTACTACTTGATAGTGTACCCCGGCTATTTACTGCATGCTACACTGTAAGAAAAATCCCGGGCAAGACGCGTGAGTAACTGGGCAGTTAGTCCTAAAAAGGGTGCTTTCGTCTCTCAAGGGACTAACCGCATCAATGTGCGTGCTGTGTGCAAATTTCGGAGAGTAAGTGTTTAGTCCCTGGTCGGAAAGAGAGCAACGGGAGGACGAACGACAACAGTTACTCCCCATGCATTCTGCTGTTTTCGTCCGTGTACTCGAGCGATGCGGATAAAACGGTATTGTCTGTAAATAATGAATAGTTCGAAGTTCGTGCATTGTCCATTGAGCTACATGCAAAGCAGTATTTTGCCTCCTCGTGAAAAAATTGCGTGAAATTTAAAAGCTGGAATGTGAAGAGTCATGCTCTTCGTGCGCACGCCATAAGTGAGCGATACACATTAAACGCGCAAGCAATTGATAGACCGTCAGGTTTTGCTGGTCAACAGTACCTAAAAGAGTTGACTGTTGGGCTAGTTGGTCGTCCATATTTGTAGTAGTAGCTTAGCGTGAATAAAACCACGGAAACAAGAAAGACGGACATGGACAAGCGCTTGTCCTTGTCCGTCTTTCTTGTTTCCGTGGTTTTATTCACGCTAAGCTACTACTTCAAATAGTACCTAAATTCCTTCCATTCCAAGGAGATTACGTACTTAACTGAAGTGATGTGAAGCTGAAACGGGACACGCTAAGAGACAGCGAAATTGGCCTTCTCTGTCGTCTTGGGCGCCCCGTTAGAGCTCGCTACATGTATACATCGTGTAGTGCCTCAGTTTAAATCACCCTAAGAATATTCAAGCAGATTTCTTTTCGCAGTCGTCTATGGTTGCAAGTACACTCAACGTTAAAAGAAATTATGGGGTTTTACGTGCCAAAACCACTTTCTGATTATGAGGCACGCCGTAGTGGAGGACTACGAAAATTTCTACCACCTGGGGTTCTTTAACGTGCACCTAAATCTAAGTACACGGGTGTTTTCGCATTTCGCCCCCATCGAAATGCGGCCGCCGTGGCCGGGATTCGATCCCGCGACCTCGTGCTCAGCAGCCTAACACCATAGCCACTGAGCAACCACGGCGGGTTACACTCAACGTTAGGCGCTCGATCCCCGCATTACATACACAAAACGCCGAGTCGCTTTTACATTGCCGCACCTGCGTTCCGATGCTTAACCTTGTCTTAATATCCTGTCCTGTCAATGTAACTGGCCTGGTGGAGTGGTTAAAGTAAGAGTACCTGACTTGTGAGCACGAGGACGTGACTTCGAATCATACTTTCGGGCACCTTTTTTTTCAGCTCAGCAATTTTTTTTATCAGGGTATAAATGCCTAATTTCATTAATTACACCTTTGCAGAGCATCGGAGAGAATGACCGTTACTCCTTTGAGGAGCATCGGAAAAGCGCAACTCTTAGTCCTCCAAGGAGTAACCGCATGGGAAGTAACAGTTCGTACCCTCGCACTTACCTACTTAAGGGGAGGAATCGTTGTGGCAGATCAGTTCCCCCCCTAAAGAACTAACCTCAATACCCCGTTTACTCCTTTTCTTCTTAAAGTGTAGAGCTGCTGCGCTAACGCGCCTCTGCTAACTCAGCAATCAGACATAGCAAATATGAGTTTTCCGCAATGACTGCCTTCGCACACGATTGCAGATACCACCCACAGTAAGCGCAAAAATATCCAAAAGACCTTGTAATGTTCACAGACCAGTTACGTATGTTAAGATATTCCTTTTCTCCGAGCTCGTCAACCACGCGCTTCTTATAAATGAGCAATTGAAGACTGAACTTTCCCTTACCAAAATGACTTCAGACTGTCTAAAGAAAGTCTATAGACATTTTATAGACGACCTTGCCTTTCTACAGATTTCGACTTTTGTTGATATTATTTATTTATTTATTTATTTATTTAGTTATTTCGAATACTGTTAGCCCTTTTCGGGCTGGTACAGGGTGAGAGGATTGACACATTTTGTCAACACACCAAGCAATGAAACAAAATAAATACATCACGAGAGGTACATTTCCAGCTTCCGTTCAAATGGTTGTACAGTCATTGTGTCATCAAAAATCTGTACATCAAGGCCATTCCAGTCTTCAATTGTCTTAACAAGGCGAGAATATTTAAAAACATCAATTCTGGCATTGTAAGGCATACAAACATAAGGGTGATTCACACGGGGAGAGACTCTGCCAGGACGTAACAAATAGCCCGACTGATCTAAGTTAAATTCATTAGTAGAGAGCTGGTACAAAAACTTCAGTCATGCGATTTTTCTGCGTGTTGCAAGTGTCGATAAATTTGCCCTAGCGAGCAAAGCGGTTACGGACTGTGTTTTGCGATACGCTGAAAATATAAACCGTACTGCAAGTCTCTGAATGCGTTCAAGTTAGTTAATCTGATATTGCTGGTGAGGATCCCATATAACACTAGCATATTCCAAAGAAGGGCGTACAACAGCTGTATAGGCCTTAAGTTTAACTGCAGGCGTTGCATGCGCCAATTTTCTTTTCAAAAATCCAAGTTTTCGCTGAGCAGATCCACATATGTTCGTTACATGATTCTTCCAATTGAGGTTATTTGGGATGGTGACACCAAGATACTTTAGTTTTGTCGGGCGGGCTATTTGTTTGTTGTCTACAAAGTAATTAAAACACAGTGATATAAAGTCTATAGACTGTCTATAGACGAAAGTCGATAAAGTTTCTATATCTATTTGTCTATTCGTAGTCTATAGATGGTCTTTAGACAAAAGTCGATAAGGTGTTTGCTTCTTTTTTGTCTGCTTCCCCTCTATAGACTACCTAAGATGAAAGTCGGTACAGTCTCTATTTATTTTTGTCTATTATTAATCTACAGACTTTCTATAGACGAAAGTCGATAAGATTTTTATACCTTTTTGTCTATTCGCAGTCTATAGACGGTCTATAGAAAAAAGTCAATGAGGTATTTGTTTCTTTTTTTGTCTACTTCCCCTCTATAGACTACCTATCGACAAAAGTCGATACAGTCTCTATTTGTTGTTCATTCTTGGTCTTTAGGCTGTCTATAGACGAAAGTCGATAAGGTGTATATTTCTTCTTCTCTATTCCCAGTCTACGTAGTTCTTCACAAACACGCACATGCACACATTCACGTACCCCCCCCCCCCATATATATATATATATATATATATATATATATATTCCTGCGCGACCGGCCGCTCGAGGCACATTGCGTGTAATCGCCGGCTTCTTCACGCTCGGACAAACTTCTATGGAGCTCGTATTGAGCAATAGAAGGCTGTATCGGGAGTTTCTCATGTTGCTCCGCTATTTTATCATTGAGAATTTTCATCTAATTATAATAATTGTGAAATTAACCCTAGTTATCTAATCAGGGGCACTGCAACCAAAATAATCTGAGTATCTCCAAGCGACGGCAAACAACATTACCTTGGTTCTTTCCTGCTACGTAGCATTTGCATATTTTAATGACTGGCTCAAATTAAGTGAAACACCCCGTATACTCCTTTGCAATTAGAATTACTTTCCACGGTTTTCTATATCACTGCCGGTGAAGGCCATAGGATGGGACGTCACCAAAGGTCATGTTAACTTGTGGAAACATCCCGTATACCGATTGTGGTAAGGCGTGAGATGAAGTAGAAAACAGCCGATACTGTAAAATTCTTATTGCTTCAGGTTTACATGCCGCTTATAGATTGACAATAGACAAAAGTCGTTAATCTCGGCCCAACCCATGTACGCTGTAACCAAGTGCAGGCAGTGGATGATAATACGGAGGTGCGTTTGATATAAGCCACTGAAGTTGTATACTGCTGAGATTAGTGTAGAGCCTATTTGTAGACTTTAGTATACACATAGTGTATACCTCCGCGTTTGTTGACCACAAGATATGATCTACGCAGTCGCTCCTGGCAATCCCAAGACAGCCTTCACAGTTGTCACAGAATGACTTCTGCAGCAGTAGAATAAAAAAAAAAAACGCCGATCGAGTTGTGATAATAGATGTTATGAACGCCAACTTTAGCTACAAGTGAATTCCAAACAGGGATCAATCTAACAGCACAGAGACTCGTAATGTTTGTAGCTGACAACGCAGACTTTGTGAGTGTGCGATGAACCGATGTCGCGCATGTGGTGTGCACGTTGTTTCTGTCGTCTGATTCTCAGATACTTTTCACATTGTCTTCATATCTCGGTTGCATCACTAACATCGGGTGGTTTTTCGTTGACTGATATCCTGCACTATAACCTCATCGAAGTTTCTCTTATGGAAGACGCATGCCACGAAGGCATTTCGCCCACACTAGAATTTGAGATCGCCAAGGCTATGCACGATGCTATGCGCTCATTTCGGCCATTAGAGAAATACACTGATTTTGATTCGGAAATACAGAGCCTCCGTGCAATCCGCCGGCGAGCGGAGCGACAGTACAGACGGACTAAATTATTATACGACCTTAGGGAGGCCAGACGCATTCAAAAGAAAATTCAGCGTCGCCTTGCTGTACTGCAAAATCAATGCTGGAAATCGTTTTGTGAGTCTCTCGACCCGCGTAAACCTCTGTCGGTTGTCTGGAGAACAATCCGTGGACTTCGAACAGCTCCTCAACAGCGTCGTCCATTTAAGTCTCTAGCCCTACATCAAGGACGCCGAGAAGTCGAGGTAGCCGAAGATTACTGTGCAAGGATCGCGGGTTCGGAGCTCACGTATTCACCTTGCGCACCTATTCCCATTGTGCCCCCTTGCTCCCGAGATCCTCATATGGATGCTGCTTTCGTCATCGAAGAGCTGGAGGCCGCACTTGCTGGGTGCAGGCGATCTTCGTCACCAGGACATGACGGCATCACATACCCTGCGCTTGCAAACCTTGGTCAAGAGGCCAGAGATGCCCTTCTTGGCCTATACAACGCATCATGGCGTGACGGCCTGGTCCCTACAACGTGGAAATCCAGTTGGCTTGTTCCACTCCTCAAGGCTGGCAAATCCCCGTTGGAATTGTCATCTTACCGTCCAATAGCACTGGCCAGCTGTGTCGGCAAGGTAATGGAGAGAATGATCCTTACACGGTTAGAATGGTACTTGGAATTTTACAACGTCTATCCAGAGGTAATGGCTGGTTTTCGACGTGGCCACTCGTCTATAGATAGCGTTATCGACCTGGTAACATACGTACAACACCAGAAACATCTAAAACGAATCACTGCGGCCCTATTCCTTGATGTTAAAGGTGCGTACGACAATGTAGATCATCATGCAATTCTGGACGCCTTAGAAGCTGTAGGGATTGGTGGAAGCACCTTTCGCTGGATATGCAACTATTTGAATGGAAGATCTTTCTTTATTTTGACCGAAGACGGACCAACGCCATCAAGCTATACCAGTCGTGGTGTACCGCAAGGCGGAGTACTCAGCCCTACCATTTTCAACCTGGTGCTCGTTGGTCTCGCTGATTCGTTACCGCAAACCGTACAACTCTCCGTATATGCAGACGACATATGCATATGGGCTTCAGGCGTGACACGTGTACAAGTCCGCGCACGGCTTCAGAAAGCCTCAACGGCTGTGTCAAGATACCTAAGAAGACAAGGCCTGGAGCTTTCCGCTGAGAAATGTGCACTCGTTGCTTTTACTCGCAAATCGATGGCCCCGTATGCTTTGCGGATTAATGACCAAATTATACAATATAGACGAACGCACCGATTTCTTGGCGTCATCATTGATAGAGACTTGTCTTGGAGCCCTCACATCTCGTACATGACAAAGCGTTTGGCCGCCATTGTGGACCTTCTTGCGTTTCTCGGCGGGAAGTCCTGGGGCGCAACAGTACCGCCAATGTTGCAACTATATAAAGCACTGTTTTTGGGCTTCCTGCGGTACAGCTTACCTGTAATAGGAAATACTTGCACTACGAATATTCGCAAACTCCAGAGCGTGCAAGCCCAAGCACTCAGGACTTGTCTCGGTCTTCCCAAAACAACGTCATCGATTGCGACAGTGGCCATAGCCAGAGACGCTCCTTTGACAGTCTACATTGATACAGATGTCCTGAGAGCGCACATCTGACACCTGACTCGGATTCCCTCACACCATCTTGCTTGCTTGCCAGCAAAAAGGCCACTTTTAACTTTTGCTAAAACTATTGTAAGACATCAGTCGTACTTGCCATCAGAATTTACGCCCGCTACACGATTGTCAGATCCATTGTGGTGTCTGCACCTGCCGCAAGTGCAACTGACAATTCCAGGAATCAGAAGGAAAGCTGGAGTGCCATTGGAAGCTTTGAAACAAGCAACTTTGGAGCACATTCACAACGTGCACAGATTCCGGCAACATGTATACACAGATGGTTCAGTAAAACTCAACCGCTCTGCTGCTGCAGTCATCATCCCGGCACAATCTGAGGAAATCAAATTAAGAACTTCATGTGTGACCACATCGACGGGTGCAGAACTCGCGGCGCTCCGTGCTGCACTTGATTTCATTAAGCAGAAGCCACCGCAACAATGGACAGTCTTTAGTGACTCCAAGGCAGCCCCTTCAGTGCATACGAAGCCCAATGCGCCACGGACCCAATGAACAACTGGCCTCATAAATTCGGCACATATATCATCAAAGCTATGACAAGGGACACAACATAATCTTTCAGTGGCTTCCAGGACATTGTAACATCAGCGGGAATGATCACGCCGACGAAGCCACCCGATCTGCACATGAAAGTGGTCAACGAGTCTTCATTCCGCTTTCGCGAACAGACGCTGCGGCTCAGCTGCGATTGATGTCCCGTGAGTGTACTTTGCCCCTGTGGGACTCAAATGTTTTCACCATGTGTCGGTTGCGTTCGTTGTCTCCGGACATACGGTTGCACCTCCCGCCTGGATTACCACGACGTGAACAGACCATGCTCTACCGTCTGTGGCTAGGCGTTGCCTTTACAAACGCCTATGCTCTCCTCATAGGAATGGCCAACAGCCCCACGTGCGACACATGTAACATCGACGAGACGCTCGCACACATTATCTGTGTCTGCCCGCGATACAGTGCTGAGAGACAAGTGATGTGCAGAGTACTGGACCAGTTGGACATTCGTCCAATTTCAGAACTAAAAGCTTTAGGCCAATGCTCCGAAAGAACATCCGCGTTGAAGGCCTTACTCGCGCTATTAAGGTTCTTGCGGTCTACGGGGCTTCACGACAGACTCTAAGAATGCCGCCCCCTACCGCTCTGTAGTGTACGCGCTTTGTTCGTGCTTGTCTCCCTTTCTTTCTGTCTCCCCTTTCCACTCTGTTTCTCTTTTTATCCCTCTTAATCCTTCCCCCTGCGCAGGGTAGCCAACCGGAACTACCTCTGGTTAACCTCCCTGCCTTTCTCTGCATTATTTTCTCTCTCTCTCTCTCTCTCATTCACCTAAAATATGTGCCAAATTCTCTGACCCCACCCAGTATTTCGCAGGCGGTTTGCCTGCGCGGCCACGCATATGAATACTGTTAGGAACGGCCTGCACCACACTACAATACGTCATTGCTGTACTGATTTCTTTGACCTATCATTGGAACGGAAAATTTGCACTAACATACGTGCGGGTATCACATTTGGCGGAACGCTGGAAGAATGCTACAAATGCACTATACTACTCATCGTCGCTGGCGATAATGCAAGCGCCTGAAGGGCCCTGTAACGGCTTTTACAAACAGTGCATTCATCCATGTGTGCGTTCCAGTTTCATACGATAGCCCACAGCGTTTGTAATACAACTTGCCAGCGCCTTTCCTTCATGCATGAAAAAAAAAAGACAAATTGAAAAAAAACGCAACCCGTCCGCGCGCATGGCACGCAGAGAGAGAGAGAGAGAGAGAGAGAGAGAGACAAAAAAAAAAGAAAAAGGAAAAGGCGCTCAGACTTCTCGGAGCGCGCACGCCCGCGGCGCGCGGAGCTCCTGCGCATGCGCAATGGCGGTGAGCCATCTGTCCGCTTCAATTTGAATTCTCAACGTGTGCGCCAGGCACGCAAACGCTTGTAGCGGTGTGCGGCGTCTGCCTGAACCTTGGTGTCTGTGTATGCGTATCTTCTTTGTGGCATCAGACGTCAACTACACTACAAAACAAAGATGTTTTGAGTCAATAGTTCATGATTAGGTGAGCGCATTTCGTAGCGCTAACCGACTGCATGTAGTGCAGGCGACTCGGGCATAGTATCGGTTTGTCGTTTTCATGATTTGATCACGCGCTCTTGTTATCGCTTCTGGTATACCGAATGTCTTACGGCAAGCGATCGCTCACGCTTGTTGATTTTAGCCTCATAGTCGATGTGCGTAAAAAAGAAAGTACACCATGTTTTACCTTGACACTGAGCTGCCACTAAGCGGATTGTGTGTGTTTAGCAGCCAGATCTCGTTTCGTGGCGCTCGATCCGGCCGCGATGAATGCTGCGCCGCATGCATAGTGAAATTTTCGTGACACGCTTTAAGTATATATCTCGAAATTGTGTTAGCATGAAGAATTTTCAAACAGAGACGTATAGTTGAATAAATGCTAGCGTACTCGGATGAAAGGCCATGTTTGCGGGGCATGCATCAGCAGTGTGTGCGCTGCCGTTTTCGTATAGCTTAAAAGTAGCAGTATTTTTAAGGTTCCTGGCAATCAATCTAAATAAGTTTGGGAAGTTACCGCAAGCAAAACACGAGACTTGAAGAAATATCTAGATTCATCCAATTTAAATATATATAACCACAAACGCCTTTGGAGCATGAAACCTGCAATAAGCTCAGTCACTCGCAGCTTCGCAATTTAGCCGAAAAAGTTAGAGAACAATAAATTAGTCGCTCGGGGAAGCACCTTTACTCGTTTCAAACTGAAGGCATTGCGTTTGACGATAGTTGGAAGATTTCTTTTTTTTTTTGTCTCTTTTATAAACAGTTTAGCAGCAGAAGTTATCTTTCGGGCTATTTTAAAAGCGTTAAGCGCCTTTCGATGCTTCGGAGTTATGCAGTTTACGTGCTGTTAATCACTAGGCAGCTGCTGGCGCAGATTCGCATTGTGCCAATCGTGCATGGTATGAAGCCTTTGTCGTGCGTAATAAGTGTTCTGGTTTTCCTTACTGCTGCATTTAATGCCATCGTCTTGCACAGACTGTATACTACATGCTCTGTACAAAAGAAAATAAAGCCAGATTATCCGTTTGGTGGTCTTTTCTTAGTAGATAACGCACATATTATTCAAATAATTTAGTGGACATTGCACTTGTTCTGTCCTAATCAACACACCTAAGAGATCGCAACATGTTTTAGCTGGTAAGTAATCTCATCAATACGCTCCCATCCATGTGCATTGTAATGAAAGTGTGGCAAATGTATTCATCTCGAAGTATGAGAAAAGAGACATTGCAGACTGTTCTAAGCGTAAATAAATTGCAATTCATAACGTGATTGCAATTCTTATTATTATAGGTATCGTTTGGGATTCTCACATTTCTTTTATATTTATAAGTACACTGTGTGTCACATGAACCTGTCTTGAAACTAAACGTACCGTTACTGGCACCGGCGACCATTACGGTTGTCTAACTGCTCATCATACTGTAACATAACGAAACATCATAATGGTACTGATTCATATTGCCATGTAGTCCTTAGTCTGAGGTAAACCAAGTTAACTAAAGACATATGTGATGAGAGCAAATTATATATAAAACTACTAGTGAACTATAATAATGACTCATTGAATAGTTTTCCATCACATTGTTACATTTGCTTTACGTGTATGTCTCTGTGTCCTTGTCTTCCGTACTGTGCTCGTGTGGCCATCAATTACGGACTTGCCCAAGCCCTTGTCAGCTTTATTAAACAAGGGATTCAATTCAGTTTAATCTAATACTGCATGTCAAGTGACTGACGTGTTATTCGTTTTATCTAAATATTATGGACTGGCAGTACTTGGCAAACATTAAACCACAATATTTTTTTATTGCACTTAAGCTGCGGGCGTCATAGATTGCCAGAAAATTTTCATGAAAACAGCCAGGGAAGGCTTGGAAAAAGATCAGGAAATTTTAATATGACCACATAGGTATGCTGTTTTGTTATATGTCATACAAAGTTTCCAGAGAAACTTTCTGTTAAATATATTTTTAAAACGTTTCACCTCATAAAAAGTTGAGGCAACTTGGTCCCATTTATTGAAATAAAAATGAAAGTCAAGCATATGGACATGGCATTTCTTACTCAATTTGTTTTTTTGTGTGTGTTAAGTAAAAGTCCTGAACCTCGAAACACTAGAAAAATAGTTCATCTTTGAGAGCACCTTAAATAATTTACTGTGATAGCATTCATTCAAACTATAGTTTCAGTTTTGTTTCCTCGGAGGTGCATACCTGTCGTGCCATGACACAAAGTGTTCGCGTGGTATTTCGGGTGTTCATGTAGTATACCTAACGTGCAAGCGTGCCCAAGAGGCCTCATTACCTGTAAGAAACTAAGTGACCATATCAATACAATCAATCCGTCTGCCTATTGTTGAAGTTATGGCCAATGACCCATTCATTTAAGAGTATGAGAAAGACATTTAAATGTGTATTACGGAAAATAAATTACAATCTTTGGCATGATACTGTGAATACTCCAGTCACACTTCTGAGCATATCCCTCTGCGCGGGCATGTTTAATTACGAGCCAAAAAATGCACAGACAGTCCAACTCAGTAACCTTGTTTCAGCAATTGATATAGAGATCATTTGGGATAATTACAATGATTACTATTACAGTGCTAATTACAATTACAGTGGATAAATACAATTGCAGTGCAAGTAAAATTACAGTGGATAATTATAATGATTACAACTACAGTGCTACAGTAACATACTGTTGCTGTAGCACCAGCAGTAGTTGGGACTGTGTAATTGTTCATCATGCCATAAAATGAAACATTGCATAATAGTACTGGTTTGTATTCACAAGCAGCCATTAGTCATACTTAAACCGCATTGAGTATTGACTTGAATGGTTTGAGTATATATATGAAGCTGCTTTATGAACATACAAAGAATACACAATCGTTACTTTTGCCTCACATTGTTGCATCACATCACATTGTTGACGCTGTATTGACAATTACCGACAAATAGTGTAAGGCGAAAGTATATGGATTAGCTCTAGATTGATCTCCAGGAATTGTCTACAGACAGTCTATGGACTTATGACCTTACACTTCTTGTAGACTAGCCTAAAAGATGTGTGAGTCTATAGACACTCTATAAACTGGCTATAGATTAATGAAAAATCTTGTTTGTAGACAAATGTCTGCAGAATGTCTATAGAGAAAAGTGTATAGGAACATACAGTTCTACTTTTGTAGACTCTACTCTATAGAATGTCTATAGATAGTCTATAGACATTGCTTACAGACATTTTGTAGACTTCAGTCTACAAAAGTAAAACTTTGTATAGCTTTGTAGACTGAAGTCTATAGGATGTCTATAGACAAATGTTTATAGGTAGTCTATAGACATTTGCTTATAAACATATTATAGATTTCAGTCTACAAAAGTAGAACTGCTGTATACGATTGTATTTTTGTAGACTGAAGTATATGGTATGTATATAGACAAATGTCTATAGATAGTCTATAGACATTTGCTTATAGAAATTTTATACATTTCAGGCTACAAAAGTAGAACTGCTGTATAGAGGTCTATTTTTGTAGACTGAAGTCGATAGAATGTTTATAAACAAATGTCTTTAGACTATCTATAGACATTCCATAGACTTCGGTCTACAAATATAGAACTGTATAACCCTATACATTTTTGTCTATAGACATTCTGCAGACATTTGTCTACAAACGTGAATTTTCATTAGTCTACAGACAGTCGATAGAGTGTCTGTAGACACAGACATTTTATAGACACGTCTATAAAAAGTGTATGGCCATAAGTCTATAGACTGTCTACAGACTAGTCTAAAGAAATGTCTATAGACATAATATAGACATCAGTTTACAAAAGTAGAACTGTATAAGCACATACATTTTTGTCTATAGACATTCAGCAGACATTTGTCTGCAAACATGTTTTCATTAATCTATAGACAGTCTATAGACAGTCTATAGACCGAAACTTTTTATAGACTAGTCAATAAAAAGTGTAAGGTCATAAGTCTGTAGACTGTCTATACACTTTGTATAAAAATTTTTTTAAGGGTTCAAAATGGTTTCTTAAGCTTTACTAATGGTTCTAGTCGTTTCAGTGCGTCATTCATCAATTGAATTTTAGATAAACGTGATTCTATTTAAGTCAGCATACTTCCTATGTTTAAGATACCAAATTTCTCTCGGATCAGCACAGTGATTCTGCTTGCCCCGAAGCCTCCCAGGAAGAGCATCAGCATTAAAGTAGGGACCGCATGCCACCCACTATACGCTGGTCAAAGACAGATAATTTGGCTTTTTTTTTTGTATCGGCATCCTAAACACGTAAACACAAAGTCTATCAAAGATGTCGCAAACGGCTCCAAGGCAGAACGGCAGAATGAGAACAGGCACGCCAATGTAATTTTGTCCGTGGCTGGCACGACGAGTGTTGGGAATCCGCTGATATGTCGGAACACGGGCACTATGACAACGAGAAGCCCATAATAACGGCACGATGGCCCACACGTCACGAACGCGGAGTCAAATCAGGGACGGGAACTTGTTCAGGTGCCTGGCCATTTCTTGTAAGTTAACATGATGACGATGAAGCTAACGGCAATACACGCGACAGACGCTATAAAAATTGCCTGAAATAGCCTCAACAACCATAACTCTAACACGATTCCTTGCGCGATTTTATTTAATTCATACTGTATGCAACGGCGAGTTGCAAATCCGTGTAAGAATAAGCAAAGTTTGACGCTCACGACAACGATGGCGCGAAGGGTGGTTCGTTGGTTAGTTAGCACGTTTATTGATGACCCAAGTGCGATCATCACTTTGGTCTTGGCCATGAGAATGAGAAGCTGCGAAATTGACTGTCATGAAAGCCACCCCGACCCTCATGTCTCGATTTCATGGACAACGTTTGGCGAGAGAGACCCTATATTAGGAAGATGTTCGGCAAGGTAACAGAAAAGGCGTCCGGTTGGCTACACTACGCAGGGGAATAAAGGGGGAGCAATGAATTGAAAAGAAAGAAAGAGAGAGAACGTTCCCCTAACACTTGCACACGGAAATGAAAATGTCGCGAGGTGATGGTGCGATCACACAAGCCAATCGATCTTAAACATAGCAATAGTGTCGCCAGAGCCTTGTGCGCCGATTTACGCCGAGGTCGCAGCATATTACCTGTAGATAAACGCTGGTCGTCCAATTGCACTAATCCGATGGGAAGTGATCTTTCTTTGCGCATCAGGCTGAGGACAGTCAAAATAGGAGATAGATCGTTAGATCATGAGGATTTTAAGCGCCAAAACCACGATATGGTTATGAGGCACGTCGTAGTGGGGGACTCCGGAAATTTGTAACACCTGGGGTTCTTTAACGCACGCCTAAATCTGAGTACACGGGTGCTTTCGCATTTCGCCCCCATGGAAATGCCGCCGCCGTGGCCGGGATTCGTCCCGCGACCTCGTGCTTAGCAGCCCAACACCATACCCACTAAGGAACCACGGCAGGTCGGTGACAGACCGTCTCGACTCAAAAGCAGACAGCGCATGCAGCCCTCCAGCATCCAAAAGCAACAGCTGGGATGCTGGACCCTACAGTGCAGGGCTGGGGATGACTATTGAACATCGCCGGATATTTAAGGCGCATGTGCATTTAGGAACACGAACGTTTTTGAATTTTGCCCATAACCGAATGCACTCGCAGCAGCGGGACTCTAACCCGTGACCTCGTGATCAGCACGGCACTGTTGGCATCAATGCGTTACGCACGATACAGTGCGGCAGACGCCGCTTTAAACATTTTTTTTTATTTTCACGCAGCAACTCTCATGTTTAAGTGACCGTCTCAGAATTCTGTGCAAGAGAGTGACAGCTTTCGCCCACAAGTGAAACAATGCCAAACTATACGTCAGCATATGTGACAAAAAGAAGGAAAAGGCAATGAACAAAAGTGAGCTGAAAAGGCTTGATTTCAGGAACCTCCTTGTAATTTGCTTAGGAAAATAACCAATTTCATATGGAACACGTCGGCTGCTATGTAGTATAATTATTTTATTTTATTTATTCATTTGGTGAAAATAGAAACCCTAGACACCATATAATCCAAGAACGCAACTTGACGCGTTTTCTAGAAAAACTTGATTCCTCTCCAAACCTCTATTTCAATATATATAAAGAAAAAAAAAACGATTGCTATACACATTGTGCGAATCTTCAGCTATATATATATATATATATATATATATATATATATATATATATATATATATATATATATATATATATATAATTGGCCGTAGTGGAGGGTTACCCGATCAATTTTTATCACCTGAATTCCTCCGGCATGCGCCGAAATCCAAGTAGACAGGCGCCACTACCTGTCAAAAGTGGGGCTACACCCAAACCGCCCACCTGACTACATCTGTGGATCCATAGCCCACACCATAAATCCTTGTTAGATTGCATCGGACATAACTCACAAGTGAAACAATGCCAAGCTATACGTTGTTTTTACGCCTTTTCTGGCTTACAAAGCCGCTGCTCGCCATACAAGAGTGGCTGCTTTGTCTATAGCAGAAGCGTAATTTACCACAGTGTAACCCGTTATTTCCATTTACTGCCCATTTAAGTCACAGTTCTATTCGAGCAGGGGCGTAGCCAGGGGTGGGGGCTTATGGGGCTTCAGCCCCCCCCCCCCCCGAAATTTTTTCGGGCTGTCCATCACTCTGGATTTTGTCTAGCATGCCTTTTGGCGCTCGAAAAGACATCTGACCGCGAAGATTGCGAACTCGGGCTGGATTTCGTGGCCACGCCCATACACCGGTAGTCACATAACGCCAAGCAGTCCCATCCGAGCACAAAGTTTCAAGGGCGCTTTGATGGTGAGCGGGCTCGCCGCGGAATCTCACTGAGGCCACGGAATCTATGGAGCGCATGGATATCAATTGCGAAACTTTATGGGTATAAATCTCATAAGCTCTTGATGTGAAAGGTGCATTGACATTTCCAAAGTTGTGCTTTAGATTTTCAATTGCGGGACTTTGTGGGTTTAATGTTGTTATAAACATTTGACGCCAAAGGTTCATTGACTTTTCTAAAGTCTTACATCGGAACATACAATGAGACAAGCCAAATCAAAGCAGTGGCAGACGAGTTGACAAAGCACGCAGTGAGGTCCAATGAGACGAAGCGTTGGGGTGGTTCATTTGTGCCATCATGTTACATAAAAAAATATCAACATTTTTTTTAACCTACGGCAGAACATCCATGTCAAGACACTAAAGCCAGCCGAAGTAACTACGTTCTTATTTATTTTTTCTACTTTGACTTTTATTCGCGAGGTCACATTGAGCCGCTTCAATTTTTTTTTTTTTGTTCTCGCTACCCTACCCGCGGGCTGCCAGAGCCAGCCAGAGCGCATACGTTTTTCTCGTATGGCCCCGACCACCGCGCGGTGCACTACGGTGCGCGTTCGGTTTGCTCTGGCCGAGTGGATTTTCACCTGACAGAGTTTTGGACGCTTGCTGGCTAGCAGACGAGAAAAAAAAAACAATGGTCGCTCGCCGCCATCACTGTGGGGAATCGAAGGATTGCACCGCGTTCCTTGAGCGGAACCTTTCCGGAAAGTCTTGTTTCGCCGGTGTAGGATACTGAGCAGTATGCGTATGGTTCTCAGTGGACCAAGCGTCTCATGTTTTCTTCGGCATTCCTTCCGTAGCCCCATTAGGTGCCCGAAGTAGGCATTCGATTCTGACCAACATACTTGCCTATGCGTTTCATTTTTTTTTTTTCATTTCGGTGCCTCCGCCCCACAGAAAAAAAAATACATTGTGACGGCGCAGCGAATTGTCGCATGGTGAAAGTTCGATTTTGATACTTCTTTTGCGGAAAGTAATGGGCGACGGGACGCTTCAGTTGCCGGATACGTTTATTGTATTATTGCGAGAACAATTATATGGACACTCCAGCCGCATTCCGACCGTCACCGTCGCCCTCATGTTTCGTATAAAGTCCAAGGGTAATAACATCGTGACCACGCGCTGCATGCTGCATGTGCGAGTGAAAGCGTAGGAGGGGAGGTGGAATGGGTGAGCCGACGATGGTGGCTCAGTCTTGTGTGCGCAAAGAAGAAAAGCGGGGAGCAAGCGCGCAGCCTTCCGTCGCGCGCAATACATCGGGGAGAGTGGATGGAATGGGGGCGGAATCTAGGATTCTGTGAATCTATGATTGTGCAACATCTTTATTTGCCATGTTTGACGCATTATACACAGTTACTTTTTCTTACATACACAGACTCATTGGAGACTTATACTTAAATATCTTGTTGCGAGGTTTTGTGTATACATGCAGTGAACTTTGTTTTCAGTGACACTTTTTTGTCCTTTATCAAGCCGTATTTTCGCATTTGTATATCCCATTGTATCTTTGCATTTCTAATGTACGAGGGCGAGTCAAATGAAAGTGAGCCTACTCTAACCGCGCAATAATGGTTCGGTTCATTATCTGCGAGGCATGCGCGTAGGAGAACGGCATGTCTCATTTACAAAAGCGACACGCAGGTGTGAAGATAAATGTTCTTTAAGGCTCTCATACACTGGGTTGAATATGGTTGCGTCACATAATGGACACTTCGAAAATTGAACAGCTCGGTGTCGCGAAGTTTTTGACAGCTGAAGGTGTTTCCAAAACAGAAATTAATCGCCGTATGGCTGCCTTGTACGTTGAACACTGTATTTCATTGACCACTGTGAAGCGTTGGAGCAAACGGTTCAAAGGACGTTGCAAAAACATTCCAAGACCGGGCCAAAACCATCGTACAATCACCCCCCACACAATTTCAAAGGCTCATGACCTGATGAAACAAGAACGGAGGATAAACATCGATGAACTGGCAGACCGTCTGAACATCAGTCACGGTTCGGTTCACGCCATAATTCATGAGCTTCTCGGTTATCGGCTGTTTGGCGCGCAATGGATCCCCAAGATTTTGATCCATCGCAAGAAGACGGCGAAGTTTCGCGCTGCCTTGACTCATCTGATCGGGTATCACAATGAGGATGAGGACTTCTTGTTTGAAATTGTGATGGGGGCGAACCTTTGTGCCACTACTACGAGCCTGAAACACGATGGCAAAGCTTACAGTGGAAACGTTCGAATTTACCACACCCAGAGAACGCAAAGGCCATCATTTCCGCTGGAAAGGTGTTGTTGACTTTTTTTTTCGATTGTCAGGGTCCATTACTGATAGAATTTGCTAAATCTTGAGTGGCTATCAATTGTTTCCGATATTATGAAATGCCAGAACGGCAGCGTGTCGCAATCAAGAACGAACAACGTGGAAAATTGACGAATGGGGTCATCTTGTTCCACGACAATGCCTGTCCCCACGTCGCTTATGTGGTTAATACAAAACTGGCAAAGTTCAAGTGGGAAACACTGCAATATCCGCCATACAGCTCAGACCTGTCACCTTGCGACTTCTACATTTTGGGGCAACCGAAAAAACAGCTCAAGGGAACCAGATACAGACTTTTTTAAGCAGCAACCCAAGGAGTTTTATAAGACGGGAATCACGCGACTAGTTAGTCAATGGGACAAATGTCTAAATTCTCATGAAGACTACTTTTAAATAAAATACCCCGTTGTTGGCTCACATTCATTTGACTTGCCCTCGTATATCTTGCAGAACTCCTGCTTTTTATACGTGCTCTCTGTCGCGACTATAACTTCGGTGCAATTACTCACGATACACGACAGGGGACAGCTACTCCTGCGTAATACATCGGAACAAACGACAGCGTTATTGAGATTTTTCACTGGCCATTGCATACATACAAGAATGTAAGTACAGTTCTTGAATGACAAAGTTTCATTAACATATTTGTCCTCAACTTGTTCAGTTCATTGCCTTTTAGTTTTTCATATCAGCGGCATGCACTGCTTTCCTGGTTTCGAACTGATATAGTTCTAAAGTTCCTGGTGATATTTTCTTTACTGAATAAATAGACAAAAATATGGAAGCATTGATATCAGTTATTTTGGGCAAAATTTTTGGCACATACGAGTATATTCTTTTATGAAAAAATACATATTTTATTGTTTTGACAGTGCGTAGCGTTCAAGAATTCGTTTGCAGCATCTTTGGCAATGACAATGCAGTTATTATTCATGTATTTGATCCCTCGACAAATTGTTTAAGAGGAAGCTTTAGCTCGGGCCCAATCCGACGCGGCCTATTCAAATACTTGTAAAACGCAGAAGCGCTTTTCTGAGATAATCCTGCTAATCGCTTTTATTGAAATTGGTTGCATTTGAGAGAGAAAGTTAAATTCTAGTGTCTGTTGGAAACAGAACTTCAATTTAGGGCCTGAATTTTGTTTAAAATATTTTGAAAGATTCAAATGTTTGAAAAAATAGAAGCACAACGTTTACAAACTAATAGCTATGCATGAAGAACAGATATTGTAGTTCTGTAAACGGCATCTATTATAACAGTGAAAGCGGACAAGTTTGATATGTCAATTTGTATCTTACGTGAATTGGTTACGTTGTGTACAACGGTTGTGCAAAAGCCGTATTTCCACAATACTAAATTTTTTTGAGATTCATGTCTAACATATCTATTTTGTCTGCTGTAGATGTACTATTAGATGCAATTCACAGAATTGTGATATCATTTTTCATTGTTGAGTCACGGAGTTTTAAACTTGATAGTGTCGCTTTCTGAAAATTTTCGATTTTTACCAATTTTTAATAAATAATTGACCACCTAAATGAAAAATTCGAAACCAGCAGTCACTAGAATTAAACGTTTTCTTTTAAATGCAACAAACCTCCTCAAATTCGGTGAAGTGGTTGCATGGAAAAACGAATTCCCCTTCTACATGTATTTAAATAGGAGCACCCGAGCTAAAGCTTCCTCTTAAGGAGGAGGACGAGCTGCAACGTGCCCCCCCCCCCCCCCCCCCCCTCGAACAAAATTTCTGGCTACGCCACTGGCCCCATGTGTGTGTATATATGTATATATATATATATATATATATATATATATATATATATATATATATATAAATACATGGGGCCAGTGGCGTAGCCCCCCCCGAACAAAATTTCTGGCTACGCCACTGTATTCGAGTGAACTAGTAGTTCCACGGAAAGTGTACCGACTTCGTTTTGCACATTCCACGCACGATTCTTGGTGCCTGTGTTGACACAGTTCCGCGTCAACTTAGAGATTGTAGTCCACTTCATTCCACTTGTGATTCGTACTTTGCACGCCACTACTGCCTTAAAGTTTAAATGCCGCCCTGTTTACTTGTTCTTTTTTTTTCTCTCTCTCTTGAGACTTGCAGAGAGGATTACACAGATCTTGCGCTCAAAATGCGAAGGAACAACACTGCAAGAGTGTCTGTGACACAGAATACAAACTCTGCTTCGTAACGACGCCATACCTTATGTGAAGAGTGCAGGGCGTCTTAAGCAAATCAGACAGTTCAACCTGGAACTCTCCGTCGTCGTGGTACATTCCACACTTTTGCACCGGCATATTTCTTGCGCTTTCTTTTTTTTTTTTCACTTTCTCGTCGTCAACAAGCGCATGAAACCATAGAATTCAGCCGGCCCGCTTAGTCTGCGGAGCCACTTTGCACGAGAAGCACCTCTGTATGAGGGACCCCGACCTGCGCCAAATCGAACTGCGACAATTTCTTGCACAAGAAGAATATCACCGACCCGCATCGGTTAGCTGCATTTTTCTTCTAGAAAAAAAAGCGAACTGCGCAACTTCACTTTGAATTAGCGCGTACATGAACCACTGTTGTACCACACAAACCTAGAACCCGAGTGACTGCTCTATAGCACGCAAAGTTGGAGCGTTCTTTCCAATGGATTAGGGTACTTTCAACACGGGAGGATTTCATAACTTCATCAAGCAATAGTATTCCCTGAAAAAAAAGGAAGGGAGCGAATTTACAAAGTAGATCGATGTCTAAAAAAAAAAAAAAGAAGACAGAATGAGCATACCCTATGACCCAATGTTTATCGCCTCTATCCACCGAATGAGAAACCTGTCGCGGAAAACGACAACGAATAAATAAAACCAACAACAAACAAGCAGAACTAGAGAAAGCATCAGGCACAGTTGAAAAGTGCTCGGGAGATATGCGTGTGGAACTGTAATAAGTAGGCCCCTTTTCGACCATAAAGATCCGTATCAAGGCGAGCAGTTCAGCGTGATGCGTTGGATAAAAGAGACTACAGAACAGTATGGGACGCGTGCCCGATTCACCAGGTTAATAAAAACGAGTCGTCAGATTTTAAAAACCACAAAGATGCTTTAAAAGTTGATCGGTCTGCAAAATGCACTTTCACATTTCAGAGAAGAGAAATCGATGTCCCTCCTGCGCTTACGCAATTCATATCCACATTGTAGTCCCATCTGGCCAGGACCTGGTCAGATGGCCTAATATGGACCGTGCTCGACCACTCGTCTGACAACCTGGAACCGGTTCGACAATCGTCACGGTCGACGGGGGATTTAAAGGCCAGCCAGCCATCGTCCGCTTCGGGCACGACATCGCTTCAAATGTGCCTTCCTCACCAATGCCATTGTTGTAGATTGCCACGAAATGGGCCTACTGCTACATTGATCCTCGGGGCCAACCAACAAGGCGAAACAGGCCCGCTCCCAGCCTGTGATTTGGTTACGTATGCAATCCCTAATATGGACCATGCTCGACTACTCGTCTAGCAACCTGGAATCGGTACTACAGTCGACACGGCCAACGGGAGATTTAAAGGCCCGCCAGCAATCGTCCGCTTCGGGCACGACATGGCTTCAAATGTGCCTTCCTCACCAATGCCATTGTTGCAGGTTAGTTACCTGGCAGGTGCTGCTTCGGTTAAGTCTATAGATTATTGTATCATACAGTCTTAAGCAAAATTACACCCTTTTGCCGCACAACGATGTCTATAGATTATTGTATCATACAGTCTTAAGCAAAAACACCCTTTTGCCGCACAACGATAATCGTCATCTGTCTTGTCCGCATTTCCTTTCTTTAACGTGGCGAGCTCCGCACTTCCCAGCAACGAACGGCATGCGCGTTATCAGCATGACATAGCATTCCCGACAGGAAAGTAGCGGGCGCGGCGTTTTCAAGAAAGGAAACGCAAGCAAGACACATGACGATTATCGTTGTGTGGCAGAGATACACCACAAAGGGCGTAACTTTGCCTAAGAGTGTAGCGATGTCGTGCCCGACAGAGTGGACTGACGCGTTTAAGCGGTCGGTTTCTTTATTATCAAAAATGTACTTTACTTTGTTTGAGCTGTTACTTGTCCTCGCCGGTGACGTCGAGCAGAATCCCGGTCTAATATCGAAGGTTAAGGCAGACCCCTTTGCCGCTGCCTTGAAACGAATAAATAAGCTTGAAGACGCCGTGGCTGCTATGCAAGCCGATTGTAAAGAATTCCAAAAGGGACAGAGCTGCTTTGGAAAGTACGGAAACATGCAGAAAATGAGAAGGCTTTGCGCACTGACTTAAAACGAGCGCACGAAGAACGCGCTGTCACTGTGAACGAAATTAAAATGCTAAATACAAAGCTAGTAGCGTTGGAAGCATCTATGCCATCACAATCAGTTAGGGATTCTGGAACGTGTTTGGAAACATTGCGTGACGTTTCCAATCATCTGTACAAAATATCGTCCACATGTGAAAATGCGGAAAACCGTATGCGGCGATCCAACTTGCTCTTCTTTGGAATAGCAGATGAGGCTAAAGAAAACTAGGCTGCTTCAGAAAAAAAAGCCATACAATTCTGCTCCGAAAAATTGGGCACGGTATTCACGACTGCGCAGTTTGAAAGGGTGCACCGATTAGGGAAGTTTACGGAAGGCAGGATAAGGCCTATTATTGCGAAAATATGATTTTTCAATGACAAAGGCTGCATCTTGTCTTCTGCACGTAAACAAAAAGGGTCTGGTTTCTCAATTCGCGCAGATTTTTCGCCAGCTATCCGGCAGCCAAGAAAGCAGCTAATTGCTTTCACCAAAACAGAAGCTAAGCCTTTTACGCTATCAACCGATCGACTAGCATTGAGGAGGTCACTTATATTTTTGATAGCGCTCGAAAAACTGCTCTTCTTTGTGGGAAATAGCAGCAACCCACACTGCATGATGTGAACGGTATAAAGTCAAAGCCACTTGTAATCGCACCATCATTATCGATATCTTTCACAGATATCCGAAGTCTGTTGCCTAAACGCGACGCTATTGCTTCATCTCTTGATGACTGCAGTTCAGATATTCTTGTTCTTACTGAAACATGGCTACCCCCTTATATAACAGATAATGAAATATTTCCCCACGATAGCACATTTAAATTGTTGAACAGTGTCATCGCACTGAAAAGAGCGGTGGTGGCGTACTCCTGGGTACCAAAAGAACAGTTGCCTCACAAGTTATTAATTTAGATTCCAGTATTGAGATAGTATGGGCTGAATGTCAAACGTACAAGAACAAGCTCCAGACAGGATGTTGTTATCGTCCTCCCAATACAAACCTTCACTTTCTTGTCGAACTGCGCAATAGTATTTCTAAAGCTCTTGAGCGCTTTCAAGCTGATATGATCGTCTATTCGTCTATCTAGTTTATGCCTTTAATTTTCCTTTGATCGACAGGAATAACCTATCATCCTCTTCTCATACATCAATGAAGTTCATTTCTTTAATGTTAAACTTCAATTTATTCCAAATGATTACCCAGCCCACCCGTGGCACTAACACTTTAGATTTAGTTTTCACGAATGCCCCAGAAACAGTTGGTGAAGTTCTTTGCTTAGACGGTTTCAGCGATCACAAGCTACAACAACTTACTCTTAAGATCTCCTTGCAATTTCCAGGCGTCTCAAACAAAACCATCTGTGATTACAACAGAGGAGACTATAACAAAATTAAGAAAGAACTTGAGACGTTCCTTTCTGGTACCTTTCTAGCTTCCTTTTCTGCTCGGTCTGTCAAAGAAAACTGGCTTCTGTTTAAGGAAAAGCTGTGTGCTTTAGTGGAAACTTCTATCCCTATAATTAGAATAATAGGCGATATACAGAACCCTGGGTTCACTAAGTACTTTCGAAGGCTAAGAAAAAAGTAGAAAAGGCTATACGCAAGTGGCAAAGCGTACAAACTCGCCCGCGGTATGGGATAAATAAAGCTCATTTTTGAAAGATTACTGCTCGTCTTTAAGGGATGCTAAAGAAGAATACTACTCTCAAGATCTACCTTCCCTACTCAAAACCACCCCCAAAAATTCTGGCAGGCGATTTCACCTAATAGTGGCTTGCATCACAATTCACTAAGTGATGGTGATCAAGCTCCAATCAGTGACAAGGAATGCCCAGTCGTCTTTAATGCATTTTTTCATCCATATTCACTACAGAAGGCCATTCAAATTTGCCGCAAGTCAATGATCTAGATTACCAGTACATGCAATCCATCGATGTAACAGAAAATGGTATCGCAGGTCTTATAGATAACCTTAAGTTGACTACTTATTCAGGTGTCGATACTATTAACAGCAAAATTTTCAAGAATACAGTCACACTATCTAGCAAGGTTTTATGTCTGATTTTCCGCCAGTCGTTGTCATCAGGCCAGCTTCCCTCAGATTGGAAAATTGCAAAAGTGATACCAGAACACAAAAGTAGCAGGAATAATTCCCCAGAAAACAGTCGTCCAATATCACTGGCAAGCATTTGCTGCAAAATGCTTGAACATATTATTGCATCTCACATATATCATCATCTGGAATCAAAAAATCTTCTCGTTATTATCCAACATCGTTTTAGGAATGGCTTGTAAAGTGAGACGCAATTACTAGAATTCACTATAGACTTACATTTTAACATAGACCGCAGCCTTCAAACAGATTGCATTTTTCTCGACTTCTCCAAAGCCTTCGACCGTGTAGCTCACTGCCGCTTAATTTCTAAATTATCCGTTCTCAAATTAGACTACTTAACGCTCTCGTGAATTCGTAACTTCCTAACAAATAGTGAGCAATTTACAGTCGTTAATAATTTTACGTCACCCCTTATATATGTCAGTTCCGGTGTACCGCAGTGCAGCGTACTAGGACCTTTGCTTTTTCTTATTTACGTCAATAATCTGCCCAATAACATCTCATTCTGCATGCGTGTTTTTGCCGATGATTGTATATTATACCGACCAATTCGAAGCCTTGACGATCATCTCAATCTTCAAGAGGACCTTCCTCTCGTTATCAAATAGTGTGAAGACTGGCAAATGAAACCAAACTCGTCTAAATGCAATGTCGTAACATTCACGGAAAAAACTTCAAATCATAGCTTTTCCTATTATATAAATACAAATCTAGTATCTCAGGCATCTGTACATATATATATCTAGGCGTTAATCTTACACCGAGCGTTTCCTGGGCCTTTCACACCACAACCCTGTGCGCAAACGCTTCCAAATCTCTTGGGTATATTCGTCGCAAACTGCGTAACTGCCCGTCTAGCATCCGTAAATTAGCATTCCTATCATTTGTACGCTCGCAGTTTGAGTTCGCATCCCCTATATGGTCTCCCTACCATGAATGCTTAGTCCGCATGCATGAAGCCATCCAAAACCTAGCTGATCGATTCATTTCCCACAATACAACTACCAGTTAGGCATTACTCAAATAAAACTCGACCTTACCCTTCAGTCACTAAGTAGCCGACGTGACCTAGCACTCCTGTCCTAGCTCTGCAGATATGTTCACCAAATGAAGCCATCACACTTGTTACTGGAACGCGCGTCTTGCACACCACGACGACTTTATCATTTAAGCCTCACTCGCATTTATGGGAACAGTAACGTATGTAACTTCTCGGCTCTACCACGACCAATTCGGTTATGGAATTCGCTTCCTGACAGAACTGTCCCGCAAATGAGCAATGATAAATTCAGATAACTACTGAACCCGCAGTTTTCATCATAACAAATATGTCCTGTCATATAATACGTGTCATATATGTGCCATGTCTCTCTCTGTCTCTTCTTCTTTTTTTTTTTTTTCAATGCGCCGTTCTGTACGCCGGGTTGAATTGTCTCTTTCTCTGGGCATTCTTATTCTTCCCCATTTTTTTTTTCAATTTGTTGTTTCAATTTTGTTTGTTTTATGTGCTCGCGCTATGTGCGTTAATTTGCGCGAGTGATGCGCCGCTCTTTATGTTGCCGTGAACTGTACTGTTCATTCCTTTCTTGACAACTCTTTGCATTGCTTTAGCGTTTTTATTTGTAACACTGTTTTGCCAGCACGTTATCATTGTAAACATTTTAGCTCTCACATGTTTAGTTCTCATGTATCGGTTTTCTGTTATCATTTGTTGAACGAAGCCCCCTCCCTTACTCAATGCTCCGCTTGGGGCCTGTAAGGTACTTTGAAATAAATAAATAAAGGCTTCGTTGAAAGATTTGGTGATGGTAGAATAAAAGCCGTCTCTAGGACCAAATGTAGAGCCGTCTTGGAGTATTGCAGACGTCAGAAAAATTCCAATTTTGCAAAAATCTATTGCCAAACAGGCCACATCCCCGATGCGTTTAGGAGGTCGCACGTTGTGCCTTCCTTTGGAACGTTCCTTCTCCGACGGGAATGCCACTCATCTCTGAGGGTTCACGTGGTTCACGTCGCGCAACACAGACAAATATGCAGTCAATGAATTGTTAAGGAGTGATGAGGGATTATATGGGTCTCATCACGGTTGATAATGGTTCGACGCGGCTGCACAAGTTTCTAAAGAGCGATATTGGTCAAATCAATGATAAAGTCAGTAAGCACAGATAAGAGTTGATAAGAGTCGAATCACGTCCAATAAGGTTGATAAGAACAGATAAATGTTCATAACAATCGTGTCGATTGTGATAAGGCTGATACCGACCGATAATGATTGATAAGGGTCGGATCGAGTCCCATAATGTTGATAAAGACCGATAAGGGTTGATAAGGGTTGGTATTGATCGGATCAAGTTTCATAACATTGATAATGACACCGGGCTGCCTGGAGATGCGCAAGCGACACAATGTTTACGCATACTTAGACAATTCCCCGAGGAGCTTTTGCTAGAATTTTGAACTGTCTATGATGTCACTGCCAAAGGGGTTTCCAGGTTAAATAAAGTGGTAAATGCGCCACGATCCACCGGTATACAGCCGAAGCAAGACACTACTCGCGGCGCTTGCGACAGGCCTCTGAGCTCAGCGCCACGTTTGTCATGAAGCCCAGAAACGCTTGTTAAGAACGGCCCAGCTGAGGTGCAAGTTTTGCCAGCCTGTTGCGACAGCGGCGGAAACTTTTCTTGGAACGCCACCGTTACGCTCTAGCCTTGTCGCCGTTGTGACTGAATGCGTTCGGCGGACCAACTATTGTTACTGAGCCGCCACCGCCGCCCTGGTCTGCCGCGAGCGGGGGAGTGCGCGCGGGAACGTAGTTCGAGGCTCTTTCCCACGCGCCGTCCAAGACGCAAGACAATGGGCACCCGGCCGCGCTGCGGGGGTCAGCTCGGGGAATAAAAGGCACCTTTCCTGACACAAGCCCCGAGTTCTACGAAGTCCGTCTGACGTCGGCTCCGGACCGTGAACCTGTGCGGAAGTGTGTGTGTGTAAGCCGTCCCGCAGAGAGGCGGCTTGTTTACGATGCCTGGTCGGCCGTTTCCGTCACCTGGGTATCGGGGGAGGACCGTGTGTTTATAAACCGCTGTTGTGCGGCTGCTCAGATGCACTTTCTCAAGCAGTCATGTTAGACTGATGTAATTTCTCTCGCAGTCATGCTAGACTGATGAACTGCATGTAGACACTGTCAATAAACCCATATTCCTCGTTCTCGATGAGAAGCAGTCCTTCCCTTCATCAACGTCCTCAGCGTGGATAAGTTGGACGACGGCATGAGCCAGCTACCTTCTAATTCATGCCCGACTCCAATATTGACAACTGTTCACGAACGGTGGGATTGAGCCCCCAATCCTGACACGCTGAAATACGCTTCACGTAGTATTGCATCTAAGATTGTTTCTTCCATAGAGTTTCCTACAATAATTACTAGACGGAACTCTGGCGCTGCGATCGTTCAACCATCATGGGAATGATGGGAAGTAAGTGGATTTTTCTAACATTTTCTGCCTGTGGCTTCGGACGTCTTCGCAACTTTGTTTATTATGCTTTATCTGCCTTCATTGTCCTAAATTTTAAAGCGATCAAAATTTTTCTAAGTGCAGAAGACTCTACGAGCACACAAAATCACAGCTGATTGCAGCGGTTCAGCCTGGCGAGGTGGCCAGGCCGAAACGCACCAAGCGTCTCCACGCACTGACTTGTCCGCGAGAAATACATAAGGGCGCTCTATGGCTATGGTCGGTGCATGCATCGGTGGCGTAATGGTTTCAATATCGGGCGTTTGTGCTAGAGGTCCTGTGCTCGAATCCTGAATCGGGCATTTTTAATATAGCGTATTTAATTCTTTATCGCGCAGTAAATTGTTGAAAATGACGAGCTTAAAAAGTTGCGAAGCCGTTTGAAGCCAGAAGAGCGAAGTTCAGGCATATCCATGTACTTCCCATAATTCCCACGCTGGCTCAACCGCTCCCATTGCAGCTCCCGTAGACACTGGCGCCAGAGTTCCCTCTAGTGACTATTGTATAAAACTCTATGGCTTCCTCTGCGTCTGCTGAGCAGCTACAGCTGGGGGAGCACGCCTTGACTTCGATAGTGTTTTAAGAGTTACGTTTACTGAAAAAAGGAAAAAAGAAAACTTGGCGCTAGTGAAGTTAAAAGCAATGAAGTCGCACTTGTAGTACAACAAACGTTCTCGCCGAACTGGGCATTGGTATTGCTTGTCTCGAGGACATTGTTGGCGGTGAAACGAGGTGATTGCCATGCTGTGTTACTGATTGTTCGCGTAGAGCAGCGCAATTGTTACGCATCCCTTTTTTAAAGTTTGTTAAATTGCGCCACCACGCGCGCTCGCTCCCGTTTCCTCACTTTACGCATCGCTGCGCGTGTCTCGGGGCGTGCATCCTTGACTCCTTGTATTTTCGTTCGTGGCATGTGGGAATGCATCATAGCACTAGCGAGTTTCAGCCAGATGCACTTGTGGGATATTCTCGTCATTTCTAACGACGACAGCACTTCTACAAAGCAAAAAAAAAAAAAAAAAATATCTCGCGTTTCTGCTGCATCGACGCGTCGCATTTTGCGCGTCTTATCCGAAATCCAAATTTCACTGTATCAATGGGAAGTGAACGAGTTCCCTCACTGTATATAGCTTAACCAACAGTTCAGTGTAACAATGTTTATCAACAAAGAAGTCAGTGCATTCTTCAAATCATCAGTTGCCTGTCTTTTACTGATGAATTAAGCGTCCCGCCCTTCATGTGTATTGTTCTCTTAGGGCTTCCCATGCAAGAGCTGAAATTTCACCATATTGCAACCTATTTGACAAATGTAAAAACTTCCTAAGCCGGAGGGCGCGGTATGAAATCGCGGCCGCGTTTGAATGGGGGCGAAATGCGAAAATGTCCCGTATTTTGATCGGGGCGACGTTCAAGACCGCCTGCGTACTTAGATTTAGGTGCAGGTTCACGAACCCCAGGTGATAAAAATTAATCCGGAGTCCCCCACTATGCGAGCCTCATAAATCAGATCGTAGTTTTGACGCGTAATACCCCATAATTTAATTTACTAATTTTAAAACGCCCGTGCACCATGCATTGCGAGCACGTTACAGGACCCCAGGTGCTATATACAAATTAATCTGAAGTTCACCACTACAACGTGCTTCAAAATCAGAGCGTGCTTTTGGCACGTCAAATTACAGACCCTAAATTCAAAAATTCGCCTTCGAGGCTTATTTTTGTATCGGGTTTACCTCCTTCCAGAGCATTTTTTGACATCAAATCAGGTCGTGGCGCAAAATCAACGGCAATACCCCTGAGTCACAAAAACTTGCTAAAGCTTGAGCATCGGATCATACAAGCTGACTGGCACATTTTAGTATGATATATATATTTTTTTTCTACCTCAAGTATCTTTCTTCGGGTGTCAAAATAAAGCGAATTGCTCCGTAGTGAGTGCGACACTGAAAAATGTCATGACCCATATTTACATTCTGTCTTCATTTTCTGCAACACAGCTCAAGCATCCTACCATTCTCAAGCGTAGACTTTACCAATATAGAAACTATAGCCTCAAATGTCGTTTTCTTTTTCACACTGCCAGCATATTGTTTCGTGCAATTAACAAGTTACTTTTTACCTTCTCATTTATTTAACGTAAGAGCTTGTGTAAGCAGAGTTTCTGATGATGCAAAAGTCGCTCGTCAGTATTCAAGTATAAGGTGCTTATATTCATGCTTTCATTGCAGTCAGTATGTAGAGCGTACATACCAAGCTTACTGTCCACTTTTATTTATTTATTTATTTATTTATTTATTTATTTATTTATTTATTCATTTATTTATTTATTTATTTTATAATACTGCCGCTCTCAGCCGAGAGCCTAGCAGATGGGCGTGAACAATTTCTTTTCCGTACATAAATACTTTAATTTCTTTTCCGTACATAATTGTGTATATTGTAGGATCCGAAAATGAGAAATTACTATCCCGAAAGAGCAATGAGCTAAGACAGTCTTGTACTACGTGGCTCCAGTGTATTGCTAGAAACCTTACAGATCGCTCTAAATGTATACTCGAACATGCCTTGCCAGTCACAGATATCGGCATTTGACAATTACACTTGTTCATTGCTTTTGCTGTTGACTTGCCTCGTTCATTTGTTTAGACTGCTTCCCGTCATCTTTCTTTCAGCTACAGGGACTTCTAATATGCTTCAAATAAGGGCTAATGTACCTTCAGGTTGTCAGCTGCTGTTTCAGCATTGGCATTTGCTGGGCGTGTTGGTAAATTGACTTGGAAAGCATATTCAGCGCCAGCGGACAAGGACAGAAGGGACACGCATTGTGGTGTCGTCTCCAATCTGTCCCTGGGCGCTGGCGCTAAATATGCTTTCCACATCTGCTGTTGTTTTGGTTTTATTGCCAGCCACCTGTTTCAGGGTGCTTCCAGTATTTATTGATGTAGATGAAATGTGTAACCAGTAAACTGTAACGTAACTGTTACGTGGTAAAAAAAAAGCAACAAACTTCGCAGCACGGGTAATAAAGGGCCCTTTTTAGAGTAAATGGGGTACTCTAAAATGATGATGAATAATAAATGTAGCAGGCTCGTTTTCACCAAAGAAAAACTAAAATTGTTGTAAGTATAACGGTACGCAATTGAGGTGCCGTGCAATGAAATTACATAAGCCAGTGTTTCTTACGGTCAATTGCTGTAAATATGACACACTTTTATTGCGGTGCCATAAAATGAAATTACAGCCTTCTGTATTTTTTACGGTAAATTCCTGCAAACGCGACGGCGCGTTATTGAAGTAATACTGAATGAAATTGCGGAGGTCTGTACGTTTGATGCCGCGAAAAGTACATTAAGAAGAACGGCGAATTTCTTACAGTGCACGGTCCTGTTGCTGGAAGGGTTATGTCACATACACAAACCAACGACATCACACATTGCGCGACGCTTTCTTGGTATATACGCGCTTGAAAAAGCAATATATCATTACCCGCATGCATAATGTCTGTTTGATGCCGCGAGAGATCGTGCGCTAAGGAAAGTAGCTTTATCCATATATATGCCACGCTGATGCGCGTAAATCTTTCCCTTAGCCAGAATAAACATGCCACCATAGCAATTGCCCAGTGGCGCCTATTTCAGTGATCATGCTGTTCCTTGCTTGCGAGTACTTTATAGAGCGCCGCTCTTAGGCGCCCATTCCTGGGTTGAGCGCCACCGTCTCTTGGCGTACGCGCGCGAATGCGCTCGTGCCACTGCTCGCGCGTTCCTCGTCCTCTTCTTCCACAGCTCGCTGCGATGCCGCTCATCATGCTAGCGTTCCCATACTGCCCCTCCCTATGCGAAGGCGCTGACGGACTGGCCTACTGCGAGTCGGGACGCTGATTTCGGTGTGAAATTCTTTGCCTAAATATATCGCGAAATGAAAACACGTACGCAGCTGCGCTCAAATTTCGCACTCGGGAGTATCGTAGTCGTCGGACGTTTTTTTTTTTTTTTTTCTTCTCTTTCTTTTAACGAACTTTCGGCATTTTAGCTCTTTTACAGTACGGCGCGCATTTATATTTAAGCGCCTCTTCTGGTCATTGAAACTAAATTGCTTACTGTTCTTATACAAAGTGTTAACGCAAGAAAACGGGCGTGGAATGAAAAACATGACCAGCAATACGCGGGAGGTGATGCTTGGTAGGTAGAAGGGTAGTGTTTTCATGGTTTTCTTAAGTTCCCATTATTTTTGTACTTTCCTACATGGAACTTATGAAAGCATCGACCAGCAACTTCCGACACTTTAATTTCAAACATAAAGCTCTTACGCATAATAAAGAACAAACACCTCAGGCAAAATGACAGGTAGTAAAGAGCCTAACAAACAACTGTGGACGCAAACTCGCTCAAACTAGAGGATGAATTCATCATAAATAGTCACCAAAATCCTCCCTCCCCCCGCCCTCCCATTGCTCAGTGATTAAAAAATTTCTTAGCGGCCCTTGCTTATAGCGTTGCCATTATTTTGAAGCTTAATCTCAATATCAAGGACGCCCTCGCGCTTTCTCGTCTTGCAGCAGCTGCTTGCCACTGCCAAGTCCGAGCTTTCCAACAATGACAACGATAAAGAAAGAAAACTCCTCGACGAGGCTAGCGCACGAGAAAGCGCCAAAGCCGCACGGCAGGTGCGTGTTTTCGGCGCGCCACGCGACTGATTAATCACCGCAAGTCTATGGCTATATGGCGCTGCGAGGAAAGCCTGCGCGCAGACAGACTGGCGCGACGAATGTAAGCTTCACGCCATGGTCACTTAAGCGCCCTGTGCGTTGGTACCCGGGCACTTGGAAAAGCTATGCTAGAAAAACAACAACAACGCAGTAACCGACACCGGAGAGATAAAGGCGCCAAGAGAAAACGCCTAAGCCATACGCAGCGTGAAGCGAGTGCAACGAAGATTAACGGTCACATAAAACAGCGCAGAGGGATTTCGAACGAATAAAACGCGGCGCAAGGCAGAATTGTAAAAGAAACAGTCAGAGAGGGAAGAAATTATCAGCTTCCTGGGCACCTCCCACTTACATTGGCGAAAGGGGCTTAAAAAGCGTACCAGAGAAACAACACAGACGTGTATTATGTATGCTTCCTCTTATACGTCAAGCGTGTGACTTCGCAGAAAGAGAGCTCCGTCATTGTCAGATAGAGAAATGCGTAAAAGAATTCAAAATGTTCGCCTCCATGTGCAAGCAAAAGAGTATGGTCATTCGTCAAAGACGACTTCATCCACTCGCCGAATTTCTGCCACTACACTTCATGGAGTATAGCGAAAAGGAGACGCATGCGGCCAACACCAAGAGTTACGGTACAACGTTTTTAAATGCCCAACGAGCATGTCCACAAGAAACAAGTATAGATAGATGGCTCTTGTACCAAAGATAGTGAATTCGGCGTGTGCTTTTCTTATTAAGATTACAACGCACGGTTGAGCCCCGTCGTGCTACGATCACGAACGCCAACGATCGGAAAACTGTCAGCCATTTTTGGTAGGGACATGGTTTATTGCGGCGAGTCAACTTCCAGGTTTAGGACTCGTGTGCGCAGATTCACAGTCTACACTTCACTTGCTCTGCAAACGTTGAGGCAAGATATGCGCAAAGTAAAATTTACATCGTGAAAATCGAGGAGCTCACATATGTTGTAGGAACTCGAAGTCATTAAATTTAAATTCAGTGGGTTTTAGTAGTGATTTCAAAGGTATCGATTGTACTAGCGATGCATCCTATCGCTGGAAAAACAACTATCGATGCCAAGAGTTGTCTGAGGAACCACAAAACAGAAGTTGTTTGCGCCACGGGCTTGAAGCAGGACGAAAGTCAGGAAAGGAAAGCAGTTACAGAGCAGGAAAATGCATTAAGTGATCTCGGTACGGGCAAACTGGCTGAATACTGAAAAGGAGGTGACGAGGTACGCCTAATATGCAACCTGATTACACGTGCCAAGGGATATTTGTGCATTCACCAAGCCCTTTAAGGCAGTGTTAACTGTCGCGACAGTTGCAGTGCATATATATAAGGTCGATTATATATGTATATATATATATATATATATATATATATATATATATATATATATATATATATATATATATATATATATATAATCTGAATGAAAAGAGCACTCTGTATAAGTTCATAATGAAGCGCACGGATGACATCAACTTATTTTCTGGTCATCGATGCGCAAAGGTAATGCATGAAAGTCTATGTTTTTGTCGGCTATGCGCCGTGGGGTAACCTTTGTGAACACAACGATGCCAAAGAATATTTGAAGGTTTGCCTGTAAGGCAAGGTGTGCAAGACACTGGAGATGATAGGTTCGCATGTGTCCACAACTACTCGACCTTCACACCAACGGCAGGCACATGCCAGCATTTCGAGCTTTTCAAACCTGCACCCACGTGGAAGTGTGCCACATCCGATGCCCATATTCAGCTATCAACGACATAAACGACCTATTTGGTCAAGATGTTTTACATTTGTAAGTGGGAGAGGGAGTGATAAACATTTGTTGGTCCCTGTTCGGAGATAGTGGCTTTGCGGGCGGACGTTGTAGAAGTGAGGGTGCCTACTGCGTGCTACCATGGTTGAGGGAATATTTTGGAACACTGTGACCAGACCACAGGAGAAATTATGGAAGCATTCAACATCGGCCCAAGAAAATAAAAGCAAACAGCCATGCTAACATCTCGATGCATTAAAAAGGAGAAACTAGTATTCAATTCTTTAACGGATACTGTGTGAGGCGTTGGTTGTTGTTTTGTGTGTTTATTTTTTCATCTTTCTTTTGTGGGATTTTACGTGCCTAAACCGCGATCTGATTATGAGGCACGCCGTAGTCGAGGACTGAGGATTAATGTGGTCGCGTGTGTGCGCGTGTATGTGCGTGTGTGCGTGCGTGTGCGTGTGTGCGTGCGTGTGCGTGTGTGCGTGTTCATTCATTCAAAACTACAGTTTTGAATAAGCACACGTACTTGAACTTTCTTGTTGTCATTGTCGTATGCCCATTTCCTTTTTCCATTTTTTTTTATGAATTAGGAAGCCGCATAGCGACACACAAGTACCAGCTAGCAAAAGGTATCCCCCTAAGTGCTCTCATTCAGCGTTCGTAACTGCTGCGCAGAAATGCCCACGTAATTTGTAAACACGCTGCCCTTATTAGCATTATCTTTTTAAGAGGCAAAGAGAAGGCGTTAGCTAGAAATACTAACTTTGTGGTGTTTACTTATGCGAACAGTAAGTTCATGTTTTTCACTACTTAATCTAATCTGAACCTGGGGGAAAGGGCCTAAAACTACGTGAGGAACTTTCTGAAGGATCACAAAGCCACCCTGACGGTTGGCGACCTCGAGTCCGAAGAACGAACCCAGGGAAGTGCAGGTACCCCCCAGGGCTCAGTTATACCTCCGCTCTTTTTCAACTTAGTCATGCTGGGTCTCCCCAGCAAACTACGGGAAATCGAAGGAATCCACCACGCTATATACGCAGACGATATAACGATTTGGGCGGACCGCGGCAGTGACGGGCAAATTGAACGCGCACTACAAACGGCCATTCACAAAGTCAAAGAGTACCTCCAAGGAACGGGCCTCAAATGCTCCCCGAGCAAGTCTGAACTACTCCTTTACCGGCCAACGCGCAGAGGCATGCCACCAAAAAGCTACACAGGAGCCCGGGAGTACGAGGAAATCGGCCTGTACACCCAAGACGGAAACGCAATCCCCAAAGTAAACAAGATCAAAATCCTCGGAATGATCATTGAGGCCAACGGAGCTAACGGCGAAACCGTGAGGAAGATCGAAGGCAAAGTCACCAGCGCCACGAGACTCATAAAGAGAATAACCAATAGACACGCGGGCATGAAGGAAGAAAACGTCATTCGACTGATCCACTCATTCGTTGTCAGCCACATCGCCTACGTAGCCGCCTACCACAACTGGTACATCGCGGAAAAGAACAAGATCAACACGCTCATAAGGAAAACGTACAAGATAGCCCTGGGCCTCCCGGAATCGACGAGCACCGAGCTCCTGGCTCAGCTGGGCATATACAACACCCTAGAAGAAATAGCCGAAGCACAACGCATCTCGCAGCTCGAACGCCTGTCGACCTCTACGACGGGAAGGTACATTATGAACACGCTCGGCATAGCGTACCACAACCAGCACGGCCAGAAAATGCAAATCCCCAACAAAATCAGAGAGAACATTACGGTGGCAACCATCCCAAGAAACGTGCACCCCGATTACAACCGAAGCAGAAGAAAGGCAAGAGCCGAGCTCGAGGCTCTGCTCCGTTCATTCGGCAGGGAGAATACGCCGAATATGCGAACGCAGCCGAATATGCGAACGGCCAAAAATACACCGCCGTAGTCATAGACGCAGAGTCAAAAATCAGAACCACATGCAGTGTATACACCAAACACTCGGAAATAGCGGAGGAAGTAGCGATTGCGCTGGCCCTCACAGAACAGGAATGCGAAGTCGTACTAAGTGACTCGCAAGCGGCAGTAAAGAATTATGCCAAAGGTCGAATTTCCAAGGAAGCCCTGTCCATTCTGGCCAAAGCGGGCAGATTCAAAACCGCGAGCTCGAGGATCATATGGTTCACCGCGCACGTCACCACGGAAGGCGACGCGCTCCCGAACCTAAACGAGACGGCTCACCGGACGGCGCGAGACATGACCCGCCGCGCCGAACAGGGCAACGCCTCTCGCACGATAGCGAACGTTTCTCGAGCAGAACGGGACAGGCTCACCAGATACAACGACATAACCAGTGCATGTTTGAACGCCAGAAGGATATACCCACAGCCGAGTCCCCACTTGAACAGGAGGCAGGCCGACGCCTGGCGACAACTCCAGACGAACACCTTCCCTAGTCCATTCCGTCTGAAACGTATCTTCCCAGATAAGCATCAGGACGACACGTGAAAATTGTGCCAGGAAGGACCAGCAACACTCAAACACATGCTGCGGGAGTGCAATGTAGTTATAGGAGGGATGGCAGTTACTCCGGAGACCCTGTCGTCGAGGTGGGCCGCCGCTCTGCGCAGCTCAGACCTCGGAATCCAGACGTGGGCAGTCCAGCAAGCCCGTGAGGCGGCGTTGAGGCAGGGCCTTGACGTTCCCCCGTGGGAGACCTGAGCCCGGGTCGCGTTAAACCTTGCCGGACGTACAAGAAAGTTGTATCCATCCATCCATCCATCCATCCATCCATCCATCCATCCATCCATCCATTTATCCATCCATCCATCCATCCATCCATCCACATCCATCCATCCATCCATCCATCCATCCATCCATCCATCCATCCATCCATCCATCCATTAATTCTTTTTCAAAAAGGATGCTACACATCGGTGCATCACATGGTGTATATGTCCAAAGCACTGGTTATCACTGAAAAAAGAAAAGAATAACCCTAGCTCAACACTGATAGCTGCATAAAAGGCCGAAAGGAAGTACTGCCGAATAGAGGAGAGTTCTTGTTTGTCCTTCAGATAGTGATCAACATACGTCGTGTTTTAAACTACAGCGCGTGCTCGGATACAAGCGTTTAATAAACTTTTGATGATTGTCAGGTAGGTATGACAGAGAGAGGCAAGAACTAAAGAACAGGACCGAGTGATAGTATCCCCTTGAACGATATACACTACCAGCCTTCATAATGATAGAACAGTAAGGATGCCGAAAAGCAAGCTACCAAGGTCATCTAAATGCTTATGGCTCCTTCAGTGACAGGACTAGACAAAATGATAACTTCAACTAAGCGGCCCTAACTATTCTTGTTTCGAAGTTCGCGCACCAAGATTTATTTTAAACCAACGCTCCTAATGCTCTACTGTTTCGATAAAAAAAAAAAAGAAACAGAAGTTAAGAAAAGAGGGGGGGGGGTAAAAATAAGTGGTGCATTTTCCAAAATCTTCGGATAGCCTGTTCATTTTATATCCGTATTCACAGGCATGAGGACACCGCATTGTTCGGGTAACTGCATTTGAGACGCTGTTTTTTCTGCCGGCTCTGTATTGTTGCTGCGCAACGGACATTAAAAGAAAATAGCGACGCCAAATTGTCTACAAATACACTTCTTTTTTCAGCCTTTACTAATTCCAATCTTTCTTTTTTTTGTTAGTAGGCAATGCTTCCTTTTATTCATGTTTAGCTCACCACTCTAAAGCTGAGTACTAACTCACGGTCCGCTTGTTGGCATCTATCTCAACAGTCACAAATATAAAACGGGAGAAGAAAGGGAACCTGAGAGGCTCGATTTTGTTAATCATGACCACATAAAGCCAACCGACAATGAAGCCAAGGAAATCATGGGGGAGATTAACGGCGGTTTAAATTGGAATACAGAAAATAATGAAGAAAAGGGAAACGAAAGTTGACGAAAAAATAACCTGTCGCCGGCGGGAGCCAAATCAACAACCTCCTCATTACGCGTGCGTTGCACCAGCAATTGTGCTACGGCGACGCTTATCAATCCGTCCACTAACTTGGGTATTTATGTTTACTAGTCCTAGCCCTAGGAGTGTTAGCCAGCGCCACTCAGAGCCAAGGTGGGTGGATATGGAACATTCTTTTTTGCCCGATGGCGTCACGAAGCACGTGAACATAGGAGAGCAGGCACGTAGCTAACCAATCCCCGTATGTTACCTAATGCCATCAAGGCTGCCAGATACGAGAGCCTCGCAGTGCGAGGGTCTCGAATTTATTGTTGATAGCTGCCATCCGGAGTATAGTGACAAACGGTCCGTTGTCAGCGATAACAGTAGGCACGCCGGCGCAAAATATTAGAGAATTATAGCTCAGCGAGTTAACGGGCCAGCGGGCCCAGCGGGCGAGAGGAGACGTCACTGCGCATGTGCGGTACGCTGGGGCGGCCAGCGTGTTAACGGAACAGGCCGCTTACTCGCTGGTATCCTCTCCCCAACGGAGCGCGCGCTGCGGACCAGCGCTTTTGCGAAGCGAACATGGCGACCGCCCGTAAGAGCGGCACGTCGTCGGCGTCGTCTTCAAACGCGGCGCTGGCTCCCTGCAGCCGAAAAAGCCTCGGAAGTGTTTCACCACAACAGAGGGCCTCTATATGATGTGGGATGTTTGAGCAACAAGGCCGTTTGGCGACGGTGTGAAGTGGATGACCGCGATCGAGAATCTGAAACGAGCGTAGTAATTTTTTCACAGTAACTCCACCCTTGTTCTACAGGTGACGCAGCAAAACGCTCCGCTCTAAAGTCCCTTGATGATGTGAAAGTACCGCCACTCCTTGAACTCAGCCGCCGCAGCGCGAAATCCTCGCCTCCTCCTCGCCCCTTGCGCCCCCCCTCCCCCCCGCCCCCGCGTGCGAAGCGGTCTTTCGCTCACTTTCTCCACGACGATTGGTCTCCCTGCCGTTGCCCTTGGAAACGCGCGAATCGAGTTTTGTTTGTGTTTTTCTTTTTCGTCCGCGCCATTTTTCTCCCTCGGCTGGCTCGGAGCTTTAGCTCGGCGTAGCGACGTTGTACGCAGCGTTTCCTGCTCTCTGTGGTAGCGCTATGCCGGGCTGTTGCGCATATAACGGCAGCGAAAAACCTGGAGATGGTTATGCAGTTTTTATGATACCACAAGGAAAGCGTGACGGCTTGCACAGGAAGCAGTGACTGCATAACATTGGCCGGAAGAACTTTGGTCCGACAAAGAACAGTGTTGTTTGCGAGGTGAGGCGTGTTTCTTATTGCTCGTATCAAAGCATCCCTTATTGCTGCAGTTATAAAAAGAATTCTTCCGGCCTGCTCACCAGCGTTTTTGCTGCGGCAATTTGTACGTTGCATAAAAATGGGGTTGTCCTCAGTATGCCTAATATTCTGCTGGGACTCCACCTCGCACGTCACCAACTGTTGCTATTTAGTTGCAAACGCAGCACTATAGATTCTGCTTTCCGCTGTGAACATTTACGTGCGAAGATACAGCCTCTCGATCGCACTTTTCGCGATTGCCTGTTTTACTGAATATTGAAATAGCGTCTTGTAGAGGAGCTATTCAGCTTACGTCGATGTGTGCGTCAGTCATACAATGAATGCAGGCTCTGAAAAAAATTAGTGGCAAGTATACCCATGGTATTGCAGGTGATGAGCGCTAGCTACGTTCACATTGCGTTTTTTTTTTTAAGTTTTAAGGTGAAAGACTTTAGATTTCTGTTTCAAGATCGCATTGTGAACAGAAAATATCACATGACCCAGGGAGGCCAGAAGCGACCCAAAGCATGTTCAGTTGTGTATAATAGATTAATGATTAGCCAATTAAGTTAATTAATGATTCACTAGCGAATTAATTAAGGTATATTGGGGAATATTAAGGTTGATTAGGGTGTATTAAGTTGGATTAGGGTGGATTAAAGTGCATAAACAAGGATTAAGGTGTATTATAGGTGGATTAAGGTGGATTATGAAATATTAATCTGGATTAGGGTAGATTAAGGTGGATTAGGGTTATAAAGGAGGATTAAGGTGTATGAACAAGTATTAGGGCGTATTAAAGATGATTAGGGTGGATTAAAGTGGATGAAGGAGGATTATGGTCGATTAGGGTGGATTGAGGAGAATAAACGTGGATCAGGGTTGATGGAGGTGGATTAAAATAAATTACAGTAGGCTTTACAATGCTTTCGCATTCACGTCTTTTAGGTGATACGTAAAGACACCTTGGATTTTTTGGAATTTACTTTGAACTGCATTTCTACACACGCATGAGTGGGCGACGATTATTTGGTTTTCTCACGGATACAGGCAATGTGCAGGATCGCGCACGTTTGCTGTTGATATCGACATCTAGGTGGAGGCCGGGAATCTTCGCTTTAAGGGCCCCTGAAACGGTTCGGACAAATTTCGCCGACGCGTACGGTACAGCTAAAGTTAATCATTCGCACCACAACTTGTGTGAAGCGTCTCATATTAAGAGAGCTACGGACGATTACAAGTTACCCTCCTCCATATCCATGCATTTTCTCCTCAACTCGTTCGTCGAGTGGTCGGGGCTAAGCTCCGCCTTCACTGGCTCTGCGTCATGATGGCACGTCGTGTCGTCTACTTCCGGTTACCGCTACTCTGTTTGGTCGAGCTCTGTGCCATGCCACCAGGTGACTGCACCGTGCAGATCATTCTAGATCATTCACGCTTGCGCTTCAGCTCATCCCGTCAAATGGCAAGGTCAAGCGGCCAGGCCCTGTCCCCTCGCTTGCTTTTACCCGAATACCAGGCTGGCGAAACGCTATTGTGGTAGTAATCCTCCGGTGTCGCCGCAAACGCGCAAATTCTGGCGCCGATCGGATAGCAACAGTCAGATGCGCTGCAGCCACTCCGCTCATCTGCTGCCTTGCAGAGGGGCACGATGTCGCAGCTTGACATATTGCCAGTCGCTACGCTTCCAGCCCACAACGCAACAAAGTCAATTCATGGTGCTCACGAAAAGAAAAACCGACACTAACCGCGAAGCTGTCGTCAAGACGGAGCACGTTGTAACACAAGCAGACGACGCTTGCTGTGTGCCGGAAGTGCTTAAGTGTTGTTGTGCATTCTCTTTCTGTTACTTTCTTTTTATAGAAACAAGTCAACTAACATTCCAACTATTACGAACATCATTTGTTCACTATAAAGGTGGAAAAATTATCGATGACGCGGCATGGGCAGCCAATCGGATAGCTCGCCCTAGTGACGTCAATTGGGTGATTTACATTATGGGTAGGGGCGGCTGAACATTCCGCCGAGCAGTGTGCTGCGATCGGCAGCGATGTACATATTAAAACCTTATAATAAGTTACACGCTTTACGCGGAAAACTTAAATGCGTCAATTAATGATCAGAAAGACCTACTCTAACGACTCAGTGCGTTTGTGCAAAATCGTCAAAATCGTTTCAGGGTCCCTTTAATAGTGAATGTTTTAAAACCACCTTTCTGCGGTTTTGTTCTGCGAAGAAACTTTTTCTATTGATTTAACACGAGCCGAAATCATTGCATCAATGCACTTTGATTACGAAGGTTGAGCGATCAATCATGATTGTGGTCATGATGTAGTAATGCAGAGAATATTCTGCAGGCAATAATGTTTAGCACTGCAACGTATTTCACCCTAATCTACTTTCATCGACCTTAATCCACCTTATTACACCTTAATCATCCTTCATACACCTTAATCCATCTTAATACAATCACAAATCAATCATTAATTAATTTTGCTAATCAATAATCATCTCTTATACACGGCTGGACAAGCTTTAGTGCGTTTCGGGCCTTCCTTGGGTCACGTGATATTTTGTATACCTCACGACGCGACCTTGACAGAAATCTAAGGCTTTCGATTAATAAGCCACATGCAGAGGGATGTGCCACAAGCAATACTAGATCAGACGCATCTCACCACGAGGCAGCAAAATTGTCTGGAGTATAGAACTCGCCTCAAAGCTCCTTTTACATCAGTATACCCCGTTCGTACGGCTTCAAGAAAAAAAAACCTCCTCATAAATGTTGCCTTCACCATTATCGATGCTGTTAACAGCATTTCTCAAAATGTTCAACACCAATGGGGTGCGCAACCGGCCTAATATAACGCTCCTCCATATAATACTGCGGCCCGTCCGCCGAAGCCCAGGAGAAAAAGCATGCCGTGCGCAGCGGGCGCGGCCGGCGGGCGAGAAGAATCGAGGAGAAAAGCGCCGCGGGAAGGAGATTGTCGCTACTTTCAAATTATCAAGGGGTTTTGCTCCGCTCGACCAAGCGAGGGATAGCTGAGCTAAAACACCTGCCTTCGTGCGGCGCTCCGCTGCTATCTCCGCTCGCCCGCTGGCCCGTAAACCCGCTGATCTATAACTCTCTATTCCACGATCCCGTCTGCTTTCGCCTTTCCCCATAAACGCCATACGTAGAAAGGAGGCGTTAAACCTAGGCCGAAAAAGCGTAAGCCCATGCTAAAAGAAGGATAACAAGCCGTAGGGGACGCTCTGCTAAACACCCGACTATATAGTGAGGATGGCAGGTGACTAAAGGGGAACCAAAACGAGACGATGCGCCACTCGAGCATTAATTACGTATGCACGCACAGTCGTACCCGTGCTGCTGCCTATGGTGGCATTAACGCGTTGGTCCTGCCACGCCGGACATTGGGCGAACAAATTAAGCAGAACCTCCCTAAACGGGAACAGTCGAAAATATGCGTAGCATATTATATGGAAGTCGGCGTGGTGCGGAATGCACATGTTCAGCGACGTAAATATGTGCATCTCTCTACTCGTACTCCTAACGCATATTTAAATATATAACGCATACTACATCAGTATAATCCGCCACACACATCGTTCCCACGCACAACACATTCCACACCACGCCGACCGCCATATAATGCTACGCATACCTTGGACTGTTCCCGCTCAAGGAGGTACCGTTTAACTATTTTTAATATACTGCATTAAAATCTCTGCCAAGGATACACACGTCAAAAGTGGTTGGACAGCACCTTGTATGTCTATTGGCTACCTTTGCGTGTACTTCATTGCCGCGCTATTTTTGCACACCTATCATATTCCATTTTCTTTCAGAACACATAGATAATGGCGGCGCTACTCTGATCAGGAAAATTGTTCAGTAGTGCATATTGTAGGACATAAATATTCACGCTAGCAAGCAAGCAAGCAAGCAAGCAAGCAAGCAAGCAAGCAAGCAAGCGATCACTTGACGCAGAATACGTATCCATGTCAATCGTGGATGGCGGCAGCGCATGAAAAGCTCTGTTCATGATGTTATTATTTAACTTGGTAATCAATCTATTTATCGGGAAGGCTTTCTCTAGAGCCAAGGGCTTATAGCGCTACTCATCGCACTATTCGTGCTTTTTTGGAGGTGAATAGCTGCTTTCGCCACACAAAAGCTGAGCTCTATTTCTCGGGAAGGCTATATCTAGAGCCAAGGGCTTATGGCGCTACTCAACGCACTATTTCGTGCTTTTTTGGGCGTGAATAGCTGATTTCGCCACACAGAAGCTGGAGTGCACATAATCTAATTCATCAGATGCCCGAGGCAGGCTGCGCTAAGGGAAGCCTGCAAGCTTTCGATGGCGAATAAATATACAGGCACGTCGGCTGAGATGTCTGCATTCACTTCTGAAGTCTGCCATGCTAGCTAATCTCAGTGGCCGAGAAGTTTTCTAGAAGCTCCTCAAAATAGCTATTGGTATTGGACCTCACGTTTGGCTGTTTATTGAGGTAGCATAAGCACTCTAGGAATAAAGATTGAAAAAAAGAAGTCACAGCTTCACCCGAAAGGCGAAGCATCGATTGTGATAGAAAATTAATAGACAGCTATACGAAGTAACGATAGTAGTGTTATCGGCCGTATAAACTTGCAAACATTCGCTTACTAAATTAGCAAGCGTGGTCTCACGCGCGTACAATCAAACATGAACACATCTCACTCGATTACCGCGCACACTCGCTATCAAAACGATGGAGTGAGGACGCGCGGCAGCAGCAGCGAACGAACTGACTTTCGTGCTATTCATCGCTTCAACGCAAACTGAGCGGCGAGAACACACCGCACACGAAGCTATCAGCACTCGGCGCTTTTAGCACAGATCAGCACAGATCGCTTTTAAGATAGGGTTCGCGCGGCCGTGCCATACGCAGCCGCCGCCGTTAGTAGAACGCCCCCGCCCCTCCTTCTCTCCCACACGGAGCATTGCACGCGGTGGAGGCACACGGCACGCTAGCTTTCCGCTTTTCTCCTTTGCGCGCGCGAGATTCAGCCACCAATGTTGGCTCACCCTGGCACCCGTTCACTCGCACATACAGCTAGCATACGGCGCGCGGCAACGATGTTAGCGCACTTCGACTTCATAAGGAACATCGCGGCGACGTCGACGACGGAAATGCACCTGGAGTGTCCATACAATTGCTATCGCAATAAAAAATTAACTCGACTGCGTAACTAAAAGTCATAACGCATGCTCGCCAGAAAACAACAACAGCAGAAAAGAGGTGGGCTTGGAGCAGAAAAATGGGAAGCCAATAGGAGCAGCAGCGCGTCTTGTAACACTGGCGCCACGAATTAATGTTCATCTCCTCAGTTTGCAGTACCTGCCGCGGTAAACGGCACGCGAGAACTGCTTTTGCCTCGCTTCAGGGTTCTACGTGTGCTTGGCACCTCCACGCATGCAGAGAACGCTGGCGGAAGACATGCAAAGAACTCCCGACGCATTGTCCGCGTGGTTTACACTGGGACATCGGCCCTTAACTGCTGTGAAACTGCCCATCAGATGCAGCTGCGTGAGGAGAAATATCGGCGCGCGGGAACACTCACCGTTCGTCTTCGTAGTTCAGACCCGCGCCGTGGTTGCTTAGGGGCTATGGTGTTGGGCTGCTAAGCACGAGGTCGCGCTATAATATCCCGACCACGCCGGCCGCATTTCGATGGGGCGAAATGCGAAAATACCCGTGTACTTAGAATTAGGTGCACGCTAAAGAGCCCAAGGTGGACTAAGTTATTCCGCAGTCACCCACTACGGTGTGCCTCATGATCAGATCGTGGTTTTGGCATGTAAAACCGCGCTATTTAATTTCTTTTAGCCGTTCAGAAGACGGCGCGCCCGCACCTAGTTAAATTATCAAAAAAATTCACCGACGATTCCGATACTCCCTAACGCGAAATTTGAGCGCAGCTGTATACGTGTTTTCATTTCGCGATATGTTGGCTGGCGCGGACAATTTGCCTCATGTGGCACGTTGCAAACGGAACGACGTGTGGAACGACTGCCTCGCTAATCGGGAGAACGCGAGAAGCAGCGCGTGGGCGACGCGTGGGCGCGTTTCACAGCAGCCGCCGCAGATAGACCTCTGCTCATGCAACGCTTTGTTTGCACGTGGGGTATCGATGGCGTCTTACGTAGATAGCTGACGCGCGCAACTCTGGCGCCATCTCATAGCCATCATCGCCGCCAAGCCCGTCTTGCGCAGCATTACGCTTTTCTTCTCACGCTTTCGACATACCCCCTTCCTCCGCTTTTCTCTTCGCACTCTCTTCGCTATCGTCGTCTTTGATTGTCGCTCCGCGTTCGCGCTTTCATCCTTCCCTGTGCTCCTTCGCACGGTTACGAGGACGCCAAGGGACGACGCCAACGCGCGCCGCACAAATAGGCGCCTAGGAGCTAACGAAATCTAACGAAATAACTGCTCACTTCCTACTTTAGAACCAAATTGTGGAGTTATTATTCATTCAACACAGTCCCCATTCCGGGTGCTTCCTGCACCAGATGATATGCAGGAGATGGCTCACCAGCATTCAGCAGTAAATTATTCAGGTAAACAGAAAATGAAGTGGCGCTGATGCCGTCAAGTTGCCGAGGTGCAGAGGGCATATGCACACCGCACGCCAAAACTCTTTCTCTTTCATTATTTTCTCTTTCAAAATTCTCTTTCATTACGCTTCATCTAGCTGTCGCGCAACTGTCCCAATCATAGCAACGCCTATGAATGTAATGAATTTTTCACGCCTTACCATCTTACGAGATTGCAACATGAGAAGGAAGCTCGCTTCATGCACGCCGAACGGTGGAGGCATATACAGAATGCAACGTCACTCATGTACGTTGGCTAACGGCGTGAAAGTTTAAAAAAGCTAAACTGGGGGGTATAACGTACCGAAGCTTGGTACAGTGCCTATGAGGATCGCTGTAGTGGACAGCTCTGGATTAATTTCGATCCCCACGGTTTCTCTAACGTGCACCCAAAACACCGTACACAAGCGTTTTTGCACTCCGCCCCCATAGGAATGTGCGCGCCGCAGCCGGGATCGAACCCTCGACATCGTGTTCAGCAGCGCACCGCCAGCCCCTGCGCTACCGCGGCGGGTGTGTGACTGCTGTCAGGATTGGGGGCTCAATCCCATCGCTCGACATCCGTTGCCAAGATTGGAGTCCGGCATGAATTCGAAGGTAGCTGGCCCATGCCGTCGTCCAACTTAAACACGCTGAGGACGTTGATGAAGGGAAGAACTGCTTCTCATCGAGAACGAGGAAAATGGGTTTATTTACAGAAATTAAATCAGTCTAACATGACTGCTTAAGAAAAAGAGTGTCAATCCAACATGACTGCTCGAGAGAAAGTGTGTCAGTCCAACCTGACTGCACGAGAGAAGTGTGTCGAGCCTCCGCCCAACAGCCGTTTTTAAACGCTCGGTCCTTCGGCGATACAAGGCAGCGAATGTTCGTTTCGTCATCGCAAAACTAGCCGCCTCCCGCGACAAGGCGACGCACACACACACGCAAACACACAGGTGCGAAGGACTGGAGCCGACGACAGAGGAGAGTCGTTCCGGGAAGCTCGGAGACACTCTGGGTAGCTCGTTGTCCCACCGCGGCTTGCCCATGCGTAGCAAAATCAGGTTCGTGCCGGGGACCTCGGGTACAATAGTTCGTCCATCGAACCCGTTTCGTCACAACGGAGATGGGGCTGGTGGATGGGGGCGGTTTTCAGCACAAAGCCCGCTTCTTCGAACGCAGTCTTGCTGCAGCGACGGAGAGTGGGGGATGCGCGCCTTGTCCCCCAGTCGTAATTGGGTGGCAATTTTTCCTTGCAGTTCGCCATTCTTAACAGCGCCTCCATGGCCCGAAAAATCTCGACTGTCTAGCGCTGACAACCGCTAGGCAGGTGGTCAGGGGGGGATTGATGTCTTGGCTCGCAGCGACCACTTGTGTATTGATGTCACCGCACCAAAACATCCAACAAGGACAGGCAACTGCAAAATGAACCCGACAACACGGCTCTGCGCCGAGATGACGTGCATTGGCTCTCACTTTAGACTCGCTAGGCTTCAAAAAAAAAAAAAAAAAAAAACAACAGAAGTGCAGAAACAAAAAATGCTGCATTTCGCTATGCAAATTTCTGAAGGAAATTCCTGCTGACGAATTCAGCAATCATGGAGGGAATCCTGCTAATTGAGAGGGGATCTTCTTCGCTTAATAACATTAGCACTAGTAACCCTAAAATTTAGGCGGGACCCTCAAACGCAGAATTCAAATTAGCCTGCTCAAACCATCCGCATTGCTATGCAACTTTCCCTTCTTATATCTAACGGAGAAGTACTCTTGGAGAGTGAGGCTCCATCGGAGCAAGCGGCCATTTTTGTGTGACATTTGATTTAGCCACGTCAGAGGACAGTGGTCGGTCTCGAAGATGAACTTCGCTCCGTACAAGTAACACGACAACTTCTGTGCGGCCCAAACTAAACAAGCACATTCCTTCTCTGAAGCGCTGTAGGCTTCCTCTCTTACATTTAGTTTACGGCTGGCATAGAGGATAGGATGCTCCTCGTTATCGTCGCCGACCTGACTAAGTACCACGCCCATACCTCTGTCGCTTGCGTCGCATTGAACTATGAATTCCTTTGTGTAGTCTGGCGCGCGAAGCACAGGGCGAGAAACCAATAGCGTTTTCAAACTTTGGAAAGCGTTCTCTTTGTCCTTATCCCAGTGTACGTTACTCGGTGCTCCCTTTCGGAGGGCGTCTGTTAATGGACTTGCCATTTGCGAGTAATTCGGAATGTACCGTTGATAGTACCCCACAAGTCCCAAAAATGAACGAAGGTCCGTTTTTGTGCGCGGCTGAGAAAATCCTCCAATCGTAGCTATTTTCAGCTCCGCCGGCCGTCTCATGCCCTGACCGACAACATGGCCCAGATAAGTAACCTGCGAACAACCAAACCTACACTTTTCCGCTTTCATCGTCAAGCCGGCTTCCCTCAAGTGTGAGAACACCTGTTTGAGGTGCGATACGTGTTGTTCCCAGCTGTCCGAAAAAATTGCCACATCATCAAGATAGGGCAAGGCGAACTCCTGCAAGTCTTTTAGGACAATATCCATTAACTTAGAGAAGCTAAACGGCGCGTTCTTCAGCCCGAAGCTGAGTGCGAGAGGGCGAAAAGTGCCTACAGGCGAGATGAATGCGGCATAGCGGCTGGCACTTTCCGAAAGGGGAACTTGCCAGTACCCCCGCACGAGATCTATAGTTGAAATGTATTTAGCAGCGCTAACTCTTTCAATTCGTTCCTCAATGTTGGGAATCGGGTACAGCTGATCCCTAGTGATGGCATTTAACTTCCTGTAGTCAACACGCGGACGAGGGTCCTTGTTAGGGGTTTCTACCAGTATTAGCGGTGACGTGTAGTCACTCTCAGCGGGCTCAATAACTCCCAACTCTAGCATGCGCTGTATCTCTGTCTCCATAATCTCTCTCTGTCTTGGAGACACCCTGTAAGGCTTTGATCTTACTGGTTCGGTTGATGTCAGCTCAATTTCATGCGTTATCAGTTCGGTTCTACCCGGCCGATCGCTGAATCTGTCGAGATATTCCCCTAACACCTCTTTTAGCTCATCTAGCTGCTCGGGTCTTAGAGCGTGCGAGCTTACCGAGTGCTCGACTACTTCTTCTAGACCGATTTCAGAGTTGGAGGTCGCCCTATACTCCTTAAACTTGGTATTAATGCCATCCGGCTCTTTGATGGTATAGTTAACGACTCCGCTCCGCTCTACATACGGCTTCATCAAATTACAGTGATATATCCTCACTTCCTTCCTGCGACCGGGCATTCTCAAAGCATAGTTAGTGTCTGAAAGTTTGTGCAACACTTTAACGGGCCCGTCCCAGTGAACTTCAAGCTTGTTCTTTCTTGAAGGTTTGAGGATCATTACCTGGTCTCCGGCGTTAAACGTACGAAGCCTCGCATTCTTGTCGTAATAGAATTTGGCGTTCTTTTGAGCTACTGCCATGTTCTTTCCGACTAGTTCTTGGGTTGCGCTTAGCCGTTCCAGTAAATTTAGCACGTATTCAACCACTGTTGGACTCTCACCTCTTTCCTCCCACATCTCTCTTAACATTCTCAGTGGAGAACGGAGTGTCCTCCCATACACTAGTTCTGCTGGTGAGAACCCTGTCGCTTCATGTGGAACCGTTCGCAAAGCAAACAAAGTTGCCGGCAGACAGTTCTCCCAGTCCTCCTTATGCTCGTAACAGAGCGCACGCAAAACTCGTTTAAGCACCGAATGCCACCTCTCTACACTGTTTGACTGAGGGTGATAGACAGAACTGTGTATTAACTTTAACCCGCACTTTTGCAAGAATGTGGAAGTCAGTGCGCTCGTGAATACTGACCCTTGATCTGCCTGAATTTCGGCTGGAAACCCAACTCGTGCAAACACTGTTAAAAGCGCGTCTACTACTTCGGTGGAACTGAGCTCTTTAAAACGGATTGCTTCTGGAAACTTGGTAGCCGGACACAGCATGGTAAACAAGTACCTGTAGCCCGATTTTGTTTTTGGAAGAGGCCCTACCGTGTCTATTACAAGTCGTCTGAAAGGCTCTGTTATTAAGGGCACTACCTTCAGTGGAGCTTTCCATGTCTCTCCTGGTTTACCAGAACGCTGGCAGGCGTCGCATGATCTTACAAAGTTTTCTACGTCTTTGAAACAGCCAGGCCAGTAGTATTCCATAAGCAATCTTTCCTTTGATTTGTTTATGCCTAGGTGGCCGGACCACCCATTTCCATGACAGAGACTCAAAAGGTCCTCCCTATACTTAGTAGGTACGACTAACTGATCTAAAATCCTACCCTTTCGATCTCTGTAGTGCCGATACAACAAACCTCCTCTCTCATGTATCGTCACATTGCGCCTAGCAATGCCTTCTTTAGCTGTGTCATGTAATTTAGCTAAGCTCTCATCATTCTTTTGCTCAGCTGCCAGTGACTCTTTATCCACACGTAAGAGCTGATCAAAGTTCTTTGAGGCCGGTGATAATAACGATCCTGTCTCGCTTGTGAGTGCGTCAGCTTGCTCTTCCTGCAGGCTAGAACTTTGACACTCAAGTGCTACGCTCTCATTGAGCTGGTCAGCTGGCAGGCTCTCCTCAACTGTTATTTTGTCCCTCGGGCCTAGCTCGGATTCGGGTATTGAAGTTATCCCCTTTTCTGCTTCCGCTGGAGGAGCATGTGCATTTTCCACCGAAAGCGCCGCGATCTTACGAGCTTGGCCTCGGGTCAATGCTTGTACTATGCCCTCTCCCAGTTTGAGCCCTTTGTCACACAGTAACTGATTCGAACGATTCGAAAAGATGTAAGGATACTGCAGTGACAAAGATTTGGAAACTGCAGCCTCAGTCTCTAGCTCCCCGAATGGTCCATTGATTTTGACTTTGGCCATGGGCAGACACACGCTGTGTTCTTCTACAACCTGTTTTATCCATGCTACTTCTCCGGTGAAGTCATCTACCGTCACGTAAGACGGATGGACAATGTCCATCGTGGCGGCACTATCTCTTAGCACGCGGCATGGTTTTCCATTAACTTGCAGGTCGTGAAGATATGGACTTAAAAGTTCCATATTCTCATCCTTTTCCTCCACGTAGGAGAAAACTACGCTAGACTTCTCGCAGTTTACAGCTATATGTCCCAGTTTGTGGCATTTGTAACAGCGCATTGGTCTAAAAGATTCGAATTTTCTTTTCTGTTCTTTTTGTGCGGTTTCTCCGTTAAGTTTCTCCTCGCTCTTTTCTGCGGGCTTTTCCGCCATGTCTACAGGCTTCGATCGTCTAGTCTGCGCACCCTTTTTGAACGGAAATGGTTTCCGCGGTCCATTTCGACCGTCCCAGTTTCCCTCCTCGGCGTTCAACTTTCTACGGGTTGCGTACTCTTCGGCTAATTCGGCCGCCCTTTCCACAGTGTTTACATTACCTCTGTCTTGCACCCACAGTTTCACAGCTTGGGGGATGGTTTTGTAAAACTGTTTTAGACACATGCATTCAATGACCATGTCTGTGCTGTCGTACGCTTCCGCGCTTTTAAGCCACTCGACTAGGTTGGCTGTTAGGCTATATGCAAACTCCGGATATCCCTCGCTATCTTTCTTGCCTGTGCTCCTAAACCTTTGCCGAAAAGCTTCGGCTGAAAGGCGGTATTTCTTCAGGAGACTAGCCTTAACTTTTGCATAATCATATGCATCCTGTGCACTCAGTCTGGCGATTACTTCCGCCGCCTCACACGGCAACATAGACAGCAACCGCTGTGGCCATGTATTCGGGCCGAAGTTCATCTTTTCGCAAGTCCTTTCAAAATTGCTTAGGAACAAGCCTATGTCGGTCCCGACCTCAAATGGCTTTAATAGCCTGTCCATGCGGTACGATTCTGCCTCACTTGATCGTCCCAGAGCGCCTTCACTTCCTTGAGACAACTCCAAACGTTTGCTTTCAAGTTCAAGTTGCATTTTTCTTAACTCGCGATCTTTATCGCGTTCTTCTCTTTCTCTTTCCCGTTCTGCTCTTTCTCTTTCCCGTTTCTCTCTCTTTTTGAGAAGTTCCAATCCCATTTCAATATCTTCCTCACTGGCCTGTTCGGAAATGATATGCAATAATTCTGATCTTAGCATTTCCTCGCGTACATCTAGGCCCAGTTCCTCACCAACAATTAACAACTCGTCTCTCAGCAGTGTCCTTAACCCCATGACTGCTGCTTTACTGCCTTGATTCTGCTCTCTAAATCTAGCTAGGAAAACACAACCTAGCTAACACACAACAATCTAGCTTCCCTACAGTTCTAAACAGAACAACCACAAAATGAAGCCTAGAGAGTCAAAGCAAGAATCAAGCACTCACCGCAGATACAGCACCATGTCGCAAAGTCCATCTCACCGCTGTCAGCCAGTTGTCAGGATTGGGGGCTCAATCCCATCGCTCGAGATCCGTTGCCAAGATTGCAGTCCGGCATGAATTCGAAGGTAGCTGGCCCATGCCGTCGTCCAACTTAAACACGCTGAGGACGTTGATGAAGGGAAGAACTGCTTCTCATCGAGAACGAGGAAAATGGGTTTATTTACAGAAATTAAATCAGTTTAACATGACTGCTTAAGAAAAAGAGTGTCAGTCCAACATGACTGCTCGAGAGAAAGTGTGTCAGTCCAACCTGACTGCACGAGAGAAGTGTGTCGAGCCTCCGCCCAACAGCCGTTTTTAAACGCTCGGTCCTTCGGCGATACAAGGCAGCGAATGTTCGTTTCGTCATCGCAAAACTAGCCGCCTCCCGCGACAAGGTGACGCACACACACACGCAAACACACAGGTGCGAAGGACTGGAGCCGACGACAGAGGAGAGTCGTTCCGGGAAGCTCGGAGACACTCTGGGTAGCTCGTTGTCCCGCCGCGGCTTGCCCATGCGTAGCAAAATCAGGTTCGTGCCGGGGACCTCGGGTACAATAGTTCGTCCGTCGAACCCGTTTCGTCACAACGGAGATGGGGCTGGTGGATGGGGGCGGTTTTCAGCACAAAGCCCGCTTCTTCGAACGCAGTCTTGCTGCAGCGACGGAGAGTGGGGGATGCGCGCCTTGTCCCCCAGTCGTAATTGGGTGGCAATTTTTCCTTGCAGTTCGCCATTCTTAACACTGCTGCGCTGTTCGACAGCTCATTTTTTTGTTGCCTGATGAAATTAAGCGGAATTCATTACGCTGAAGAAATTAGCAGCGTCACTTTTTTACATGTCTGGATCCGGTTGGGAAATGCGCGGATGACGCGCTTGGTCTTGTATTAAGGTCAATCGTCTGACTCTGTGAATTAAAGCGACCCTGAAACGATTTAGACGATTTTCTACAAACGTACTGAGTCGTTAGAGTAGGTCCTTCTGATCATTAATTGACGCATCTAAGAGAGAGAGAGAGAGAGAAAATAATGCAGAGAAAGGCAGGGAGGTTAACCAGAGGTAGTTCCAGTTGGCTACCCTGCGCAGGGGGAAGGGTTAAGGGGGGATAAAAAGAGAAACAGAATGGAAGGGGGACATAGAAAGAAAGGGAGACAAGCACGAGCAAAGCGCGTACACTACAGAGCGGTAAAGGGCGGCATTCTTAGAGTCTCTCGTGAAGTCCCGTAGACCGCAGGAACCTTAATAGCGCGAGTAAGGCCTTCAAAGCAGATGTTCTTTCGGAGCATTGGCCTAAAGCTTTTAGTTCTGAAAGTGGACGATTGTCCAATTGGTCCAGTACTCTGCACATCACTTGTCTCTGAGCACTGTATCGCGGGGAGACACAGATAATATGTGCGAGCGTCTCGTCGATGTTACATGCGTCGCACGTGCGTCTGCTGGCCATTCCTATGAGGAAAGCATATGAGTTTGTAAAGGCAACGCCTAGCCACAGACGGTAGAGCATGCTCTGTTCACGTCGTAGTAACCCAGGCGGGAGGTGCATCCGTATGTCCGAAAACAACGAACGCAACCGACACATGGTGAAAACATTTGAGTCTCACAGGGGCAACGTACACTCACGGGACATCAATCGCAGCTCAGCCGCAGCGTCTGTTCGGGAAAGCGGAATGAAGACTCGTTGACCACTTTCATGTGCAGGTCGGGCGGCTTCGTCGGCGTGGTCATTCCCGCTGATGTTACAATGTCCTGGAAGCCACTGAAAGATTATGTTGTGTCCCTTGTCATGGCTTTGATTATATATGTGCCGAATTTCTGAGGCCAGTCGTTCATTGGGTCCGTGGCGCATAGGGCTTCGTATGCACTGAAGGGCTGCCTTGGAGTCACTAAAGACTGTCCATTGTTGCGGTGGCTTCTGCTTAATGAAATCAAGTGCAGCACGGAGCGCCGCGAGTTCTGCCCCCGTCGATATCGTCACACATGAAATTCCTAATTTGATTTCCTCAGATTGTGCCGAGATGATGACTGCAGCAGCAGTGCTGTTGAGTTTTGCTGAACCATCTGTGTATACATGTTGCCGGAATCTGTGCACGTTGTGAGTGTGCTCTAAAGTTGCTTGTTTCAAAGCTCAATTGCAATGGCGCTCCAGATTTCTGTATGATTCCTGGAATTGTCAGTTGCATTTGCGGCCGGTGCAGACATCGACGCATCTAAGACGCATCTAAGTGTTCCGCGTAAAGCGTGTAATTTATTATAAGGTCTTAAAAATGCACATCGCTGCCGATCGCAGCCGATCGCGCGGACCAGGGCGCGAGATCGATAATTTTTCCAAATTTATGGTAAACAAATGATGTTCGTAATAGTTGGAATGTTAATTAATTTGTTTTTATAAAAAGAAAGTAACATAAAGGGAATGCACAAGAACAATTTTTCCGTACACTTAAGCACATCCGGCACACAGCAAGCGTCGTCTGCTTGTGTTACAACGGGCTCCGTCTTTGACGAGAGCTCCGCAGTCAGCGTCGGTCTGTCTTTTCGCGAGCCCTATGATTCGACTTTGTTGCGTTGTGGACTGCAAACGTAGCGACTGGCAATATGTCAAGCTGCGACATCGTGTCCCTCTGCAAGCCAGTAGACGAGCGGACTGGCTGCAGCGGATCGGACTGCCGCTATCCGATCGGCGCCAGGATTTGCGCGATTGCGGCCGTCACTTTACACAGGAAGATTACTAACGCAATAGGATTTCGCGAGTCCGGTATTAGGGTAAACGCAAGCGCAAGGGGACAGGGCCTGGCCGTGTCCCCTTGCGTGTCGTTTCAGGGGATGAACAGAAGCGCAAATGTGAATGGTCTGCACCGTGCAGCCACCTGGTGGCATAAAGCTCAACCAGACACAGTAGCATTAACAAAACGTATACTTCTTTGCTGCTGGTGTAAATTTTTCGCAGGAGTGTAATCGTTAACACGTTGCTTTAGTAAATGTTTAAAATGTTTTAGACTTGGTTAGAGCAATATTAGCTCTTTCTTTGGCTGGTTAATCTCTGCGCCGACGGGTGGCTCGACCGTGGAGACCGCTCACACAGCTCACGTACGTCTACGCTGAAGTTCCTTCATCAGCTTGAGTTTATGCCTCCACCGTTCCATCGAAACGTTCAGTATAGTGTGTGGTTACCGGAATACCAGACACGTTCGGCGCTGCGACAGAATGCTCACAACGCACGCTGCTTCGATAGCTCTCGCTTGGGGTCGACGGACAAGCGGCTAGCGGAGAGGTTTCGCGCGGGCGGGGGCGGGCTCCAATGCAACCGGAAGTGGACGATATGACGTCGCATCGTGACGCAGATCCAGTGAAGGCGGAGCTTAGCCCCGATCACCCGGCGAACGAGCTGAGGAGGAAAAGCATGGCTAGGGAGGAGGGCAACTTGTAATCGCTTGTAGCTCCATTAATACGTAACGCTTCACTTAAATTGTGGTGCGAATGTTCTACTTAAGCTGTACCCTACGCGTCCACAAAATTTGTCCGAACCGTTCCAGGGGCCCTTTAAAAAAAGTTGAAAAGTAAAAATTTCATATATAGTTACTTGCATTATTACTCTCTTGAGTCAATTAAATATGTGTGCCTCTGCAGTGTAGTAAAATAAACTCCAAGGAACTCGATTAATTACATTTTCTTCCCTATTTTTTTGAGCATTCCAAACGCACATTTTAATAATGACACCCTGTACAAACGGGCTTTTCAGGCAGTGGGTACTAAAGGACAACGTCTGATTTAAATATCTGCAGGTCAGTGTTTTCATAACATTTGGAAGTGCCTTCGAGAGCGTGGTCAGTTAAAGACATGTGATGTTGCGGCAAGATCGTATTACTCTGCGGTCCTTATTCAATCGCATACTATCCTTAACCTGCAGTATACGATTTTGCGTTGCATCCTGAAGCATCAAACCGCAGCTATTTCCTGCGCGATCATGGTAGAGGTGGCCGCTGCGAACACGTAATAGCCGATATTGAATTCATCGCGAGAACAGGCCAGCGAAACAATGAAACAACGCGATCAGTGCGACGTGCGGATACGACATCACCCAACACGTTTCATGCAAGAATCAACGATTTCGTTCACACTAAGAAAGGGAACAAACGACGCTTATGTTGACTCGGCTTTGCTTGCTGAAGTAGATGGTCGTTTACCAATCGTGAAGACGACACAACGTTAACAGTTAAGCCAAAAAATAGATTTTTAAGCAGTCGTTACAGTGTGGCACGCTGCCTGACGACTGGAAGGTGGGAAAGCTGGTTCTAGTTCAGTTAAGTTCTCAATCATTTCAATTAGCACCCCATTTCATTAACTTCACTTTTTGTAAATTAACTTTAAAAATCCTGGGGTTTTACGTTCCAAAACCCCGATATGAATATGAGGCACGCCGTATAGTGGGACTCTGGATTATTTTTGACAACATTGGGTAGTATAACGGGATCCCTCTGCACGGTACACAGGCGTTTTTGCATTTCGCCCCTATCGGAATTCGGCCGCCGCGGCCGGCATTTGATCCCGCGCCCTCGGGCTTATCAGCGTAACGCCAAACCCACTACGCCACCAACGCGGGTTTCTTCTAAATTACATGAGCACGTAATATACAGGGTGTTTCACCTAACTTGTGCCAAGGATTACAAAAAAAAGGAAAGTTGTTAGCCGCAGCTGAATGAAACTAACGGCATATGGTTTCCCGTCATATGGCACTCCTTATAATATTTTTTTTTTTTTACATTCCGTTTAATTGATGGATTAATGAGCTAATATAAATTATGCAAACGTTTTCATATTCGCTTTAGGGCCAAGTGCGTTTCGTAGTGTTGTAGAGGGGGTTCAGAAACGACCGATCCATTTCTTTTGTGGCAACGTACAAGCTGCGTGGCGATTTTTTTCGGCGTTTAAAGAAAGCCCGCGAAATATGAAATAAAACCACGTCACTGCGCTCGTGCGCTATCGTATTGCATGCAGCGCTCTCAACAGTGCGTCGAGCCTATTGCTTATTAGGGACGACGGCGCTTCCTTTTCCGTGTGCCACCGCCAAAGATGCTGACGCACTGTGAAGCCGATGCCTATACAGTCGCGGCCGCTCACTTCGCCACGGTCCGCGCGCGCGGTTCTTTCGCAGGAACCGCGACTGAAGAGCGCTGCAGTACGATAGCGCAGGTGCGCACTCATGTGGTTTTCATATTTCAAGGAAACGCACTTGGCCCTGAAGTGAATATTAAAAATTTTGCACAATTCATCTTAGTTAAGTAACTGATTAACCGAAGTATAAAAATACTCTAAGGAGCGCCATATGACGGCAATGCATACACCGTTGGTTTCATTCAGCGGCGACTGACCACTTTCTTTTTTTTAATCCTTGGCACAAGTTACGTGAAACACCGTGTATGCCTTGTTAACCCCTTGGAGTCTAAGATGTGTTTTACAGAGTGCCAACATAGTTTCCGGAAAAAGTACTTGTGCGAAACCCACTTATTAACATTAATTAATGACTAGCTTTCTATACTGAATCACTCTTTAATAGCTGACTGCATTTTTATCGATTTCGGAAAAGCTTTAACACTGTTTCGCATGCACTATTTCTCTAGAAACTCAGTAACCATAACATCGACAATAACATTTTAAATTGGATAGACTGCTTCTTGAGCAACCATTCCCAATACGTACCTGCAGCAGGCACGATTGACATCACTGCCCACTAACACCTGGTGTAACGGGAAGGATCCGTCCTGGGAGCTCTTCTTTTTCTTATATATGTTAACGATGTTGGTAACATAGTAACGTCTCAAATGAAGCTTTTTGCTGGCGAATGTGTCATATACAGAGAAATAACTGACATAACCCTACTGACTGTCATAACCTGCAATCTGATCTTGATAACATCGTTAATTGCCGTAGAGCGTGGAACGAGGATCTTAATGTCAATAAATGTAAAGCAATGAGAATAGCACGGAAAACCAATAGCTCCAATGCATACCACAAGGACATGCGTTTCGAGCAGGCTCTCGAAAACAATATAGGCCTTAAAAACTGCCTCTTTGATGATATTTGCCTTTCGCTAAAGTCATCCTGTAGGCTGTCCGATGTAAGAAAAATAAAGATGCGAGTGGAGCGGACCATTACAAACAAAAAATGCATATTAGGTGCGCCAGGCTCTTGTCCACCACCACACAATGAGAACCTCCTGTGAAGACGATCCTACGGAGAGAAAGTATCGGATCAAGCTTGATTCGCGGTGAGCGATCAGCTATTGCCAGGCCCTTGCTGAGCCAATGACCGGATTCGTCCAATGCAGCGCTAACAAATTTGAGCGGAAGCGTTCGATATATCTTAAGGCTGGCCCTTACCGAAAGTTAACCAGTACATCTTAAATGAAAACACGAAGATGGGACAAATGACATAAAAAAGACTCGACCATTCTTGCCATTCGTCCCGTACGAAACAGTGCGACCCACGCTCGCACTGTTTATTCTAGTCGCCACGCACCAAACGTCACACATTTTCATTTTATATCCTACTCACATTTTGAAGAAACAAACTCGGCGGCGTTTATACTTCTTCAAAGCATTTGAGAGCAATTCAGAAGCAGGAATTGACACGAGGTACTGGATGATTGAAGCAAGGTGCAGAATTACAGTGCGTATTCTGAGCCCATGTCGCTCGCTCGCTCGCTCGTTCGTTCGTTCGTCTGTTCGTTCGGGCTATTTGTTTACATTGGCAATCATCACCGATGGTTCCTCCGTAATTTCTCCCCATCTTTCTTGCCTCTTCTCCTATAAATGGATCCTTTTACCATCTTCGTGCAGCACAAGAGTCAGCCAGCCGCAGCGTACTATGTCTAATCTCCGTGTCTTCTTGAAGTGCACATGCCTGAGTTGCCAGTCAGAGACCTCCTGCGCATCCTCCCAGTTCACATATGTTGGCTCTGTCCCTCTTTTCCTCTTTCTATGCCGCTTTTCCCTTACCCTCAGCGTAGCGTAGAAAACCGGACGCTCGTCTTGCTCACCTCTCCGCCTGTCCTCTCCTTGCTTGCTTTCTCTCTCTCTCTCCGTGTCTTGCTCTCTCACTACTCTCTTTCCCCCCATCTATAGGAAACAAGAAAACAACATCTGGCAACACATACCTATGCCCAAATGCGCCGTGCTGCTGCGAGGGGACGGATGAGAGCCTATCAAAAGCGTCGGACAGTGGATTCCGAGATTGCCTGTGTGATAGTAAGAGTTCGCGGTCGTGAACAGGACTCGCGCGTCGTTGAGATTTGCCCAAGGGGTTGTCCAGTGATAATTTGTGGTCAGTGGGGAGCGGACAGGATATGAAGCAGTCGAAAGCGCGTTATGGTTAGGTACTGCGTAGTGCATGAGAGAAAGATGAAAGTGGTGCAGGGGTCGTCCAAGCTGTGGCAATTTAGCTGACATCTTAATCACAAATTAAATGCTCTAAATTATTCACATGGGCTCAGAATACGCGCTGTAATTCTGCACCTTGCTTCAATCATCCAGTACCTCGTGTCAATTCCTGCTCGAAGACAAAATTTTAGCTTTATCTTCCAACCTTCGCATTTATTGCATGGACACACGCGATTAATTTTTACAGTGACGAAAACGATATGTTCCTGCGTCCGATGCCATCGGTGTGTGGCCGCAGCAAACCACTGTTAGTGTCATGCGTAGGCTGTGGGTTCCGCTTTCGCAGACAGAAGGTTGCCTTTTGCAGGCTTTTCATTAAGGATAAAAAATAAAAATTCGGTTACTTGCTCCCGCAATTACTAGATACACTACTTAAACAAAAGAACTATTTCCGCGATGCTATCATTTGATCCGTATATATATATATATATATATATATATATATATATATATATATATATATATATATATATATATAGAGAGAGAGAGAGAGAGAGAGAGAGAGAAAGGAGTATAAAAAGGCAGTGGAGTTAACCACAGGTAGCTGTCATCGGCTACCTTAAAATCTAGGGAGTGGCACGGAGATAGAAAAAGAAATAGATGACTACCTCGTGGGAGTGACCAAGAGCCCGCTGCGCGACACATGCAGTTTTGATAAAACGTTCACACCCCTTCTCTGTGTCTATCCGCTATCAGAACCAAGAGTTCTGGACCAGTGCTCCCCAAAGCACCTCCGTGCAGAATGATATACGTGCTATGATAAAGTTGCTGAGGCCTTCGGGCTTACATAATAAACTGAGAAAGATTCTACTCTGCTGAATTGTGTAGACGAGATACTTGATTAATACGCTTCTTTTTTTAGGAGTGGGGGTCTGCTATTGAGGGGTAGTCCACTATCAGCTGACTTTATATGGTGGCATGTCGTATACGAGGCAACTGTTTGAACGTGTGAATAAACCGACTAGAGTGGTTAGGTACGTGCTATGAACACGAATTGTAATGAAAAGAAAGAAAGAAAGAAAAAAAGAAAGAAAGAAAGAAAGAAAGAAAGCAAGAAGAGAACAGATTGAGGCTATCGCTTCATTCAGAGGTGCACATCGAAACTGCGTAATGAAGCCCCAGTGTGGGGCGCTTCACCAATAGACGCAGAGACCCATAAATGCAAACTGCACCCCATATACTCAAAGTGCGGCTTTCTGAATAAAAGACACTTCCCACAGTTAGCACAATTAAAACAAATAACCAAGCAGCTTAAGGCGCAATTTCAACAGCTCTCACTCCACCCGAACCATTGCGCTGACACCAGAAGTACTAACACGCCCACTTGTGATGATTAACAGTTATTAGCGCTTTGCACTATTCTCTCTTCTCCAAGCACGTTGACTCCTACGCGACGGGGATCTTTACCATCTCATCCCTACGAGTTAATCAAGCAGCACGTATACGTCAGAATTGTTAACAGCGACCTGACAGAGCGCTGCTACGCAGTATTTCAAAGAGGTCACGCAATTCTCATTTTCAACGCATCATTAAAGAAAACAAATAGAAAACAAGAAGGCATCGCGTCGAAAGCAGTGCAGTTCAGGGATCTTATTTTAATAGCTTTCTTTTTTTATTCCAAACCATGGTTTTCCAGTAAATCGAGGGAAAATGCATCATTTGGCCCCGATTGGACAGCGCAATAACGATCGTTCGTTCTGAAAGAAACCGCTCGAGACAAACTAATCTTGTTTGTTGTTCTATTCCGCGGTTCACAGTGCTGCGCATTCTTTGACCCCTCAGTTGAATATCCCGTTGAGCTCCCTGAGAAGCCTTAATTCCATGTTCTTATACGCTAATGTGCACGGGAGTCTCACGATCGCTTAGCGTTATCCCACTGAAGCAACAATATCCTCCAACATAGAAACTCGAAAGCCCAGCGGCAGTTCATCCTGAATGCTAACCTAAGGAGGATAAAATGGGTTGCTTGACGGCATCTCGTTCACATTAACAATTTCTTGGTCGGCGTCTTTTTCTTTAGTTTTCCATGCACTTACCAAGAATGTCAATGATCGCTACAAAGCACAAACAGAATGATGGGTATATTCGCACGGTGAACAACTGTCACCAAAAACAGACGCATTTTCAGGAGGTTAATCGCCCACGTATTGTCGTTTGAGAAAAAAAAGAGAGGGGGGGGGGGTCGGAAACATCTAAGCAGGAGAAGGAAACAAAGAGAGCGGAACTTTTTCTTATTTTTTAATCCTGGAGGGGTTTGCCAATAAATGGCTGCGCTCGAGCGTTGCCTTCTTTATCGACACACAAAGGTCAATTGCCTAGGCGTAAAGTTCGCAGGGCGTTCGCAGCTGCGACATAAAAATGTCTCGCGAGGCAAACGAATTAGACTACGGGACGATGTCGACAGTAGAGAAATTCACTTTAGACGCCTGCATTCCGTAAAGTGCCCCTCTCCTCCTCTAGCCAGCCCATTCCCTTCCTTCTATTTAATTCCCCAAACAGCCCTGAGTAACATTAAGCGGCAGAAAAAAAGAAGGAAATCTGCACCGGGGAAAATGCAAGGAGAACATCTTGAAGGGGCAGCGCAAGACGGCGAAGACAGAAGGCAGGAACACACAGGACGGCGCTGAGCTGACAACTAACTTTATTCGAAGGCCTACACAAACTCATTTACTACAACCCAGAGCCACGTCCTCTCACATCGATGGCGTCATTATCAGTGCGCAGGCAAAAACGCAAAATCCTGTAATCTAATGCTACACTATGAGGCGGTTTGAAAATTCAAATTTACTGTCATAAAAATTTAATGATGGCATGCTTGCACAACGCGGTCCTTTTTGCCTGATATAGTAGGCCTCAATAATCTCCTTTGTAGTGTGATTTTATGCGCAGAAAGTATTGTGGTGTCTTCATAGATTGGAGTGCACCTTCGTCGTAATGCGCTGCCCCTTCAAGATGTTCAACCAGGGGCGCTATAACGTAAAACTATTCCAAACATTTCTATTCCAATTCTGCTATCAGCCCTCCACGATTGGTCAAAAACTTTTTTCGACCACCCCCACTTCACCTGTCTGGTACGCGACGTCACGAAAACCGCGATACCTCCCCATCTGATATGATGTGTACACACTGATTATGCATGATTTGACAGAAGAAAGAAAAACAGTTATTTCTTATTCGACCCCTTTTCGCCATTAGCCCTCAGCTATTGGTAAAAAGATTTCGGGCTGCACCCACTTCACCTGCGTGTCACGCGACGTCACAAAACCGCAAGAACTCACCGCGTCAAAGTGACGTGTATGCGATAAAGATGTATTAATATGCCGAACAAAACTGAATTTTCTTCGGAATAGCCGCAGGCTGCCCCGTTCCGAAAGGAATAGAAAACGGCTGCCGCCGATCACTCAGACGCTGGCTACTCGCACCTGCCGGAGAGCATGGGTGTATTTGCGTATAATAAAACTTCTTGCGTGGCCGTGTAACGTTTTCGAGCATTTTCGGCACGTTTACCCCCTCATTCTGCCAACTCTTATTTGCTGAGGGTCCGTTTTAGGGTCATTCTTGAGCTTCCGTTGCATGCCGCCGCGATTTTCTACCAGCCACCGCAAGCTAAGTAAGGAAAAGCCGACCAATCGTAGCCGCCGGCACCACCCTCTTCATCCGGTTATCGACTTTCAGTGCAGTGGCTCAGCCCCATCGAATCCCTCTCCACTTGAGCGTTCTCCTCGCCTCTTGTCAGCCAATTAGATACGACAAGCCGCTCAGTGTAGGCAATGTTATTCGTTTTTCAAGCAAACAAAAGTGACCTCCTATGAACGAGGAGAGCGTTTGATTGGTCTGTTCAGACAACCCTGTGGGTGACCGCCCGGTGCTTGCGTCGGTGGTTACGCAAATTTGACGTCAGGAAATTGGAATAGAAACATATTGGAATATTTTTACGTTATAGGGCCCCAGTACCAACTTGCCCAAATGTCGATCCTGGTACATGCAAGGAGAAGCCAAAAGTGTGTCCTAAAGGAGAGTGGCCTTCTCGGAACACTGTATCGTGCGCACCAACGTGACGTGCCGTTGAACGCTTCAAACCGTGAAACAGAAGCTTGTTCTTTCAGCACCTTCGAGGACGTTTAACGAATAGTGCTTAATGTTACCGCAAGTCGTGCAGAAAGCATACACTGGCGACGGAGGCCCTTGCGCAGCAAAGCCTGGAGTCCCAGCTGGTCCCGGACAAAATTCGCGCAGCAGGGCAGCTTCCATCCCGCAGAATCCCTTGGTGTTTCACGGGACTCAACGAAACTACACCACCCGCATAAACAAAGAAGATCCTGTTTTCTTGACGGTATTAGAGTAGAGAAAATGATGTCTCTTTTTGGCAACTTATTATTGGCTGCGGCCAACACTGATAAATACGCGATAATCACTGATAATCTGAATAATATCCTAATATGCATCCATTTATTCTCTACCTGAGTATTTCAGTCACGTGTTTTCATTGCGGAATCGAAGCTGGTAGCTGTTCAAGGCACGCCAACTTAGTAGAAATCTCATGACTAGCGCTAGTTTTGACATGTTCGTCCAGAGCATCTCTAAATTTTATTTGTTGTTCCAAGTACGTAGTTTTTCTTTTTTTCACATAGTGCCCAGCGAGGGCTTCGTGGTAATGTGGTGCACGAAACGCCCATGTATTTTTGCGCTAATTGAGGGAGGGATAGCTCTGAATCGGTGTAGATTCTCAAGATTTCCAAGTAAGGAAGATGTCGAAAGCTTTGGTTCTGCAATTGAAACGCGTGCTCTAAAGAAAATATTTACAAATGAATGCTTGATGCACACTAGTTAGTAAGAAATTATCAGACATTCACGTCCGCAGCCGCTAAATATGCATTGGTGAAAAAAAGAAACATCTTCCTAGCACTGCCTTCAAGAAAATTGAATCTTCTTTGTAGAAACAGGTGGCATAATGAGAGGCCGCAAAAGGTACTCACCTGCAAGAAACAGAAAAGAAAATGAAAAGCAGGTTAACATTTTCAATTCCCAACTTCAAAAACAATGGCCCTGACGGCCGATCTCAGCCTAAAAAAAAAAAAAAAAAAAAACTTGCTCTGCTCGCTAGCTCTTTTAAACGTTTCGCTGCAGAGTAAGTCGGAATAGCATAAACATCGGCTGCTTCATTTCCCTGTACTTTACAAGAGTAACAATCTCCATAACAGCACTTTCCCCAGCGCCAACACTGAGCCACCTCTTTTGAACTGAGATTAGGAACTGCAAATACGATCAAAACCAGGAGCAGTGGGATGAAATTTGCCGATTCTTTCTATCACAAGACAAGCTGCCGGTGTAATAGAAGGAGCGTAGTGGAAAGGAATTGGGCCCGCTTTATTCAGATGACATTGATTCGAGGACGTCAATGGGAGCAGCTCATTCGTATACAGACGTTTTTCAAGGACTACGTGAATTTCATCCGCCCACACATGCGATACATCAAGAGCGAAAATAGCTTACATCATACTTATTTCACATGTTAAATACTGCAAACGAGTTACTTGTACTGTACCATGGACTAGGCATCCCCGTGACATAGAAGAGCTCACAGAAAAGCAACGCAAGCCTGCAGCGCGGAGCATTGCACAGCACGTGGACAATATGTCAACAAGCAGAAGCAAAACGTAGCCGGCGCTGTAGTAGCACGCCAGTGCCTTTTGAGTTGATCTGATTTCCGCATTTGTTGTCTAACGCGTTAGTGATGCGCAATGAACCACGTATGACGTCACAAAGGGCCGAATATTCAGCAACCATTTAGGGGTTTGTGAATATTCCAAACTTTCGAATAACGAACTGAATATTGTCCTATTGTCTTATATTGTGCCTGAATCGATAATGACTATTCAACAATTCGAACATTTTTCGAATAGTTTTTTTAATACATCACATTGTTGACTATGTACGATAAAACATGAAATTGAAGAAAAAAAATGTGGTTGATTTCACTCCATATCTACATTGGACTTAGCGTAGTAGAGCATGCTGGTCGCCCAGGGAGCCAGACTTTTACGGCAAAACCGCGATCGATGGCAAAACAATTTTGTTAACACATATGGCATTTAGCAATGCTTACTGTTCGACATTATACTTGTAGGCGCAGCGCGTGCATCTTTTCATACGGCTAATCTGAAAACGTTACATTGCAACATACCTATGCAATAGAGGCACCATCTGTATCGTTCAAGCTTCAGGAAAAGTGGTTTCTTTTTTTCTGTCGTTCTGCGGTCGCCGCAGACGACACATATTTCTGGTTCGGTTGCGAAGGAAGGAAGGAAAAAGTGGAGAAGGAAGGCAGGGAGGTTAACCAGTTTAGCCTAACCGGTTTGCTACCCTACACATGGGAGCGGAATGGGGGGTTGAAAATGGGGAGAAGAGATAGAGGGCACATAACACGGCACACACATCGTTGGTTACAGTCTGTCACTCTTGTGCGGTACGTGACATCACTGTCACAGCCGCTTGTCCAAGCCCGTATCCTTCATAAACCAAAGTAGTCCCTTCGTCGCCTTCAGCTGCGATGTCTTCAGTCGGCGATATGTGAAAATGGTTGCAACTGACAATGGTCTATTGTCAAGGTGCGCTAGAACGGACGCCATGGACTGTCTCTGAACATTATATTCAGGACAGTCGCACAGAATGTGTTCCAGCGTCTCCTCGCAAAGACAGGCATTGCAGAGAGCGTTGTCGGCCATTCCAATGCGAAACGAGTAAGATTTCGTGAAGGCCACCCCTAGCCATAAGCGATAAAGCAGGGTGGCCTCACTTCGGCGGAGTCCAGTTGGCATACACAGATGCATCAAGGAGGGCAGGTCGTGTTGATGATTGCTGTGGTTGGTCTGGCTGCTTGGTGTACACCATAGAGAGAGCGTGATCTCCCGTGCAAGCACTTGAAGTCTGCTGGCTGCGTCGGACCGTGAAAGTGGTATGGCCTCTTCCTGTGCAACCTTCGCAACCTTCCTCTTCCTGTGATACCTTCGCAACCGAGCGGCCGATAAAGCCGCTCGGTTGCGAAGGTATCAGCGGATGCTAATTGGGCCGCAAGGCTGCCTTTCTAATCACTGTATGATAATGCATGACCACGTTTGCTCTTGAGTCCCGTTTGCAAACAAACTACCTAGTTCTTTCTAATACTCTTTTGTGCTTTTAATATGGCATGCTTTATAATATGTGCGTGCATTGTATTAAGTTATAGCATAATCCTTCTAATGTAGTGCATACGGGGATATGAAAATCGTTTGATACTATTGGTAAGAAGGCTGTAGATTATTGGCAAACTGTTCGAAAAATATTCGATTCGATTCGTTTACAATTCGGTCTTAAAACGATTATTCGCACACCCCTACAGTCTTGTTGAAGCTAGCACTCATCCGACGCACACAACCTTTACCTCACGCAATGAAGCTTTCAATTTTTACGGAGGACATCTGCCTCTCAGATCTGGTAGTGCGTTTTCTCTATGCAGTGAGCGTCCGTCGCTTGAACACGCAACAGCCGTCACGTGATATTTTCTTCGTGTTAAAGGCTTGCAGGTCTCCTCTAAATAACGGGAACTGATAGTGTTTGCGCGCAAGCATATCACATTACAAATTTTCTATCAGTCATTATTTTTTCCTGTTTCAATAACGAGACAGGGAAGCGGCGGATAAACTGCCTTTCGGCAGCTGAATTTTTTCTTGAAGGTGATGTCATGTCCTATAGGATATGAAATCTAATGACATTCAAGAAAAGACTAGTCGCTTGTGGCTATACTGCGCGGGATTATCTTCGACCGATTGTTCGTACTCACGGAAGCGGCTTTCGCACACGGCTAGGTCCAATAAAGGAGTAGACAAAAAAGTGGCCTTGGGATAACATGGCGCGGCGATAACGCCCCGCTGCGTAGGCTCATGCCTGCGTTGCTGGAGCCGCCGCCCAGACGGATGCGAACCCTCACTTCCGTTCGCTCATTGGAAAAAGGTCATTAGAGTGTTGGCGGGTTACGGTGTAGTAGGCGCAAATACAAATAAGAAATCTAACTTAAATAACGAAGGGGCGCGTAGGCACGGCTGTTCGAAGAAGCCCTCACAAGTACTCGAAGAAGTCCATTTGAAACCTTGCATTCAGTATGGTGCCCGTAATACTCTGTTGGACCGTTCATTTCAGGAAAGTTTCTTCAAAATTACTTTGGATGTTGTCCAGCAACTGTAACGCTGTGTGGAAACTATGATTGTTGCATATGTAGCCGAAATATAATGCCACAACGTTGTTTTAGACAGCAATGCTCGGCGTACCTGCCATGATGGCTTAGTGGCTATGGTGTCGCACTGCTAAGCACGAGGTCGCAGGATGACATCGCGGTCACGGCGGCCGCATTTTGACTCGAAATGCGAAAAAAAACCGTGTGCCGTGTTTTGCGTGCACGCTAAAGAACCCCAACTGGTCGAAACGAATCCAGAGGCCTCCTTATACGGTGTGCTTTATAATCACATCGTGTATTGGCACGTAAAACCCCAGACTTTAAATGGAGTGCATGGCGCACAGTTATTCCGTTTGCTATCTTCAAACACATCGAATTCCGTCGAATTCCACACCGAATTTTTATTGGCGGATATTTTTTGTGTTGCAAAAGGAGGCACCGCGCTGCAACAGTGTATTTTACTTCAGAAACTTCCCTTCCATTAAGAATGCTCTCTTGTAAACACCGGAAAACACTCGCGAAATTCGCTGGACGATAGAACAAAGAAAACCGACGAGACACCAAAAATGGGTGCGTGAAATTAAATGAACTTCTTGAAAAGGCGGCCGTTTTCAATTTTTTTTTCTGACGTAAGGCGAGATGATTGCGAAAGGTTCGGCCGCAGCGACAGCGGCGCAGGGAAAATTAAGCATCCTTTGGTAAGGAAAAAATATAAAGGTCACCAGCGAATTACGATACACCTTAATGAGAAATTTGCGCGGAGCTCTATACGTGTTTTCATTTCGCGGTTTACTGGCTGGCGCGGAAAATATGTATCGTGCGGCACGTTCCGAAAGGGAACGAAGTGTGGCACGACTGCCTCGCTAAATGGGAGATCGCGAGAGGCAGCGCGTGAGTGAGGCGCGGGCGCGATTCACGGAACCCCCCCCCAGACAGACTTCTGTTCATGCTGCGCTTTGTTTCCATATATGATATTGGTGGCGACATCGGTGAACGAACGACGCGCGCTACTCTGGCGCCATCTAGTACCTATCGTCGCCGCAGAGCCCGTCTTGTGCGGCACTACGCTTTTCTTCCCACGCTTTCGCCATACCCTCCTCCTCCGCTTTCCTCCTCGCGCTCTCTTCGCTATCGCCATCTTTCATCCACCGCTGCGCTCAGCGTTTGCTCTTTCATCCATCGCTGTGCTTGTTCACTCGGTTATGCTGAGGACGCCGACGCTCGCGGCAATAACGGGCGCCTAAGAGCTGCGCTCTAAAGGCGCGCTCACACTAGCGGGAGACTTCCCGCAGCGGCACAGCGTCAACGTCGATGCTGCGTCGCAGCTGCTCGGAATGACGATCACACTGCGCGCGTTTTCTCGCTGCGGTTGTCTTGGAATGTAGAGAGAGGAGGCGTTGAGGGAGGACCCTAACGAGCAGAGAGGGAAGGGGATAGTCATGTGACACCAGATTTCCCACGTGGTCGTCTTGACCGTCTGCTAGCTCTCCTCGCGTCGCCCTTTTTGTCACGAGGATGGCTGGTGGCAAAGCAACCGCCGAGTGTCCCGCAGCACGCGCGCAGCCTCTGCCTCCGCCGACGGGGTCACTGAACTGGGACCGACGTCACGGTTCGCGGTCGGCCCCCATTGGCTGTTCTCGTCAGCGGCGCGGGAAAAATAGGTACCCGACCCATCGCTCTGCGGGACGGCACAGCAGCCTGTCTGCGGGAGAAAAACCGGTTTCTGCGGGAGGCGGCTCGCGGAAAACGTTCTGCGTTGCCCGTTTTCCCGCCACTGTGAACGCGCCTTAAAACAAGGCTTTTACCGCATCAAAACGTAAGGCGAGTCTCGTAAGAAGAATGTTAACTATGGCGCAATGCAGTGGTACTGGATGAGTTCACTTTCTATGTATACATTCCCTAAGGACGCGTATTTAAGAAATTGTGTGCACTGCCTCAACCCACCGGACAAATAGTTGATCGAATCAAACAGCACAGCGCCTTCGGTAGCTTTTGCCTATGAATAACTGCGCCATCGCAAACCAAATTTCGCTGTATGCTTGGAAGGCAGACGTGACACGGCGCTGCTCGATTTCGGTCACTCATCACCCCGTATATGGCTCAGCCACTTGCGCCATTTTTTTACTATACGGAGAACGACAGAAAAAACCCAGACAGAGAGGTTTAGTGCAGGCGGATAGCTGCGTTAAAAATACCACCAAAATAAAGACTGGACGCAACGGTGCACCGTTAAATTAAATTATATTCTGGGGCTTTACGTGTCAAAACCGCGATCTGATTATGAGGTACACCATATCGGGGGACTAGGATTAATTTTGACCACCTCGAGTTCTTTAACGTGCACATAATGCATGCTGCGCGGGCGTTTATTCATTTCGGCCCCATCGAAATGCGGCCGCCGTAGCAGGAATTTGATCCCGCGACATCGGGCTTAGCCAGCACAAGGCCAAAGCCACTGCGCTACCCCGGCGGGTACGGTGCATCATACATAGGTCATCAAATAAAAGTTTCACAAACCGAGAAAGTCAAAGGTCACAAATGAGTAACCAGCAGGCTGGCAAAGGAGCAGCGAAAAAAAAGGAAAGGGGGGGGGGGGAGAAGGAGGGTAAATTGCAAGCGCCAGAAGACCAGCCTAAGCTCCGAAAATGCGTGGACGTCCAGCCGTACAAAAACACAACAAAGGAAAAAATAAACAATAATGACCAAAATTTAACATATGAAGCTCGCATGCCAAAGTCAAGCAACACGCAAAATCTATTGCCGCGCGTCATTTTCCCGAATGATAAAAATACGTTTTAAATATTCAGCGCCGCCCTTAATAATGTAGCGGATCAAGGGGTTAGCCTGACAGACTTGGTCGGCAGTTCATTCAGGAACAGCTCGCCAAGTGCACCGAAAGAAAACTAAAACTATCCGATGAAAGGACACAGTACAGATGAAGCGGAGACGCAAAATAAGGAAGACCAATAATTCACGACCTACATCAATGAAGAGCGCCCGTGGAAGTCCTTGAAGGGCAGCAGCGCAACCAGCGCATTCACTTTCTTCTGCTGCTTCATCAATTCTCGTGAAGCACGCGTTGTGAGAAATGTGAAAGGGGCAGCTGTACTTGCGCCCAGCTAACAACGCAAAGTGATCAGCAAATATAAAATATACGAGACCGGTCACTCTTAATGAATACAAGGTGACGTGGATGCTAAGAATTTTTCCTGGAAAACAACATTATATTGGCTTGAATTATGGAAAGACGAAACGTCTTCAATGCATACAACCAAGACATGCACACGCTTCCAGTGGTCTTACGCAAGCGATGCAAGAGTATAAAACTGACAGACAAACATATTTGGAACTAAGCCAAGCGCGACTTGCGCTTGCGGCGAGCTGTCACCGGAAACGTCAAGCGCCGTCGCAGCAGGAAAAGCAAAACGTTACGCCGAGGGCTCGCATGTTAAGGGGAAGGACGATCGAATTGAAGAGAAGAAAATAAAGAAGGCCAAGAGATCCTACGCGGTCATAGAATGCGCAAGCGATACACCGCACAAAAAAATAACGATCAAATGAAAAAGAAAACGCCCATGTTTGGGAAGGGAATTACCACGGAGGCGAGATGCGAGTAATGAATAACGAATGCACTTTCATAAAGTAACAATATAAATACCAAGGCTGTCACCAAAGTAAGGTCTCTGGCGGCAATTAAGCTTTCAGCAGTGGCTTTCTTCATTTCGAAAGATTTCTACATTTCAGCTACGAAGCTCGAGAAAGCTCGTAATAAATATCCACAATGATTTACTTTCAGTGTCAGTTCTGTACTAGTGCACAAAAAGCACTGTGACACAAAATACTGTTCACACGCAGTTCTCTAAGACGACCTCAGCGGAATGGCCAAGTTGAAAAGGAAGACAATGTAAACTGTTGGCATCCGTTCGGGGCTATTTACAGCTCGGGTTTTCGTGCAAACACTGAAGACGTAAGACAGTGTTACCTAGCGCTTAGCATTTTTTTTACACTGACCTTAACAGTCAGCAAAGAAGGCATGTAAAGCTGTCAAATCCAGATGATCCGGTGGCCATGTTAACGCTCACTTTATGGGCGCTATAACATGAAGCTATTTCAAACTGTTTGTATTCCATTTATGCAATAAGCCCTCCACGATTGGTCAAAAATTTTTCGGGCTACCCCCGCTCCCCATCCTACATCACGTGTGTACACTGACTACGCATGAGTAACAAAAGAGAAATATTTATTTCGGATTCGACATCTTTTCTGCCATTAGCCCTCCATATTGGACAAAAGTTTTTGGGCTGCGCCTACTTCACCTTTTTTGTCAAGCGACATAAAAAAGAAGTCGCTAATGTTCACCGCGTGAAAGTGACGTGTACGCATACAAGATGCATAAATATGCCGAACAAAGTTGAACTTTTTTCAGAATAGATGGAGAGTGCCCCGTTCCGAAAGCAATGCAAGACGTCTTTGTACCGATCATTCTGACACTGTCGATGTCGTATACGTGCCGAAAGGGCTCGATAACGTTATACGGCCACGCAAAAAGTTTTGTTACACGCAAATAAAGCCATGCTCTCTGGCAGGTGCGAGTAGCCAGTGCCTGTGCAAACGGCGGCAGCCATCTTCTATATATTCCTTTCGGGACGGGGCAGTCTCCGGCTATTGAGAAAAAAATCTAGCTTTGTTCGGCATAATTATGCCTCTTTAACGCAATGAGTTTTCGCGGTTTTGTGACGTCGAGTGACAGACAGGCGAAGTGGGTGCAGCTTGATACCTTTTGACCAATAGCAGAGGGTTATAATGGCGAAAAGGCGTCGAATCCGAAATAATTATTTTTTTCTTGTTCGGTAGAATCATGCATAATCAATGTGTTCGTGTTATGTCAGATTGGGAGCTATCGCGGTGTTCGTGAAGTCGCATGACAGACAGGCGAAGTGGGGGTGATCCAAAAAAGTTTTTGACTAATCGCGGAGGGCAGATTGCAGAATTGTAATAGAAGAGTTTGGAATAGATATACGTTATAGCGCCCCAGGTCTTTTGGCACGTATACGCCATCACTCTGCCAACTATTCTTCGCTGAGGAAGTGCAACCTTTAATTGCACGCCGCTGCGACCAGCCACGGAAAGTTAAGCGAGGGGAAACGGTCCAATCCCAGACGCCGACACCACCCTGCTTATCCAGTTATCTACTTTCACTGCACTCACTCGGCCCCACCGAAACCTTCTCCATTTCTGCGATCTTTGAAATCAGAAGAATTGCTTTGAAATCAGACAAAGGTGGCCTCCTATAAACAATCAGAACATTTCATTAGGTGGTTCAAACAACGCCACGGGTCGCCGCCTGATGCTTACGTCGGCGGTTACGTGAATTTGACGTCATGAGATTGGAATAAAAACAGATTGGAATAGTATTACGTTACATGGCCCCAGGATTTCAAATAGCGCAGTGCCCCCCATAAGTGATTGGATGTCTGGAACCGCGAGCACCCTTGGTGGACATGCGGTATCCGCCTTGCGCCACTCCCAGCTGCAGCCGGCAGTACATTAATATATCCTTCTATAATTGTGTAATTAAATGGGTCATTTGTCAATTAAGTTTACAGGTATGGAATGTTCGTCGCGTTCAGTAATAATTGGCGAAACAAATGCATGCATACGCAATTCAACGGTTCGAACGGCAGCTGCCCTGTCTCCGCGATGACGGACAGCTAGACGTCGCACGAGGAACACTCAAGTAAACTCGAAGACTCCCTGCTAGAAACTTCTGAAGTTGCTTCTCCGAGCACGGCAACATATGCCCAAGATGGTGAAGAATGGACTAACTTTGTCATGGCCTTATTTTAGGTCTTATGTCCAATAAACATTAAAAAATGCTAAGGTGTATTAAGTATTAAAAGTACGCGAGACTCTTCGCATATATTGCGGAATAATGTACAGGCGGCAGTCGCTTGTCTATGCGTACTTTGCTCATCTACATTGCAAAACTCGCTAAACTTTGCGCATACATCCTAAAGAACCCTGTTCATGAATCTATGAGTATCGGTGCCTGCTCCCCTCCGGTTCTTGCTCGCCACACGCCGAGCTCTCGCACTTCAGTCTCGTGGCCTCTGCTTCTTGAGCTCGTTGGGCAGTTCTCTTCCCTGCAATGATTTGCGGCTGCATTCCTTGCTCCTGCCGTTGCGCATTCTCCCTTGTTCTCATTTTACTTGTGCGATGTACGGGCGGGCTTTCAGTTTGCTCTGCGCTCTAATTATGACGATTGAGTGAAACAGTTCAGTATCCAACGCACGATACCGGACTACAGAAGCACAACATGACCACTATTTGAGCTCTCCCTCCTGGACGCTATGAGTTTTTGAAACACACACGCACGTATGCTCACACCTCGCCGGCATTTGTATAGCACCTCGCAATAAACCAGTGTTTTAGAAAGCGAATCAATCTTTCCCACGAAATCATCAGTTCACGCGTGAACTGATGAAATATCCGCCGCATTTGGGTTGAGAAAGCTGAAAGCATGAACATTACCTGTTTGTCGGTATCTTTCACATGCGGTGAGGCTGAATTGATGGCAAGGCGGGCTAGTGCTGCTTTCGACGGATCAGAATCAATACATCGCTTGATGCCTTTGTGCGGTCGGTGAGCCATCGCAATGCCGCTGAGCAGAAAAAGAAATGTCTTGTCTCAAGGTGCACTTCGGAATTGCAAGCATGTTGTATAAGTAGACACGTTCTGGAAGTGGGCTCGGTGACGCCCCAGCAGTGGAAATGATGCTCAATATATTTTACAATTTTCCTGCCCGCCACTTACGCACCATGAACCTACACATTATCATTGCGGCATTTAAAGTGTTCCTTCAAACAGTGGAAATTTTTTTAGAACTGTTACCTTAAGCGAATGGTTAAACATTTGTGCTGTAAACTTTACGAACGCATACCAGAGATCCTCTGCGCTTATTTTTAGCTGTTGACAAGTTTCTTCAAATTCAGAAATGTTTCTGGGGGATGGGGTTTGAGGGAAAACGCTACCTGTAAGCAGTCATGCGTTCCACGCTCCAGGCGCTGGCGCAGCGTCTGTGGCTCAGCGAGCGCGGTGACGCGTGAGAGAGGGCTTTGGAGGGAATCCGCTCCGAGGCTATAACGAGGAGCGCGCCGGGTGCCGTGGCTTTCTTGTCTGTAAGTATTTTTTTGCTAGAATTTGGGTTGGCATTCTAGAAAGTCGCAAAAGTCAGGCGGACTTCTTTCAGTGTGTTCGTAACACATGTTACGAAGTTGTTATTGTGCTTACTGCTATTCGGACCTCGTTCGGCCGTGAGTCACCCAAACTGCCGCGCAGAAACTTCCAACTGTTTCATAACTAGCGTTCGCGCGCGGCAGATGGGGACGCCCGAAGAACGAACATATAGGATGTTGCATAACACGCCACGCAGGTGCTCTCGATAGCATACGCACCCGTATATCTCCTCGCGCCCAGTATACGCCAGTGCAAGTTCCGCATATGTGAGTAGCTGCTCCACCTTCGTGCAGCCTCAGGAGTCGTGCGTTATTTTCACTGTCCACAGAGAGTGCCGAAGTCTTATCGGAGAAGTTCCAGCAGCTACAATGCAGCGGAAGTTCCAGAGCAAAGGCTGCCAGCAAATAAGCTCGACGAGCGCGCGTTAACGCGCCCAGTGGTACACAGCATCTCGACAGCCCGAGAGCGAGTTGCCGGTGACTCCATCAAGAGGAGTGGATCGACTCAAGGCCGGACCATTTCCGCGTTGTGTACTTCCAGATTGTGTGCAGTGGAACGAGGGGGCATTCTGCATATATGCTGAAGGGGCCGGGCGCATAAGTGAATGCTCGCTCTTCGCTCTTTGCGGATACCGCGCGTTTACATACGGCCCTAAGGTATAGTTACGGAGGAAAACGCTGCAGTGAAAATCAAACAGGAATACATTAGGCACGGTCAGGCGAAGCGCGACTCACGCACCGGAATAACCGCACTCTGAGACGACAAATCAGCGAAGTGTGCGCGTCGATAGAACGCAGTGACGGGTGAAATAAACCATTAAAGAGCAGCTCGTATGCAAACTTAGCGTTAGCCGAGCGCCTCCGAAAAATTCCAGTACCATTACACGCAAGATACTATTCGACTTAAAGGAGCAAATTGTCATGCAAGGATGAAATTTAAAAAGAAAAGAAAACGTAAATGCTCTAGATACTCAAATTCATAAATAAATTAAGCATATTGCAGGAAACACTGAAATAACCGCTATTAAATTAAGCACACCTCCACCCTTCTCTCCGACGCTAATCACGGCACCTTAAATACACATTTGTATGAGTCGAGCGAGATATGAGCAGGCCAACCGAATGCAGAATACAGCGACGTTCGAAGCAGCTGGTGTGCATTAGATTCCAAGCTGTCTTTCGGCATAAAGGCAACTCTGTAAAGACAATGCAACAGGAGCGGTGGCCAACGTGGGAGGAGACAGCAGCCGAACAACACCTAGTGTTCTGAGCGTACTATCGGCACAAGTTGGAATGCAAATGGGGATCAGTGCGTGGAAAAAGCCTGTCACGAGAAATTAAGGCAAACCCTCTCGAGAACCCTCCTTGCGAACCCTCTCGGACTCCCGACTATGGCTGCTGGCTAAGTGCGTGCAACTGGTGCTGTCCTGCCCAAAAGCTCACACTAAATTGTGTCCGGTGCTGGGATCGAACCGCGAACCTGGATCGAACACCCGCACAGCAACCCGATGCTCTATTAGGCCACATTCTAACCTACGCTTTTATCCTGCAAACGCCAACCCCCTCTTTGAGATGATCACCGCGTGAGCACGGGTGCGCGAGGGCACATGCGCGCCCACCAGTTTTGCCTTTGCGCCACAGACGCACGAGTGAAATGGATTAATCTATAGCATTTGATTAACCGCTTCACATAAATTCCAAGATGTGTGTTGGATCTGCATAATTTTTAATAACGTGCCGGCGTATCGCTGCGCAATGTCCCCGCTAAACGCAACACCAACGCTCCCCTTCCGAAGTTGAATGGGGCCAATTTAACGCACGCCGGCGAACATGGCATGGCACAGATTCGTTCTCGCTTATTTGCACTTGTTGCGCGCATCAATGTACGAAAAATTTTGTCGCGTCTCGCCACACGTAGTATTGTGACGATCACGTAGCATCGGGCATGCAGCATATAGTAGTCATTGTGTTAGTTCCCAAATCTAGCTAATAAAACCGCCTCCGCGTTCCTCAGTATACGATCCCACAGAGAGTCGTCATTCGGCTCTTCTGGCTGGCAACAACATCAAACGATACTAATGTCGTCATCAGTACGGTATTCTAGTCTTACAATACGTATGAGAAAATTACATCACGGCGCGAAGCTCTAGCGCAGAAGAGCCAGCACTTTAGAAAAAAGAATATATGTACGTTACCGAAACACGCACAGAACTCGTTAGCCGCGACTTTATACATCATCATCACCGTTGGCGTCATATTTTAAGTTCACTACAGGACGAAGGCCTCTCCAGGAGATCTCCAATAGCCCCAGGCTAACGTCACCGGACTCCGTACTTGGTACTCCATTTTGCCAGCAAATTTTGAACTATCCAGAGTTTGCAACAAATGTAAATGCATAGAGGATGCAACTGTGGTGTCTCGTATATCGACAGTGGAATGATGGCTTTCATGACGACGCTACCTGAGAAAAGAAATTGCCGTCCTGCTAGAAATTAGACTTAAGTGCTCAAATATGTGACGTTAATAGAGAATCAAAACGCTGGAGCATCATGCAGGAATAACATTCATATCAAAAATAAAATTCTTGCAGAACCCGTCTGGTGCTGAATGTCGACGACAATGTGATAAGCATTGAGGCAATATAGCGACACATTCTATTGCCGAATTGTTCACTTTCTGTGTAGCCAACCCCTTCATGCACTTCTCTGTAGCCTGAACCCTCCTCGCTCAATGCACATTCTGGTGCAATTCTGTTCCCTTCACTTCTTTCGCCTCACTAGGCTGCTTTTGATGCCGACTTTCTCGCTTCTCTGTAGCTGATTTCTCCAATCTTTTGTTGCCGGTTTAATCACTTCTTGCCTTTTGTTTTGCTGGCCTATCCGGCACATACCCCGTGGTACATGCCCATTCTGGAGGATTGGCCAAGAATATTCACATAACTATTGCAACATGCCCAGTTTCACATGCCCAATGGCCCAAGTTGTCTATTCGGACACGTACCCAGTGCCACATGCCCAGTTGCACATAGCGAATGACCCAAGTTCGCGCGAAAGAGGCTAGATACCCACGAATATAAAGAAAAGTGAATCCCGCAAGAATGCTATTCGCGTTAACAAGACCGCAGGCTCGAGAGCTTCCGATAAAGTAGCTAATTATTTGCAGTTCAGGTGCTTTGGAGGGAGGCGCACAAAGTCAAAAGTGCGCTTCTTACTCCTTCTAGGTCAAAGCTCTCAATTTGCGCATGAACAATAGCGTGCGCTCTCAGATGCCATCACACTGGACATGCGCACGGAGCAAGAACTACAGGATGGAGGGGTGGGTATAACAACGCTCCGACTATTTACAAAGGGCACGAAGTGCCACAGACAAGAGCAACACGCACGGCCATACGAACTAGTGTTACGGAAATTGGACATTTTTTTTTCTTTTATTTATTTCAGGTACCCTCTATCGCCGAAAGATCAAAAAGGGGTGTAGTAATACAAAAGAATAAATCTACGAAAAAAATTGCAAACGTGGCAAAGTACAAGAAATACAAAAGCAAGTAACAAAAACATACAGAGTTACATGTGCCAGAAATAACACCACTAACATCAATTAATCATATGCCATACGAGTGAAACTGCGATCAAAAACCTTCAAGCAGGATCCATTCTTAAAAAAATAGAAACGCTGCGCCTGTAAAGTGAAAAGTCTGTTACTGTTGCGGTATCAATCTTTAGGAAGATGATTGCCGTCCTCCGTAGTGCGTGGTAAAATAGAATTTAGGAAAATATTAAGATTACACCGAATGAAGCCAACTTTGATGATCGACACGGGTTGAACGGTAAGTAGGCATCGGGATCATTTCGTTGGGTAATGAAGGGTGATAATATATTTTGTGGAAAAGGTAGAGCCAAAAGACCATTCTGCATGAGGACAGACAAGGTAGTGAAAGACAACTTCATAGCCGCACAATAAGCAAACTTTTACATAAAGTGGTGTGTTTTGTCTTATTTAACTGTTGCTAATAAGGTGTGCATGTTTTCTCTTCCCTAGCTTAAACTAACGTGGATGAAAACGTGGGACCATTTTCAGAAGCGCACTCACTTGTGCGCGCTTGCCTTCGTAGCTTTCACTTAATATCCAAAGAAAGCTTTCCGCAAGTACAGCTCTATTGTATTATTACATGATTTGAACCCCAAACAGCAGCGGCGTAGTTTAGTTTGCATCATATTAGTGTTTTGAAAAGAAACAACTTCAAAGAAACAAGAGCATTTCAATAGTTACGTCGAACAGACTCTAACGTTCGGTTTGCGTTGCTGACTGTATGCGTGATATGAGGATCCCAAGATAACGTTCGTGTTATTTTTAAGCCAAGATAACGGTAAGGGCCGATTTACGCTCGAGCCGCCCATCGCCGCAAGCCGCACCGCACGCGTGCGGTCGCGCGAAAGATTGCACGTACCAAACACTTGTGCACACATTTCGGTGTACAATGTGTAAGGTATACACTGTGCACACAGTGTAAATGGTAATTTGTGCACAAGTGCTGGATACGTGCAATTTTTCGCGCGACCGCAAGCGTGCGGTGCGGCTTGCGGCGACGGGCGGCTCGAGCGTAAATCGGCCCTAAGAGGACACAGATTCAAGCTGGATGCTGTTGATTGTGGAGGTTGAGCCGCTCTCGCCGCGACGAGAGGCACACATACTTTTTACACTTAGCTGCGTTTATTTCGAGGCGCCACTTTTCACACCAATTAGTTATATTGTTAAGACCGAATTGCAAATTTCTTTCATTTTTTAGGGTTACATATATTCCAAAAGACCACGCAATCAACAGCATAGAAATGTATGCGGGATGAAATGAGGCTGGGAAGGTCGTTAATATAGATTAATACCAACCCTTACAGAACACCGGATTTGGCATCCATGAAACCAGAATCATAACCATTAACTCAAACAATATGAACTCGGTTAGTGAGAAAGTGCTCAGTCCAGGTTAGTATATAATCAGCAATATTGAGTGGAGAAAGCTTCAGCAACAGGATTTGATGGGATATTCTGTTAAAAGCTTTAGCAAAATCTCAGAAAATAGAGTCCGATCGTGAATTATTGTCAAGTATGGAGTTCAAATGGCGCGAAAATTGAAGCAACTGGTTTTCACACGAAAATTAACGTCGAAGTCCGTATTAGGCAGAAGTAAAAAAAAAGAGCTGTATTCCAGAAAGTGAAAAAGAGGGGTGTGCAATAGATGTGCTATCATTTTAGAAGGGATACTTGTTAGGGATATAGGGCGATAGGTTAAAGGCAGATGTTTGCTTCAAGATTTGTGAAATGGGACTACTTTACCAATCGTCCACTGATGAAAAATTATGCAGATTCCACGCACTGTGGGAATCGATGTAAGCAAGGCATTCTGTGCTGGATGCTTTGATTGACGATACTTAGCGGTGATGTTGACGGCTAAAGCTTAATTTCTTCAACGTTTAGTCTAACACGAGAGTGGAGAGTTGATGTTACCTTGCTGGCACCACTGCTGTTTGTCTGCGTAGTACACAGAATACACAGGGAGAGGTGCTTGCTTGAGGCGTGGTTATACGCATTATCTCATAACCTCTGAGAGGGTTGAATTTAGTCACTGCCTTACATGGCACATCGCATTACCGCAGAAGTATTAAACTTCAACTGGATTATGGGGCTGTATGTGCCAAAACAACAATCGGATTATGAAGCACGCCTTATTGGCGGACTCCGGATTAATTTTGACACCGTGATGTTCTTTAACGTGTCCCAAAACCTAAGTGCACGCGCATTTTTCTATTTCGCCCCCGTCGAAATGCGCCTGTCGCGGTTGGGATCAAATCAACGGCCTCTAGCAATACCATAGCCGCAAAGCTACCGTGGCGTGCGCAGAAGTGTTGATTTGACGGTCGACTGCTTCCGTAGTGTCGCCTGGATCCTGCGGTGCGCTTTAATTAATGCGGCTTTGCTTCTGCACGCCCTGCATAGTTTGTCCGCTTGACATATTTGCGTGGGGTTTATTTTTCAGAAATAGCATCAACATACTGTACCGTACCGTCCCCACAACCGCCGTCGTAAAGTAGTAGGGTTTGCTTGCCTTCTCACGTTCTTCTTTCAAGTCTTTAGAAAAAATATCGTTAAAGATTGATGAAAATTCAACATGTGCGATTGGTAGACTATAGATATTGTACAAAGATGCGTGATTGTCTTCATTACTATTTATAATACTCCACAACTGTTTGGGTTTCTTTATTAAAGAGTTCGGGTAACGTGTTATTAAGTGTGTGTGTGTGTGTGTGTGTGTGTGTGTGTGTGTGTGTGTGTGTGTGTGTGTGTGTGTGTGTGTGTGTGTGTGTGTGTGTGTGTGTGTGTGTGTGTGTGTGTGTGTGTGTGTGTGTGCGCGCGCGTGTGTGCGTGCGTGCGTGCGTGCGTGCGTGTGTGCGTGGGTGTGTGCGTGTGCGTGTGTGTGTGTGTGTGTTGACGCTTCAAAATCTTATTGTACCACGCCATTCGGCTGCTTGACCGAACACACCGAAGTGGCACACTTAGTTGGTCACTAACACTTCGTTGGTCAACTTCGGCAAAATAAATATCGATATAAACGCAAAGTTCCTCATTAACGTCATCCTAATTCCCTTTCCGGTAATGGTGAATGAGATTAGATCTTTTTGTATCGGGTGTAAAAGACACTTCAAGTTCAAAGTTCAGTAAAGACTGATCACTGAAACCTAAAAGATATGTAATCTCAGAAAAAATTTGTGGTTTGTCGTCAATTGTGCTTTCTGATTCTGGCATTAGCCATGGTGAGGCTAGTTACAAACTGTGTTAAACTAAGACATGCGCATAAATGTAAACAGTTTTGACAATGCGATTAAAAAATGTCGAGGACTAGTACAGGGCCAGACCAATTCACGCTGGAATGATTGAAGTATCTCACAAATATTACTGAAACATACGGAAAGCGACAGACTATGGCATTAACAGTGAGGTAGAAAATTGATGTGCCACACTGATCAAAAAGAGGAATGTTAAAAGTAATTTTATTTGAAGTATCGTTACGTTTGTTTGCCTATTAAGTTTAGGGGCCCTTCTTCCCCTACCGAGATTGATATAATCAAACACCAAGACCTTTTAATCTGCTTTTCACGCCAACGTGCACAATGGCACAAATGGTCGGCAGAAGTCTCTTCGTTTAAAGAAAATGAGAGAAGGGGGGAGAAAATGAGAGAAGGGGGGAAATTAATATAATACCAACAGCAGACTTATACGCAGCAAATTCCATGTAAGTAATTACCTGTACTCATTTACGTGCCTTGGTAATTTTGTAATTTAACGATTACTATGTGTAGTCGGTAACGCGCGGTGTAACTCAGTTACTTTTGCCAGTTACGAATTGCACCTAAACAGTGACAGTTTTGACGAGACAAGCTGTAAAAGGCGACGAAGCTTTGTGATCCTGAATTTGGCGAAAGCTACAGTAAAACGCTCAAGGTCATGCCACGCAACTGCTTCGCGGATGTGCATGCTGGGACAAGCACGCCCGGGAGCTCAGCATTTGTTTCTTCATCTGAGGAAAGTCAAGAGAAAGCTGCAGAAGTTGCAAATATTGCATGAAGGTTCCACTGCAACACTCTAAAATATTGTGAGGTGAAAATAGAATTGAAATAGAAACAATTTTCTCCAATGTAATGTCAATGAGAGTGCTACTATCACTGAGACTTCATGGAGTCAGAGGAGACGCATAGCAAGACCACTTCAATATGCACCCAATACATTTTTGAGACCACGCATCGAGTTCAACGTCTTGGAGACCTGCAAGACTAATGTGTGGTGTTTCTCATTCTTATGCCCCGTCACTGCTAATCCCTAAAAAAACACGCGAGCTCCGTTCAAAGTTATTTTTAAAGGTGCACAGCTTGTACATGAAATATAGCCATCCCGATTAAATGGCACATAACACAACAATTTAACACTGCTATGTGTAGCATCCTGCTTGTAAAATCTATTAATTATTTACAGAACTAATTATACAGACAAGTGTTAATTACAATAACTTTAATGAATCACCTGAGCTAATATTTTGCAGAACATCTTAATAGCAGGTTTTCCCGCAATAAAGGCTTTTTTTCTTTATTATTTTGTTTACAGCGCATATAATGATTAATGGGGTTCTATGGCGCAAGGCTACAGTGCAGCCAAGATTAAGCTTCCTCTGGTGGCTTCTACGACCTCCAGAAACGGTGGCTGCTGCGCGTAGACAGCCGAAGGGACTACTTTCACAAGACCTAGCATGATTTGTTCGTAAGTTGAATGAATTATTTTTGATGACCTCAGTCTTGGAATATTTCCGGCAAAGGTTGTATTTGCTCTCGGTCGCGAGGGGAAAACAACAAAAGACAGTAAGATCAGCCACAAAGCTGCTTTTAATAAAGTGCGCCAAAAAGCAGTCAATGGAGTGCGCTTGCAGAATCTGTTAGACGTTAGTCGGAAGTAAAATTATATTCGGTTACTGTTAATGGTCACGGCAGCATAACCATTTGTTTAATGCAATAACAGAGAGTTAATATCAGCGGCTTTTGCTTTCACAATACATCTGACTGCATCGAGGACGACAGCAGAAAACGCGTCAATCATCCATTGCGCGGACTGCCGTTCCCCACTCGCCCTCCGTCAATAATGCTCTGCTCCAAGATGTGCTATTCATGCCCACAAAGGACATATCAACGTCTGGCTTAACTTACGGCCAGTGGCTCGATGCTTGCCTGATTTAATGCCATCGACGACGGCAAGTTTTCGTTCTCTAAGACGCGCAGTTACACACCAAAATGGAAGAACAAAATTTGGTAAACGAAATTTTAAAGAAGTAAGCAAACATTTCGATATATTTCGGCTCACTGAAACATCGGTGACCTAACACAGCTTTCGCAAGGAAAGGCGTAATACGCATATGTGCCGAGCGCAGATGAAAGATCGAGAGAGACACCAAAGGAAAGGAGAAAGGCAGGGAGGTTAACGATAACGTAAAATCCGGTTCGCTACGCCTTTACACTGGGGAAATACAAAAGCAGGTTACAACCGACGGGTTAAAAGATAAAATACATAGATTTTTTTTTATCACTACGTCGTATATTCTTTCAAAGCCGTGGCGACCAATTTCAAGCTATAATTAAGCTCGCTCTTAAGATCAGCCATATATTAAGAAAACCATCGTGATTAAAGCATCCCAATTTTGTGCCACGTCTTCCTCTCAGGCAAGCTCAATTTTTCGAGCCCGTAGCTTCGCTCCCTCCGCAGCCATGACATGACGTGCACGCAAGATTGCGTGTATTGTGTCCAGCAAGCTGAAAACTCGTCTAGTACAATCTTATACAAGCACGCAGCAAAACAAAAACAATAATAAATAAAGAGACGCAAGAAAATGATCGCGCGCTTATACTATCAACGGCTCAAAAAAGCAGCAACAACTACGTTAGGTCGGCCCTACAAAAGTGCGACGCTGCGCGCTCGGCGACGCCATGAGCAGCAAAGACCAATCGAGAGAAGTTCATCTGCCTGCGTGGCCGCGATAACTGCGTGTAAGCGGAAATGCTGGCTACTGAACAACTGACACGCGACACATTTACGACCGGTGCCCTTATCCAAGGCAGTTAACAAGAATCCCGATTGCGCGCAAAGTACGAAGCAGTAACAACGGCATAGAGCTGTGGCAATTTCATGCCCAGTTAGACCCGCGGTGTTTCGCGTCAGTACCGCTTGCAGTAAACATTCACAGTGGCGCGGCGCAGTGTATTCTTAGTGTGTCCTGCCGCAGGGTCAGGCGTGCGTCGCTGCAGAGATCCAATGCCCTCCAACGAGGCGCGCAGTGTCGTGCCCAGTAAAAACGCAAGTACAAGAACCTTGGTGGATATCTTATACACCCCTATCCCAGAAGGCAGGCAACAGATGATGGAATGTTGCATAATTGCGTGATGTTCTTGCATTATTTGAACTATTTTCTTCGTTAAATTGTATGCATGACCTTGCATTTTTTGCCGGACCGTCTATTTCTTTTAGTCATGTCGAATGTTTGCACTCACTTATGTTTTCTTTCTTTTTTCCTTCCCTTCTTTTTTGTTTGGCGCGCATTTATGGAGTGCTCAGGGTTGCAACGCGATAACAGGACCGCATAACGCCCGGCGTTGCTTGCGCTACCGGAGAGCACTGGGTTATTGCTGTGGGACCAAATACAGTCATAATGCGTCGCAAATACTCTCACTTTCATCGTACATCAAAATGCATCCGCTCGGTGTGTCCCCAGCGCCCACCGGTTCCGCGAAAATTGCCGGCAACCATGCGCTCCGATTATTGTGTTTCAATCGCTCAGCACTGTGCATCGATGTTTTCTCTCCCGTCCGCTTTGCTTGACACGCCTTCTTAGAGCGCATTTGTAGAGGCTGCCGTTCCTGCGGCTACCGTCGGCGTCCGCATAACCGAGCGAACGACTACAGCGAAAGATGAACGCGGAGCGCAGCGGGAGATGAAAGACGCGAGGAGGAAAGCGGAGAAGAGGGTGCAGCGGGACGATGAGCAGGAAAGAGGAGGAGGGCGTGCGCGAAAGCGTGAGAAGAACAGCGTAGTGGGGCGACGATACCAACGAGATGGCGCTACAGTGGCGCGCTTCGTCTAGGAGGTCTCTCGACGGCGGCTACTGTGGATCGCGCCCACGCGTAACTCACGCGCTGGCTCTCGCGAGCTCCAGTTTAGCGAAGCAGTCGCGCCGCACTTCGCTCCATTTGCAACGTGCCGCACGAGACAGATTGTCCACGCCAGCCAATATATCGCCACATGAAGACACGTATAGAGCTGCGTTCAAATTTCGCACTAGGGAGTATCGTAATCGTGGGTGAATTCGTTTTCGACCAAGAGGCCGCGATCGGCCGATCTCAGGGATCGTGCAGTCTATGGTGCAATGTGTTTATTTTCGATTATATTCGCGCTAATTACCGCCGCACGGTTATTTGACCCACTCTGGGACAAATTCTTAGTTCTCGTCCTGTTAAGATCTACATTTTGATACTCTTTTAATTGCGACTCAGTACGACACTTTGGAGGAGCGAGAGGAGCGTTCTTTTGAGCAAAAGGCCAGATAGATACCCAGATCCCACGTACGCCAGACATGTGTAAAGTCGTCAAAGAAAAAAAACATATCTTAAAAAAAAGTAGAAAAATAATCGAACAAATCCCGTACAGACCACAAGTTTCCAGCACAAGTCTCGCACGCCGTAACGCCAATGCGTTAACTTGTACACGCCACCGACTTAACGCGTGCAGCTAAATACCACGCCCCGTATTCACGCAACGCACAAAAAAAAAACCTCTTACACTAAAATTTTTCGTAAGCAAATGCCAGTCAATCCTGATGCTGCGGAGGCGGCCGGCCAAAGGGAAAGAGAACCTACTTACGAAAAGCTGTGTGAATTTGGCCTAAACATTTCCTATAAAATATTTCATTCCTCCCCGGTCATCTCAGGAGGTAAACCGGAAGTGCTGCGCAAGAAACAAAAGTGTCACTCGATGCTCGTGCCACTAAAAATGGCAATAGCGGAACGAAGGTTGTAACGGGTTACCGCGCTTCAGTGATGATTACGGTGGTGTAAAAGCCACCAAGTCAAGCATTATCCTCGCACATCACGGAAACGCATATTTTATGGAGGAAAAAAAAAGATTAGATCCTTTCACCAGCAGTGCATGCGGCGAACGAGCTCGCGTTAAGCGAGAGATGGGAAATTGGGAAATCTATACCGGAGTGCATAACGGAAAGGCAATTCAGATCGGCTGTAAACGCTTGCCGCTTTCAACGAATCTCGCCCCCCTTTATTTTCCGGTTGCGTGCGGCCGCGAAATAGCCTCGCGAGTTCAGGGAAACGATCAGACATTGCATGTCCCTCGTGCACTGTTCACCGTGCTGGTTGCCTCAAATATCTCGCTTTCAATCTTTTCCTTTCTGATTGCTGTTCCCAGACCTTAGCCTTCCGGTGCGTTGCTTTGTCGATGCATTTACAACACCCTCACTTTCCGCGTTCAAACACTATTTTCTCGCGAGAATTTTAGAGTTTCTTTGGCAAACCTACGTAATTATCAGCTACTGGGCAGCCTCCCATTTTGTTTTGGTTATTTTTTTTTTCCGTGACTTTTTATGCACATCATACACGACGCTCTCGCGCCCGTTAGCCCAGCAACCGACCTACACGTGACAACAAGCTATTTGATAACGCAGTACTCAACGACCAAGTAAAAATTGATGCCAAATTTTTCTTGCCAAAGCCTCGGGTTCCTTGGAAAACCTCGGCGTCGGAGCAGACGCACGTGTAGTGCGCCTCTATGCCCACACGCAAGGGAGCCCAGTATGGCCAAACTGAATAAGCAGCGTTGGAGACCCCTTAATAGTGTGGTCACTATACGCGGCTATGGTGGCTAGAGGGGTAGGTGTGCCGACCGAGCACTGTTCTCGACTTCTCCGCATCATGACGCAAAGAATGGCGCTGCTGTCAGTATAACGGTGCTGCTGCGCGCGTTGTCGTCCGTGCGCAATGTAGACAGAGGCGTGTTAGAAGTTGTATTTTCCGCTCTTCACAGTTACGATTTACGCTTAAAAATTACTGTTCTGAGCAGTGGAAGCAAAGCTGCATGGGGAATTTCGCTATTTGAAGCTACACAATGCTGTAATTATTTTTCTAGTTTATATGCAAAAATCTAGCTAGCACTAAAGTTATAGCGGTATTGAATAATAGCGGAGTTATTTTGAAATGTTACGCTGCGAACTAGTACGTAGTTTTTGTTTTGTTTTGTTTTGTTTTCGTGGATTCGGTGCAGCCAAGTATTATTTGAATCAAATAAATTATGAGGTTCAACGTCGAGAAGCAACTGTCAGAAGGGCTATGGAAATTCCTTGGAGTTATTTAACATGAACCTAAAACTACATACATGAGAGTTTTGTATTCCTACCCAATTTAATTGCGGCTGCCACGGCAGGTGATAGAACTCGCGACGTCACCCTTAGCAGCACTATGATAACCACTGAGCCATCATGGCCGGTAAGAACCGTTTGCAGCAAGAATGTTGCACTTGAACTGAACTTATTGCTCCCATACAATTAAGTCGATGTCGTTCGCCTGTCCTAAAGCTTCGTGGAAAGATCTTGAGTACATTTGAGGCTGTAACTGGCAACATTTTGTCTATTTCCGCAACAAGCGTCCTTACCTTTTCTGCTTAGTTATGGTGCAGTTGTCAGTTCCTTTCACATAAACACACGCTCCTTAAATCGAACTATATTGACGGTGATGATATAGACTAATTTTGCACAACCAGAAAACACGATAGCCCTAGGACCCTCTACTGCCGGAGCTCGTCCAACTGGCTGAAGAGGCTGCTGGGACCCAAGACCTCCCAGCCTGCATCTGAGGCGGCTGCACTCGACCCCTGACCTGCGTGTCGGGGGACGGGTAGATCACCTTATCCGTTGGAAAATAAAGTTTATTCTACCTATCTACTGCCGGATTCTGTGAGCACGAGGCAAGAACATACGCGCTGTCGAGCTCCGCAAGCGTCAGCACATAAATCGCGAAGTCGCCATAATGCGCACAGGCGACCGCATTCGCAACTTTTTGTTTTGATCTCTCCGAGCGTAAATTTTCGGTTATAATCACGCACGCACGTTATGTGAACACAGTCCAAAATAATGTTTCGCTCTTCTTTTCTAGCGCATCCTAATATAGAGATGAGCTGAGACACCATATAATTGCTTCTTTAGTAAGAATATCTTCTTTCACCTCATAGGTGAAATCACGCTTGAGGAGCTCTTGGTAAAAGGGTCGTTCGCACACAACTGATGTCTGTTACTGCTGTAGTCGGAGCTTACAGAACAATGTTGGTTTAGGACCCCAAACCTACAGTTCCGGGATATCAAGTAAGTGTGCATGTTGCTCTTCTTTGAAGCGGGAATACAGCCACTAACTTATGCGGCCTGCGGTTATTTGGCCTCGTAGATGAGCTTCCACTAACTTTGCCGCTCATATTTTCGTCGTAGATGCTTCCACATCCGGGCTCAGTCCTGGTTAACCTCCCTACCTTTCATTTATCATTTTCTCTCTCTCTCTTGAGCAACTTCTAAACCCGCAATAACAGACACTTGCAGCTTATCACTGCACAAATTTACTGTCACAGACAACTTTTCACGCTGCCTGCTTTATTTGTTACGTGCCGTCTGCCAGAAGTACCAGACGGTGCATGCCGTTCAGCACCTTTAACCGTTCTAATGAGCGCAGCGCTATTCTTGGGTCATGATGCGGAGAAGTGGTGGACAACGCTCGAGACGGTTTCGTCGGCACACCTACGCCTCCAGCCACCATAACGTAGCCCTTCGTGCGCGCGTGCACAAACCTCGTCTGTTAACCGTTTCGTGAAACTTCGAATTTCATTCGTTTGATCAACATTCCCCAGTACATAGCTGCCAGCCGAAAACTAGCCCCGTCTCAACCGCACTTACCTTCCGTCCCTCACTCACGTACGCATATCGCGGATAGGTATAACGTATCCGTGGCACTTATCAAGAATAAACACGGCTCGTTGGTACGCTCTTAGCCAGGCAACGGCGATTAAAAGCGTACGCTTTCATATTTTAAACTTATGCAAGACTGTAAAAGTTCGCCGCGAGTCCAGATTTAGGGATAAATAAAGACGTGGAAACTTGTGCAACGTAATCATTCGCAGTCAGATATCACATGGCAGTGTAGCTTGGCCGTCCGTCTCACGTGTACGCAGCCCGAAGTTTCGCGTGCTCCTAAAAACAAATGCTTATATTCAATCACGCGCCTCAGCGCCGACTATCTTCCGACTGATTCGATAGATTCAATGGGTTTAGCGGCCCAAAGCAACACCCGGAATATGAGAGACGCCGTGGTGGAGGGCTCCGGATTAATTTCGCGACCACAACGGGTTCTTTACCATGCACCTAAATCTAAGTACATGTGCGTATTTCCATAATGTGGCCGCCACAGCCAGGCGTCCAACCCGCGACCTCAGATTGTCTTTATTTATGGTTCCAATCGTTACGTCGAACACTGCAAGAATAAGACATGCGTTGCTTCCGCAGATATTTTTAAGAGAGTCTCATAAGTGCAAGAAGCAGATCAAATAGTTGGAAGACTTCATTTTGTCGTGAAACATTGCTTCATCTGTTACCATAATACCCATGTGCCCCTACATAATTCTGGCCTCAACTTCGTTCCAAAAGTAGCATCCGCTTCACAAATTAGGGTATATTTAGAATAACATTAAAACTGTGAAATGATCTGTTCTCATATGGCTTGAAGTATACTGATTTTAAAAATAACTATAAGCTGCTGGCATAAATAACTGAGATGATTTAACAAAAGAAAGTATGCTATTATATTGCGGCCATCGGATCAAGTGGTTTGGCGTTTCCAAGGAGCTGCGCATTCGCTTTTTTTTAATCTTCGCATCATTAAAAGAAGCGTTAGCGCATATGGAAACAGACTATTTTGTTTCTGAACCGAACCAGGTGACGGTAAATGCTGCGATCTCCGTTGTCCCCTTTGCCGTGTCGATGCAGCCGTCGTTTCTGACGGAGGCATGTAGGGTTGTCCATCACCTCCTCTATTTTTTTCAGTGCCAGCGCAATCGTTCGCTTCCCATTGGGAGCCCTTGGTGCGCCTTAGTTCAGTGAGTTGCCACGATGCGATGCTACCCAGATGGTACTACTGCAGGTCCGACTGCTCGCGTCATGCGTGCGTCTGAGAGCGCGCCACTGCCGTTCCTGTGGAGAAGCGGTAGACGCTCCATCCCGGCGTCTGTCAGGTTACCACGCATCTGTCAGTCTTCCTCCGACTTCTGTCGTGAGGCGCCACCCTTATGGTACTCTCCTCCACGACCGTAAAGCTGACGCGAACGCTAGCCGACGGAGGAGAGTAGGAAAGGACGATAGGAGAGGGCGGCGAATGGTTGGATTGGCCGCATCTGGCTGGCATTGGAAAAAAATAGAGGAGGCGATGGGTTGTCATACAAGTCACTGAAGCGCAAAGTGAAGTTTACCCACGAAAAGCTCACGCATGTAGGATGCGTTAAGGAGTCATAAAATCTTTATAAAACCGATTTTACACGTCCGAGCGTTGATTCACGAGTGAGGGGAGCATACGTAAATGTTGTCGTATGTTGATTGAAGCAACGCCAATGCAAGACAATTGCTACCGCGCGTCCTCTGTGGCGACATGACTCAAAAGATGCTCATTTCTCTGCAACGGAACGTTGGCGCACGCGTCACCACGCAGCGCGTTTCACGGCGTTTTGTAGTAGCACTGACAGACGGCGCTGTCGCTCCGTTGCAGTGACATCGCGAGCTGCCTGTGTGTGCTCATGCATAGGCTAGGCATCCGTCAATATTTATGAACCTACCTCAATAAGACCGCCGACATAACGCCAGAACTTTGCTGCCGAGGTGAGACAAAGCGCAGCGAAAGTCTGCAACACAATTTACTTCCCGTAAAGGAAGGAACGGGTTAGAAACGGCTAACCATTCGCCCTAAAGCGAGAAGTCCTAGGCAGAGCAGATGTTATGTCAGGCAATGACATCTTTTCTGTTGCTTCCGTGAAACGGAAGTCTGCGGGAAAAATCGACAAAAAACTGTAAGCTTCTACGGTATAAAAGAAAAAGCCAACTCCAAATTAATTGTTATTGTCAATGTGTGGATGTCTTGCGCAGAGAAAACACTGTGCAAGTTTCATCCTCAAATGTATTGTCATCCGTTTTGCTCATTCAGCAATCTCCACGACTTCCGGCACACGGGCTCCAAGTTATTCGGCTACGTGTAGGTTATCACGTAAGAGTAACACGACGCGTGACGTCAGGCAGGTAACACTTTGAAGGCACCGATGAATTGCACTTGGTAGGAGGACTTCATGGGTCAAGGTAGAATTATTAAGGATAATTTATCAGTGAAATTATCGGTATCATTACTGAGGAGGATATTTTCGGTACATGCCGTTTGTGCTACGACCAAATAGGGTTACCGAGTGTTTATACAGAGAAACTCTACTAAGAATTGGCGACGAATGTATTCTTTGTAAGTTCTGCTGGAATAACCGCCAATTTCTTCAACCTCCAAATTGAATTTTGTGGCCTGTCTTGTAAATGCATCCCTATAGACCGTTTTTTCGTAGGCGCTGCCATATTGGGACCGCAGTGGCGCCGCCTATGAGCAGCGCCATACTGGCTTGGGTGAAAGCGGTCTTTGGCATGGCAGGTATACGCTCGGCGGTAGGTTCTGGCGTTTGTTCTCGCGGTCGTGCGGTCTGTTTCGTATGACGTGCGTCTTCTACGTGGTAAACGGTTCTGTGAGACGTGCTCAAGTGGTTGAAGGCGTCGTGGCCGGAATTTCTGCTGGCGTTGAGGTGGACGGAACACGCAGCGCGAAGTGTGCGCGCATATTTGAGCCTACAATCAGCTTCGGAGATCAGTTGTGTATTTCTGAATGTTCCAATCACTAATATGACCTTATTGCAGTATTATCCTCTATTTCTAAGCTGCGGTTTAGGAGCCATGAAACATATGCGACGATCGTAACAGCATGTGTACCGTTCTGCTACGATAGGAGCTGTGCTGTTATACATTGACAAGCGTTCAAACTGTTCGCTGCAGGTTACATTGCGTGACTACTTGGTTGGGTGGATGAGGTTTCCACCCATGAATAAAATAGTTTTGGCTAGTAATAGCAGCATACCTTACAGTCTGAATTAAGCTTGTCCATCAAATCGACCGTTTACGAACTTCGCGAGCATCCTAAGCAGTAGTATAGTGCTGGATTACAGATATCTTTGTTAGCATTTAGCGGTTATATATTTATAAACGTTGTGCGGCGTTAGCCCGTTTTCTTTTGCTTTTTTAGAGAAAGAGGATAATAACCGAATTTTTTTTTCGGTTGTATTCGTTCAGTTCTCTACGACGCACTCACACGTATTACGGGAATTTTGCGCTCAAAAATTGCCATCGCATTCTTTTTATGCGAACCCTCTCATATATTGTGGTTGTATACAGGCAAAAAAGGCAATGCCGAAGCACACAGCTTATATATGTATCGTGCTGGCTCACCAACCGCAGTGATCGCTGTGTTGAGCAGCGCCATGGGCCTCATGCAGCAATGCTAGCGTAGGCATATGGTAATTTCAAGCATACTAGACTTGAAATGCGTGAGAGCGATGCCAGTGTATCACAAATATTTGATAGCGCCTGCCGCTCATGTTTCGTGGTTGCCTTAGGTTGGCCGTGCATGAGCATGCGCTCTTATGTTTTATGTTTTACTCCCTACGTCATTCGATCAGACAGTGAGCTGATTTACCATTTAATGCTGGTAATACAGGGACACCGGTTTTCTTTGTTGAATTAAAATCGATATAAGCAAAATAGTAAACAACATATACACGCACCGCGACTGATAATGCGCGTACACCGCGGCTAATTATGCGCGTCACATTTTTGCGCCCCTAAGACATATTTCTGCCTACAGTAGTTACCGATGCACCGAAAGGCTTCCCTGACGACCTTATATGAACGAACATGGCGTAAATTTCACAAAGTAAGATTTAAAACATCTACAAATCGTTCCGCAGCACGCGGCAGCAATACTTTCAAGCAGCGCCGCGCCGGATCGCCCAAGCCAGAGAGGAGGAAAGGCTCTCCGCGCGCCCATCCTCCTCGCCCGATGAAAAGGTCTATACAGCCACCAATTTATTCAAAGAAGAGCAAGGTTGCTTCCAGAAATGGATAATAAAAATTTCGGCTTTTGTGTATGCGTCTTCTAACCAAGCCGCTTAATTTGGCCTAATTTAGAACAGCCTGCTCCTAGAGCCAACTATTCCGCGCTTCTTTGTTTCTTTTCTCTTATTTGTGCCACAAAGTGACGAATTTATCTTGTTTGAACGTTTAGTATAACTGATATCAAATTGCCACAAGAAAAAGACACTCCGCTTTTTATATGCGATGTGGGCCCTATATTCTTGAAGCAAGGTGTGAGACCGGTCTAGTTGGTGTTCCATAATGATATAACCAGCGGGCGAGTAGAGAGGGTACACAAAAAGAAGCAACAAGGGCAAGCGCTGAACCCGACGAAATAGAAATAAAGTGAAGCAAGGTGTGAGACCTATTCTTGTCGCGCATAGCCTACTCGCTCGCCCAGTGTCGGAGGACACGTGATGTGCCGAATCTTGGAGGCGCGGCATAGTTGAAATGCTCAAAGGAGCAGCAGCAGGGAACGTTCGCCTTGGGACAAGCACGCGGCTACGCGCTGCCGCCGATCCTCGTCACAACAACGCTGCAGCAGCGAGTGCTTGTGGACATCGAGTAAATTCTGCTCACGTGTGTTTTTGGGCGTGTGGCACCACGGTTGCTTAATTAGCGAGCGAATACCGTATAGACTCATGTGAGGGCTGCACCCGTGTTGGCCGCACCTTGGCAGCCCAAAATTTGGAAAACAATATTCAACGGAGAAGCAATCACCTTCGGTGATGCCGCGCGCGCGTGTCAGCGAATTTTCACGAGCTGGGAATTTCTGGGCCTCTGGTGCAGTGGTACACCTGAGGATCCGGGCTGTGCACAAGTCAAGGTTGAGCCGGCATCATTTTGAGCTAAAGGTTCGGCTCCGTGTAAGGGCCGCACGGCATCAAAATTATGAGAAAAAAGTGCGGCCCTTACACAAGCCTATACGGTATTTACCGCAATTTATACTGCCCATAAAACTACTAGTTCTATATCATGTAATAGAGTAATGCTTCGCCATCGCTGCCAATGCTTCGCCTTTCGGGCGAAACTGTCTTTCTTTTCTGCGCGTCCCTTGCTGGTTCACTCCGCAACGAGGAATAGGCGGCGGCACCTCAGGCCATGAACATTTCCTTTGTGTTCATGTAATGAACAAAAATTAATTGGACTCTCAAACAGTGTTGAAAACGACTGATAGCGTTAGTAAACACTCAGTGGTTACGTAGCCACATATAGCGATCACAAAGGAGCATAACTTTCCGCAGCTTCCACGGAAGCCAAAGGACCGGAATTGCAGTTACAGAAGGAACCCAGCCCCGTCACATCTCTGCAATGGCATCTCTGCAAGGCCAGTCTTCTTTCTTATATTTTCGTTATGTAGAACTCAAGCGCCCGAATATTTTACGGAAACATACCACACAGCTTGGCACAGCTACCGGCATAGCAGGTATAGCCGCAACTTATGCCGCACCTATACATTTTACCTAAGCAGCTCCTCTGTTACCGTCAAACCGCAAAACTGACTCTCAAACGTGTTCATCGATCAAGTGCGCCAGAGGACAACAGAACGATATACTCGACACATGAAGTAATATGAGATCTTTTTTTTAAATTTTTTTCTGTTCCCGGAGCAGTGAAAACTTACTACATGCGCACTTGCAGAAAAACTAAGCGGACAGAAACAGACGGAAACCATTGATTTTGCGACTGAGCTCATGGCGAGCAGCCTGGCATCACGCCTGCCTGAAGCGGCATGCAAATAATTACTGGATTCGCAAGCCGTGAAAAACATGCATTTCTGCGGAAGATATGAATCTCAAAATTGCACGGCCCACTCTTTTCGACGCACATTAAAGTGCAGACTGTCAGTGCTGCGCATGGAAAGTCAATTATTATTGATGCGATAACTGTTATGGGCGCACCCCGAATCGTTTTCATGTCCGGCGGGGTCCGCCACCATCGAACGTGTGCAACGTAGTAATCCCAACGCTCTTTGGAATAATTTTAAAAATGAATAAAAAAGAGTTGCGGAGCCCTTCGAGGATTCAAACTCCGCATCTGCAGATCGCCAGTCAAGAGAGAAAGAGAAGGGGAGGAAAGGCAATGAGGTCAACCAGACGCATGTTCGGTTTGCTACATTACGCACAAAAATCGGTGTTAAAGGGTGGAAAAAAAAAACGGAAATAGAACAAGGAGAGAGAGAGAGAGAAAAGGATGCATACAAAGGCAGGGAGATTAACCAGAGGCAGTTCCGGTTGGCTACCCTGCACGGGGGGAAGGGTGAAGGTGGATAAAAATAGAAAGAGAGCTGAAAGGGGGAGATAGAAAGAAAGAGAGACGAGCATGACCAAACCGCGTACACTACAGAGCGGTAGGGGGCGGCGTTCTTACAGTCTATCGTGAGAGAACACGTACATTAGGAGGTGCGTGTCGACACAACAGTCGGTCACTGCAGTCTGACTTTGCGACTCAAGATGATTCTCAGCGGCAAAGGTCCTTGAGTCACGACCACATGCATTACCAGTCAAGTATTTTATATCTCGGTATGTTCAGATAACGACAGACTAAAGAGAGTCCCGACTATTTTTAGTTTTCAGCGAAATTTTCATATGAGGCGGAAAAATGTCTCAGTAAAAAGGAATCGACCTTCGCGTTGCGAAACTTACCACGGATTTCCTGAAACAAATTCTTAATTTGCTAAAGGTGCGAAAGACTGTTTTAACCACTTGCAAATTTTATAAATTAGACGGTATATCACTCTAAAATTAGCGCATTGTACCCCGCCAATCTTTCATAATGCAAAGAAGGGGTGAGAAGGGCGTTCGTGTTGTCCACTTCTCTTGTATCCGTGCACGCCTTACGCCTTCTTTGCATTATGGATCCTTACCAACTAGCTCAGCTTTCTGTCATTCTAAGCCAATGGTCCTCTGTAAATCCACCTCACTAGTAATATTGACCCACGGGAAGTTAAATTTATGTCACCTAGAGCATGTTTCTGAAAAATTGCCAAGCTTTGGTTTTTGAGGAACTGCCTCTGACTGACGCCGAGATCAGGTTTTCCTTTTTCTTGGGGGGAGGGGGGGGGGGGGGCATTTTAGCTAAGGCGATGAATCTCGAAAAATATTTCGGAGAAATTTTCAAAAGGTTTTCCGCAACCTAAAAAACAAAGAAGTATGCAATCACACCACGTATTTTTTTCGTTTTAAGATCCCCCAAATGGCAACATCGCGAAAAATAGCGACAATTGGAACATTCTAGAGAAACTTTAAAAAAAGTAGTCACCGCCGATTTTTTATGGAAATTTTATAGAATACCCACCCAGGACTGGTAAATCTAGTACTGCAAAAACATGTTGCAGTATTTTATTTTAAGCGAGAAAATTGGGTCTCTTTTAAGACCCATGTATGGTCATTCCTACGATGTGTCTCGTTTTAAAAATAAAATAAAAATCACACTCATATTGAATTCTGAACTCACTCTTTTTGTTGTAGTAAAGAAGAGTTACTCAGTTTTTTTTCTCCTCTTTTTAGCCATGGATTAAGTTGGGCTTGAGTGTTCACGTCTCCCACATCCATATTCCAACTACGGTGCCTTGAGGTGGCAAGCACGCGAGAGCGCGAACATCAAGTTTTCTCAATTTAGCCGGATGGCGGTGGTAAAAACTGTCACCTAAACCTAGTCGCGGGAACCTATTTCTGACATTGATATCCAATTACATGTGTTATCTGAAATGCCCCCCGTGCCCATGAACCATGCACCAGCCTAGCGGGAAAGCGCGATAACGCCACTGCAGCGGATGAGCCAGCTGAGCGTGTTCAGATGAGGACAGTCGCGAAACGGGTCTCGAATATTTTTTGTGACAGCAACTTACATGTTTATATTAAGCATTAAAATCATTGCACACAGCGGAACTGCGACTACTTTTCCAGCAAACACGTTTTTTTTTTTTGTTTTCTTTTTTCACAGCCACGCTCAGCAGGTTATCGATAAAACAGCGCCGCGATGTGAAAGAATTTAAACCAGCGGAAATATGCGAGAGGGAGTATAAGAACGAGAAGGAAGGAAAAAGCCCGTCTCTCCACTTCTCCAGCTTCAAGGAGCGCCAACTACACAAAGGAAGGCAAGTCGTACTAAAATCACTGGTCAAAGCTTTCTCTGTCTTTTTTTGTTTTGTTTTTTGTTTTTGTTCTTGAAAGGACATTCACTTCCGCCAATGTTTATTGCGAGAGATGCCACACGAAACAGTGTAAGACTCGCTGCGCATAATATAATTGTGCCAACTATCACGCCACTGCCACGCATTAATTATAGTCGAAAGTGCAAGTTTTTTTTTTCTTCCCCCTAACCCACGTCGGATAAGCTTCTATAGCAGCCGGTAGATGACCTCACGAATAGATTGTAAAAGACGCACATAAAAGTCTCGTCGCAGCTCGCCACCAAGCGCTTCACTGCGACGCGATTCTCCACGCACAGCATCGCTCCGTTTATTATTTCCTCGCGGCATGCAACGATCGCTGACCATGCTTGCCGCCGTGTCCTGCGTGCGCTCCCGAGTCCTGCGCATTCCTCTCTACGCTGGAGTGCGTAGAGCTCAGCAAATCGAATAACTGCAGTCCTCATGTGGTGCCGTGTGCTTCTTCAGACTTCCGACTGTCGTCCACGCGTACATGGGGGAACTGCATCTCGGATGTTGTCTTGGGGCGCAATTTCCGCTGGGACTAATGAGAGAAACAACCAGGGTTCGGCAATTTCTCGTCGCTAGAAAAATAAAAAATAAAAAAGCTGCGCAAGCCAATGCAATTGCGCTCAGAGGCAGACCTTAGGAACAGAGCCCGCTGACAGCAAATCTCTAAAGGCACGCGATACTTTCCAAATGCAATACTTAACTGATTATGGATTCTTCAGAGGACTCACTCAACACTCCAGAAGTTTACAAGAAAATCGTTATAAGCATTAAGAAGGCTCTCCGGCGGCTGCTGTAAACGACATAGGGAATGTGCCATGAAATGCAGGTGAATGACACATACGCGTCCTACATAACTCTTATTAAACATCATTGAAAAGTCGCTTGTATAGGACACAGTGGCAAGTACATCACTTACCCGATTAAAAGAACATGATCATGCAGTCGTTAAAGGATTCCACTACGTCCCACCCGGAACTTCGTTGACTTGTCCATTCATTATCATTCGAGCAGTGGAACCGCTCAAGTATTACGCGCACCACACTGCACACTCTGCACCTTCCCCTATACAGCTTCGACCTCGAGCCAAACTAGCTCGTCGCGGGGCAACTCTCCTGTGCAGGTTTCAGCTCCGATTTGCGTTTACGAAACCTTACTCCACCGTCATCGGAATAGTTCAGAGCGCTGCGGATGCTGCGTTCGCTTGCGCCGAGATTATCGACCACCTGCTGTGCGGCTGTCTTTAGCTCGACGCACAGAGACAATCAATATTTCATGCATTAACACAATCAGTCGGCCTACCTTTTGTCTGCAGACAAGATTCTAAAGCACACAACTTGCCTCGCATGGGCGCACAAGGCTCAGAGAGCGCCGTACGCTTTTAAATGCGTGAGCATTTCTATGCCTACCCAACGAAGAAACCGGTCCGTCTGTCCGTCTTGTAAGACGATCGCTTTCAAAATAGGACATGCCGCAGCGAGCGAATTGACCTTCTTGCTGCCTCTCGCTTTAACGCGAGCTAGCTATGCGGCGAGATCACAGCGCATACGAAGATATGAGCACTAGGCGCACTAGGGCCGCGCGACCGCGCCATAGGCAGCCACCGCAGGAGTACGGTTGATCACAGTAGATAAAGTTTCGACACGGGTGGATAAGACGCTAAAGAGCGATAACGGTTTATAATGATCGGAACGTCATCAACGCACCTGGCACCGCCATCTGCAACAGTTTGCATGCGTCATCAATTCACCTTGCGCCGCCATCCGCAGCAGTTCGTGTCGCCGCAGCGCTTTCGTTTATATTGGTCGGATCAAGTTTCATAACATTGGTAATGACACCGGACCACGTGGAGATGAGCAAGTGGCACAATGCTTACGCACACTTAGACAACTCCCAGAGGAGTTTCTGCGTGAATTTTTAATAACGACAATGCTTATCCGATCACCCTTGACCAAATGGCACTTGGGCGCGTTTGCATTTGGGAAACCTAGTATTTCTCTCACATATTTCTATTCCCTCCTCCCTTTGCCGTGTGTAGGGCCATAAGCCGCACGCTTTTGGAGCTGTCAATGCATATCGTGTCTCGCTTACATCGGAGTACACACCTGCGGCCAGGTCGGTGTCTCCTTCATGGTGTTTGTGCCGTCCTGAAGTGCACCTCAGAATTCCAGGACTTCACAAAAAGTAAGATCTACCACCGTTTACACTAATACAATTTAGCTTACTCCTGTTGTACGAGAAATACAGTAGCCACGTACAAATCTACAGTGACGGATCGACCACATCCACCAGTTCTGGGCGTTCTGTGTTTATACCGACAAGAGGAGTAACACTGCGCTTCAAGACGTCACATCTCACGACGTCCACGGCTGCAGAACTCACTGATCTGCGCAGTACACTTCAATTTATTGACACAGAAAGTCTTGGTAAATGGACCGTGTTTTCCGACTCCAGACCAGCTTTACACAGCATGCAGTCAATTCTCAGACGTGGAGCTCACGAACAGCTAACGTACGAAATCGTCAAACTTCATCACGACGTCAAACAGAAAGGCCACGAAATTATTTTCCAGTGGCTACCTGGCCATTCCGGGTTCAGGGAAAATGATCAAGCAGACAAAGCTGCCCGAGAGTCACATCAAGAACAACACATCGTTCGCATTCCTCTTTCCAGGACAGACGCTGCAAGGCAGCTTCGTCACCTGGCACGCAAGCTCTCTTTAACAGAGTGGAACACACCAAATATAAGGCACACACGGTTGTACGAACGGAACCATTCGCTACAACTCCGACCTCCACGCGGACTTCACCGACGTGAGGCATCGCTTCTATACCGCCTGTCGCTGGGAGTGGCTGTCACGAAGGCGTACACTACTTTGATTGGAATGGCCGACAGTGCTGCCTGCGACGTCTGAGGCACGGAAGAGAACATCGAACATTTATTGTGCCATTGTCATCGATTTAAGTAGGAAAGACAAACATTATCTATCGCATTGCGACGACTGGACGATCGGCCGTTGTCTGTGCAGGTGCTACTTGAAGATCGGGAGTCCCCATCGCTTGTTGGCCGACATAGCTATGCAGGCACTGTTGTCTTTCTTCAGGACGACTGGCCTGTGTGAACGTCTTTGACTCGCTCAGGCCCTCCGCGTGTGTTTGCGAGCTCAGCGCGGCTTTCCTCCCCTCCCCTCCCTCTCTCTATCTTATCTTTCTATTCCCTCTTTCCCTTCCCCCAGATTAGGGTAGCGAACCAGACGCATTTGTGGTTAGCATCCCTGCCTTCTCTCTTCATTTCCTCCTCTTCCTCCTCCTCCTCCTCCTCCTTTTCTACGTTTTAAACATTCCGCTCTTCAAATTCTTTCTGTCTATCTATTTGGTAAGCGAGTGCACTCACCAAAGATGAATCGTTTATTTCTAAGTATTCGCGTCAACGCTTGTAACTCAAAACGGGGAGAAGGACGACGAAAGGCAAACACGAACATTGACTTTCCCAGCTGAGGTTGATCACCATATGCACGACATTTATACTTCCTAACAAAACCAAGACAACCAGGAAAACGAGAAAAACTCAAAAACAAGACACACGTAACCTCAGAAGAAGCACAAGCGCAGTAAGAAAAAGCAATTATTGTAATCACCAATCGCGCAGCGCCATCGCCCGGTGTAATGATTGGGGTCGGGCATGAAATAGATGGTAGCTGGCCCAAGCCGTCGTCCAACGCATCCACGCTGAGGACGTTGTTGAAGGGAGAGACTTGTTCTCATTGAGAACGAGGAATATAGGATTTATTTACATTATCTACATGAGAACGGTACAGTTCATCAGTCTTGCATGACTGAATGAGAATGCACACCCAGCAGCCGCGCCACGGCTGCTTATAAACACTCTGTCCTCCCTAGATCCCTAGGTGAGGGAAAACGGCCGTTCAACCCTCGATCGATGGGAGCGTCCAAAGTCATCGTTGCCGACCCATCTTTAAGGGGTAGGGTTTACACACTCACTTCCGCACAGGTTTTACTGACCACGCCGAGGTGAGATGGTTCTCGCAGTCAAGGGTCCTGCCCCGAGCAGGCGCCTCTTCATCCCAGTGTTGACTCCGCAGACAGTGGCCGCCGCGTCTGTCCATTGACTGACGACTTCTAAGACCCATGAGATGGCGCCACAAAACTGCTTCTTCCAGGAGTTCCCCCGCTCCAATCAAACCGTGAAGGCGACGGCGACTCCACAAACAATACTTGGTCCGCCGACTGCGTCCAGACATCCCGGCGCCGCTCGGTTGGGGACGCGGCGCATTGTGGTCCTTACAAAGTGAGTCGTCGCAGCAGACATGGTGGCGCCGATGGCCTGCTGACTCGGCGCATTGTTGTTTTCACAAAGTGAGGCGTCGCAGCGGGCCGGGCAGATTTCGGCGGTCGCTTCTACTCTAGTTCGCCAGCCCCAGCAGGCCGTCCGTAACATGCCGTTCGTAACAAATTTTGTCTGAGCTATCGCACGGTATTTACTGGCAGAGGGAGGTATGACGGCAGACTGTGCGTTATCGTGCGTCTTGACGTTGCTGCATCCGACGTGCTTAGTCCCGCCGTCATGATGAACGCGGGGCGCTACGCAAGGAAACGTCCTGCAGTGTTTGATCACTCTTCGAAATTCAAGCTCCTAGCCCACTAAGAGCAGCAAGATCGGTAGGTTGGATTGCTTTTTAAATGACAATGTGCTGCGATGCTGTCTTGACTGATAACTGTTAAATAAGAGTACTTGTAGTGTCGCACAGAATTGTGAGTGCTTCAAGAATTCTCTGAAAAGGGGTCGCATATACTGCCATATTGCGACTGTGTGTTCGTCCATACTACTTTTCTTACATTAAAACATTTTTGTTTGTTTGCTTATGTGATTGTGTGCTTAAATCTAGGCAAATAAATGTCAAGTGCCTTTTGAAACCTCTCTGACAGAGTAATTCATTTCCATCCTACCACCTCGCATTGTTAAGCAAAGAACAGAAGCAATCGCCGTCATTGCCAGCCTCGTCGTGTTCACCTAAAGACCCAGGCCACTCCTCGTTTAAATACACACTGGCGCGTAAGCTCAGGCGATATGCAAGTTTAGAGAAGAAAGATAGCTCGAGTAGGGGTCGAAATGCAGCACCACAAATGAATTAAAACATCCATGCCCAGCTACATAAGATCTTGTCGTCGCTTCCACTTGCGGGTGTGACGTCATATTTTGCCTGTTTTCTTATTCTTCCTTTTTATTTTTTAGAGGTTTTCACCACCACACACAGATGGCGATCGTTGCAACACGCTACTCACGCCACCACTTTCTTGACATGTAAACTTCTACGGAAGCTTCTCCAACAGTTTAAAAAAATTTAATTATGGGGTTTAACGTGCCAAAACCACTTTCTGATTATGAGGCACGCCGTAGTGGAGGACTCCGGAAATTTCGACTACCTGGGGTTCTTTATCGTGCACCTAAATCTACGTACACGGGTGTTTTCGCATTTCGCCCCCATCGAAATGCGGCCGCCGTGGCTGGAATTCGATGCCGCGACCTCTTGCTCAGCAGCCCAACATCATAGCCACTGAGCAACCACGGCGGGGTTTTCTCCACCAGTTTACATATGCCTTGGTAAAACCACAGCTCCGGACTTCCCAGTCCTGTGCTATCTGGGGAACGGTGCAGTGTGTGAAAGACTTCCCACCTACTGGTAACCCTTTGTACTTCGCAGGACAACTATGCGCAACTTGTGTGGAATAGGAATGTTCTTGTTCGTGAGCTTATACGGCGTTTTTTTTTTTTTCACATAGCGCCTTCAGACATGGTATATTACATTCTTCTGCACCTAACCGTGGTTCACGGGAAAGATGAGAGAATCAGCAAAGCGACTGCAACGACGATAGCAAGCACGGCCGGGCGATTTCTCAAGCAGCGCCTTTCAATAGCAACCCACATTCTTAGCGAGCGATCATGTATTATAGGGTTAGTATAGTTGCGCAAGTCGAGTTAATCCATGGACTTACGCGAAATGATAGATTGACCAGACATGTATTCGGCTGCGTTCTCCTTTGCGCAGTGAAAGGGCCCAGCGGCGTAAAAAATTATTATGGCAAATATCAATTCTTTCTCGTTGGGCGGATGTGGCTTTGCATGCTGCGTAAGTTTTCATTCGCCGCTGTCTGGAGAAAATGATTTTTCTGCGCACTGACGATGTCGCCTCTCACGTCGACATCACTGAACACTAACTTCACAACGTGCTTATTAAGCCAGCCGTTTGGTTGCGAAACATGAAAGCCATCGAGACTTCTCCATTTGTCACGAAGCCAAAGAAAGACTCTATAACTGCGTAATTCGGCGTAGTCCACTGCCGAACTCAAAGAGTGCGGTGCACTGCACTGTTAATGAGTAATGAACCCACAGGCGTCAATCAATAGAAAATACAAATATATATCAGAAAAAGAAACAGTGGGGGGGGGGGGGGATGAAGCGGATGAAGCGGTCAGCGACGTGCATTATGAAAGGAAGTTTGTTCTCCTGATGGGGGGGGGGGGGGGGGGGGGCGTTATCCCAGGAATTCTTAGTGCGGAACTTCATTGGTACGACACGTTGTCGAAGGTCTTGAACATGGTCGTGAATGGCACCAAATTACCAAAGCGTACGCAATAGTGGGCGCCTGCCTGCCCGCCAGAGCCCATCTATCAAAGCCGCGCCAAAACCGCGACCGGACTCTGGGCGTGATTGCAGTGCCACTGCGCACGGAAGTCCATGAGCACACTGCGGTCTATTGTGACGTGCCAAACTGGTGAACTTCAAGGCGGCCCGCAAAAGTTGTCGTTTTCAACAAAAGAATGATAGGGCAAGCAAATCGGGTATATATACGCCGGCCCCAATAAGAGTGAGCCCGTGTAACAGGCTTGTGCAACTTGGCATTGCTTCAGAAGGGAACGCACCCACCTTCAAGTTTTCAGTTTTGAAACCTCTTCCCGTGTGGCTGTGTTCGTGCGCATGCTTAGGCCTGTGCGAGTAAGTCATTTGAAGTATGTAAACCTAACTGGGGGACAAAGTGGAGATATTGGGAGTAACCACTTGGGTCTATTCTAACCTTTTACTCGAAAATAGAAAATGAACTATTTAAAGGCGTGTAAAGGCGCCTAAAGAAAGCCCGCGAATAATGAAAAAAAAAAACCACGTGTCTGCGCTCATGCGCTACCGTATTACAGCGCTCTCAACCGTACTTCGAGCGAAAGAACCGTGCGCGCGGACTGTGGCGAAGTGAGCGGTCCAGGCTCTAGGCATCATCGGCTTCGCAGTGTGTCAGCATCTCTGGCGGTGGCGCAGGGAAAGGAAGCGCCGTCGTCCTTGATAAGCGATAGGCTCGAAGCACGGTTGAGAGCGCTGCAATACGATAGCGCATGAGCGTACTCACACGGTTTTGTTTCGCGTTTCGCGGGCTTCGTCTAAACGCCCCCCCCCCCCCCCCCCCCCCCCCCCCCGAAAAAAAAAAACACGCACCATGCACTTTGCCACAAAAATTTGGATCGGTCGTTGCTGAACCCCTTCTACAACGTAACGAAACGTACTTCACCCTAAAGTCAATATTAAAATTTTGAATAATTGATCTAATTTCATAAACTAATTAGGCGGCATATAAACATTTTTTGAGGTGCGCCACGTGACGGCAAACTGTATGTCGTTAGTTTCAGCGAGCTGCCGTTAACCACATTTCTTTTTTCAATCCTTGGTTCAAGTTACGTGAAACACCTTGCATACAGGTTGTCGCACGTAACTTTAGCCAAACTTTAAATATATGCAAATGCCACGTAGCTGGACAGAACCAATGTGATGCTGTTTGCCGTTGCTTTGAGATACTCAGATTTTGTTCGTTCTCCTAATTACACAATTTGTCTTAATAAATTATTCAACTTCTTAAATATTATAATTATATGAAAAGTATCGATGAGAAAATAGTAGAGCAAGTTGAAAAACTCCCGATACACCTGTCTGTTGCTCAATACGTCCTACATAAAAGGTTTTCCGAGCGTGAAAGAAGCCCGCAAACACGCGCTAAGTGCCTCGAGCGGTTAGTCATGCGGCAATCTTGCGTGTATTTGAGGGCGTCGTTCGCGCTCGGAAAAACACTTTTATGAAGCACGCATTCAGCAACAGAAAGCTGTATCGGGAGTCTTTCATGTTGCTCTACAACTCTGTCATTGACATTTTTCATCTAAATATATTTGAGAAGTTCATCAACTGATTCACACTAACTGTAATTAGGCAGAAAGCAAAAAATAACCTGAGTATCTCAAAGCGATGGGAAACACCATTATCTTGGTTCTGTCCAGCTATTTGGTATTTGCATATTTTTTTAAAAAGTTTGGCTAAAGTTACGTGGGACACCCTGTATACGAGTACTTATCCTGGGACTTCTCTTACAAAATCAGCCTTTTTCATTATCGCTCTGCCGCTCACCGTTGAGGTGGGAAAACATTCGCTGACGATTACGATACTCACAAATGCGAAATTTGAGCGCAGTTCTGTACGTGTTTTCATTTCGCAGTATATTGGCTGGCGCGGACAATCTGTCTCGTGCGGCACGTTGCAAACGGAGCTAAGTGTGGCGCGACTGCCTCGCTAATGGGAAGATTGCGAGAGGAAGCACGTGGGTGACGCGTGGGCGCGATTCGCAGCAGCCACCGCAGACAGACCTCCGCTCATGCAGCGCTTTGTTTCCATACAGACGACGCGCGCTACTCTCGCGCCATTTCGTTGCCATCGTCGCCGCAAGGCCCCTCGTGCGCGGCACCACGCTTTTCTTCTCACGCTTTCGCCATGCCCTTCTCCTCCGCTTTTTCTCCTCGTGCTGTCTTCCCTCTCGCCGCTTTTTTTTTTCATCTCCCCGCTGCGCTCCGCATTCGCTCTCATCTTTCGCTGTGCTCGTTCGCTCGGTTACGAGGTAGGACACTACGCCGATGCTCGCCGCAAGAACGGGCGCCTAAGAGCTTCGCTCTAAAGAAAATGCTATTTATCAGAACAGTAATGCAAAGAAAAACATCTTGCTTTTGTGCTCAATGTGTAGAGTAGATCGCGATCATCTTTGCCCGGTGAAAGAGTGAAGTGTCGAAAAACGAACGCCCGAAAAAAGAGAGAAATACTCAGAAACGAGTTGCCGAGCGTGGATCGCTCTCAGCATGTAAGGCGAAAAGAACTGTCCTTCGCAGATAATACTCGTCTTCTAAGTTGTGTCGGTGAGCCATATGGACGAAGCAGCCTGCCAAGACGATAGGTTTTGCGCAGAACTATACACACAAGCGGTCAACTCGGCGCCTCCACCATGCGTAATAGGTGTAATTCAGCAGTTGATATCCCAGGCTCTTCGATCATGATATCGGTCACAAACCGATGTTCTCTCAAGCGGCTTTGAATTCTCTGAATAGAACTGAATTCTAGGGCTTTACGTGCCAAAACCACAATTTGATTGAGGCACACCGTAGTGGGCGACTCCCCAGTAATTTGGGTCCCCTGGTGTTGCTTAACTTGCACCTAAATGTAAGTACATGGGTGTTTTCGCATTTCGCCGCCATTCAAACGTGGCCGCCGTGGCCGAGATTTGACCTTGTGACCTCGTCCTTAGCAGCACGACACCATATAGCCGCTAAGCGCACTTTGGCCGTATCTGGCCCTTGTGCAATTAAACACTATACAGGGTGATCATTTTCAAGTTATATGGAATATTTAAAAAAAGAATATCTTGTTCCAGATACCATTACTGTATTCCTTGAGCTGGATTATTTATAGAGGCGGACATTACTTGCACGAGAAATTGAAACACATATTCAACGAATTAACAAAAATCCACTAATTATATTTTTAATCTATTACTTTACGTCACATATTACAGTTGGCAAGGCGTTTCAAATTAAAATCAATTTCCAGAATGGCATCAGTTTGGAGATATGCGCCATCAATCTCGCCGTAAAAATGCACTGTTGTTTCATTTACTTTCTTTTCTTTTTTTTACATAACGCTCTTTTATACATTGAAGAGCACAAGTAACTGGAACTTCCGTGTATTTCGTCCCACGCTTTCGGAAACAATATCTCCAAAATGGCGTCATCCTGGAAATTTGTTTCAAGTGGATAGGTCTTGCAAACACGCCGGCTACAATTCGCAAATTGCTATTTGTGCCGTAAGGTACCTAATTAGGAAGTTAATTAGTGAAATTTCTTAACAGATATAGATGAGCTAGTTGGTGAGCAGCGGTGAGATATTGATGAAGCAGCGCACTTAAAACTGACACGTTTACGCACACATTAATAAGGACCTACACAGGCGCTGGACTGTATGTACTGAGCGCAATTAAAACTGACAAAGTAGTTGCAGTCCAGAGCCCGTGTATGTCCTCTTTCATGTGCGCGTCAACGTGCCAGTTTTAAGTGCGCTGCTTCATCAATGCAGTGAAATTTCGTTTTTAGTTAAATACGTGTTTCGATTTCTCGTGCTAGTAATGTGCACCTCTTCGAATAATTCAGCTGAAGGACGAGAATGATGCTGTCTGACACAGGCGATGTTTACAAAAAAAAATTACGTAGAAGTTAAAAATGATCACACCGTATATACCTGCAAGAAGCCGTACAGCTGTCTGATTATTGGCTAACAAAACAATGTCATCTGCGTACATTAGGGCCGGAAGATGTCGCTCCAGCACCACGCAAACTCGTTTATATGAAACATTATGGCCTAACTTACAGAGCTTCCTATACCTGCCAGAGGTGGCTAGCGGCTATGGTGTCGCGCTGCTAAGTACGAGGGCGCGGTATCAAATCCATTGCAAGGCCCGTGTCGCGTGCATTGCGGGCACGTCAAAGATATCGTGGTGGTCAAAATTAATTCGGAGTCCGCCGCTACGCCATGCTTCATAATCAAATCGTGGTTTTGGCACGCGAAACCCCAGGATTAAGAATTCAACTGAGCTAAAGTGCGCGCGCGCACGCACATTCTATCACAACTTATTTGTGGCAGCAACCGAGTCTGGAAACAAACGCAATGGTTGTTTCTCCGCTGAGTGCGTCAAGTTTTCTTTAGAAGCTATTTAAAACCAATGTCCGGTGCCTTCCGGCCACGGCGACAAAACTTTGTATGCATGCTGGATAAAACTTTCCTCCATAGTTACCACTGCAACATACTGCGCAGAGCACGTGAGGAGTTGAGCTGCTAGACCGTGTTACACAGTGCGTGGGAACTAGTGTCTCGCATGCTGTCGATAACGACAAGCCGATAAACAAACACCGAATTGCGTATATACGCTTATGCCACGGTGCTACGGTTTGCTCCTGCGTGCGCAAGCAGTGGCTTCGCCGCGTGACTTTGGAACAAAATGGCGTCTCTTTACGCAAATCTGCTCCCTTTCGCAGCATATATAAGGAGACTATATGATTATGATGATGATGATGATTTATTTACATCCCCTTCGAAACGGGGCGATGACAAATAGTAACCTAGCCTGCTTCAGCTAATCAATTAATGCATAGATATTTATCAGTCCGACATTCTGTCGATGTCTCATTGTTCTTTCCTCTTTTCCTTAAAACCTCTAATCTACCTTTTATAGTTATTATACCTGCAGCGGTTCCAGTCCTATCAATTTCTTCCCTGCTTTTTTTCCACCAATACTCTAAATACTAGTACGAACACGACTGTAGTATAAGGTGCCTCGATGTCCTCCTCCCTCGCCGCTCCGTGCAGGGTGGCGACATTCATTGTTGGGTGCAGTGTCGCCGATTTTAAGCACATCCGCCAGTGAGGTGCCCACGCCTTCACAAAACGAGCAAAACCAAAGCAAGCTCGCACAGCAGGTTGGTCACCGCGCTCCGAAAAAGATGCCTGGACGTTGTGCGCCCCTGTGCCCGAATCATTCAAGGAATGGTTGGAGAATGCTTCCGTTTCTGAAAGAGCCAAAACGAAGACTTCTCTGGATGGCCCAAATCAGGAGAGACAAGCGGCAACCGACGAACTGCTCGCGCGTATACGCAACGTGAGCACATGAGCACTGAATTCGGCATGCCTTTCTAGGCACGTGTTGAGGTTTCCCAAAAACTCAAATGTTTTCTTCTTTGATACATGCCGCAGCTTACTTGTAGTAATTTTGTTATTGGGACTCGCGCACACGCAGCCAGTGGTTTCTTAGCTGAGTTCTTTCTTTTTTGTTCTTTTTTGCCTATCCCGCTTGGGCCCGTTCAGTACCTGAAGTATACGTAACAAATAAAAATAATAGAGTACATCTTAACGACCATCATAGTTAGAGCTGAATCCTGCTGCGCGGACGGCCTTGTTTGTTTTAGTTCGACTTGCAACTACATTATGTGCCTGCGTAAAACGTTAGAAGCATGCGCGTGCGGCGCACTACATTTAGGCGCACCTTTTTGTGTATACTCCGGGACTCATTAGTCCTGACAGAAATAACATATCTTTTTCGTCTGTACAGCAAGTGCGCTGACACATCCCAGTTAAGCGATGATCTAGTCGCTCGCTAATTTTGCTTGTTTTGTTTTATCCCGACATTCTTTAGTCGCTAAAGTTTATCTTTGATTGGTGTAGCCACGGGCACATTGGTGGCTGTCCTCGCATCAATTATTTATTACAAAGCCATATGACACGTCGACTTTCTGGAAGTGTTTATTTGCCATGGATAAAATCAAATATATTTTTCATTCCACTTGCAGGCTCACTTTCAAAAAAGCAGCTTTGAACAGGCCAGAGCAGATGGGTGGAAAAAGGTAAGGCCAGACGCTGCGCCACAGGCGTTTCCATTCAGAGGTAAGACAGCGGATTCCAGCATGCTCATTAAATCAGACATTGCACATCCCATAAGGGACCATTTGCAAATTCTTAGACTGGCTGCACTATTTTGCAAGCGAAAACGTATAGCTTTAAGTGGCCTCGTCCAGAGAAAACACGATCCCAAATGTTTAAGGAGATCGTTGCGTCGAATTGAGATACACAAAAGGAAGAAATAGACGACGCACGGGCGGCTTGTAATTTGTCAAATCACGGCTTACATTTGAGTCCATCAGTGTAGGTATTTGGGCTTGTTGGTGTAACATTTTTTAGTTGTTTTTTTTTCCTCTAGCGCTAACAGCACAAGGGCGTAGAAGAGAAAACAGACAAACACAGGCGGTAACTTCCAACAACAATTAATTTCCGGGACGGACGCCACTTCTATGCCCCAACTTTTTCTCAGCTTTTTCTTTTTTTCGCCCTACAAGCACGTGTCTACTGACAAGGTAACAGAGCAAATGATAGTACAGCTCACTTGGAGACTAGGCAAACACTATTGTTTTTAACGCATGCGCAGGTATTCCAACTCCTTCTTTCATAGTGACACGGACGATTGGCTAACACAAGTATCGCCAAACTCTTTAATGCGAGCACTTTCAATGAGACCAGTTAATTCGCATTTGCTTCTCCCGATAATAGCTGTCTTCAAATCCGGGAACGCATCCGCACTTATGACAATGAATTGCGAGGAAGCCATCCCGTGAAGGGTTGTTAACGTTATTGGAGTGCTCCCTAAGCCTACCATTAATGCATCTGCCGGTTTGTCCGATATAACTCTTTCCACAGGGCAATGGAATGCTGTAAATAACACAGGTTCTACAGTTAACGTACCCTTTTCTGTGCTGCTTCTCGCACGCGTCCTTTGTTTTACTATATGGTCTTGTTTTTCCACACAAGCTGATAAGCTTGTTTAGAGCTGTGAATACTACGTCAACCTTTCCACGTAGACCTATCTTATTCAGGTTATGAGATAAGCGGTGCATGTATAGAATTACGGCGAAATTTTTCTTTTTAGCAGACTCTGCGCTGGCTGGCGTCGAGAAACCAACCTTTCCTGACTGCGTTGCTCTGGGCAGTGCTTCAGCGACTGACACAATCAAATTGCTTGGAAACCCAGCCTCACTCAACCACACTACCTGTTGTTGAAAACTGGAAGAAATTAAATGAGGGCACGACTTATTTAGCGCATTGCTCAAACCTTTTCGCTATACCTCTTTTAATAAGCTTCGAATGAGCAGAACTGCAGGATAAAAGAGGTTTATTAGCTCTAGGTTGGTAACACCAAGAGATGTGATCGTCAGACAACACAAATTATACATCGAGAAAGCGGATACTCCTATCTATTGGCATTTCTAGGGTCACATCAAGGGGACCAAGACACTCACAAATTATGCTTGTAACACCTTCACATTCTTTTTGAAAACAATGAGAAGTGCAGTCAAGAAACAAAAAGAAATCAACAACATATCGGAATGTTCTGTGGACTTGAGCCTCTCTGCCAAGAAACCGTCTACTTTTGCAAGATACAGGTTGCTGAAGATGGTGCCAAACAAGACCCCATATATACGTCTTGCTTTTGTAGACACGGAACATTATTCCACTGGATAAACGCTGAGGTCAGGTGTTGCTTAAAGGGACACTAAAGAGAAAAATAATTTCTTCTGCATCAGTAAATTACCTTACTACGACGCCAAAAACACCACTCTTACTATGATAAGACTTTTGGTAAGCCAGAAAAAGCGCAAGAAGGAAAGACGGGTGGCGACGCCTCCTTGAAGTTCCCGCACCTGGTCACTGTGACGTCATGGATTTTTATGGCATCTTCTAGGGCCTACTTAATTATATAGCGGTACAGATTGACTACACTGTGTTCTAAAGGAACCAGATATTAAACACGGCAAGTTTCGGGAACCTTTACTCAGCCAACGCGGCCCCAAATGCGAAAACATACTTTCTGACATCAACAATATATACCCTCACGTCACAGTGACGTACCGGCGTCGGGATTCCGGCGCGAAATTCAAATACTGATATTTCGACCTTCATTTTCTCATCTAATAATCAAGCTATTATATTGAAATGACTGCCTGCAGGGTTCTCAAACAATGCTTTATCAGTCTAAACTGATTTATGGTTTCACTTTAGTGTCCCTTTAAGTAATGCTAAAAAACTCTGAACAGAAGTTGCGGCTTCATCGCAAAACCGCAGTGCACCAATTTCGTCAATGCTTTCTTCAAAGCAGGTTAATAGGTCAGATTAAGGAATAGAATAATAAAGGCATTTTATGTCAGCGTGGAATGCGTTCAGCGTCTTGTCAGAGTGCATTTTGACAAGAGGTGAGCTTGACACTCTTCAGAAAGCTCAACTGCTTTGTGACAAGTGTCCTGAAAATTACAGAAATGCCATGTCGCGGTTCACCATACATATCCCCATACCATTTCAGGAGTGCATCCATTGTTCCTTTTCAGTAGAATTTCCCGCCTTCTAATAACCACAGCATCGACAGGTCTAGTACAGCTAGGCTGTTTGATCGGAACAATACCTTGTTCTGCGAGTCTGTGGTGGTTATTGTATGGAAAAGTGTAGTGACCAAGTCAGAAACTTTTTTCCGGGGTTGGGCACGTACTTCACCGTGGACGAGGACTACGCGGAGATGGAAGGGAGGCAGGCTGCATACTAAGTAAAAAATTTCGGGGAGGGAGTGCCTTCATTCAGTCCCTCCTCCGTGAAGTTACGGACATTCGCATGCACTCACACCGATACTTCCTTCTTCCGTCCCGCTCCTTTATTTTCTTCCCTTAAACCCCTTCCCCTGTGTAGAATAGCAAACCAGACATGCGTTTGGTTAAGCTTCCTACCTTTCCTTCCTTCCTTCCTTTTCATTTTCTCCTCCTCCTTCGAGGAGGAGGGGGGGTAGGGGCCCCGTTTTCGACGTGCAACCCCCTCCCCCTCCATCAGGCTACGCTACTGGAAAAGCGTCAGCCAGAATGGCGTAACATTTGTCCGCCAATGCCAAGGACGCTTTTCTAGACATTAGTAACATGCACAAAACTTCGAGCAAATGGGTAGCCTCTGTATTCTAGTAGGCTTTACGTTCGCTCCAGAACGATGATTAGCGAACACATAGAATTAATCCATCCGTTAGCCGTGAACGCATAGATCCAGATGTGCGCTTCTGCGAATAAGGGGCTACCAAAAAGTCGAACTATTTAGTCTTTGAAAAACCAAGTATAACAAATGCAATCTGCAAATACCAATACCGTTGTTGCTTAATAATAGACACACCAAGGTATTTTGTCCTCACGCCTCGTCATGTTTTCTCCACGCTTCATTATCTATTTCTGCAGCTTTGTTCAATCACCGTGAACCACCCAAGGAAAGACCTCGGCACGATATAATATCCGCCGCTCCTGAAATAGCCAACCCGCTTGACCCACGGACCGACTCTTCTGCTACCACTGTCGTGGCTTCCAGAGCAGACCTAGTACAAGTACCATGGAGTGTCAGCTCGGACATTCTAGACGAGGACACTACTTCGTTTAAATCAGATCATTGCCCGAACACGTCCACTCCGCAAAGCTGCGCACTCCAACTTTTCTGCCAGAACCTGTGCAGAGTTGAACAAACACCTAGTTGTCATCACAAAAAAAAAAAAAAATACATGCAGCTTCAAAAAGAACTAAAGGACTTAAAAGAGAAAGTTCAGAAGTTCGACAACAGTTTGCCAACATTTCAGAAGAGTTTCAAGTTTCTGAACGAAGACCAGATAGAAGCCCTGTCAAGAAATAGCAACTACGGAGTCGCGTGGTCACCAGCAACTATAAAACAAGGTCTCCAGATCAAATTAGCTTGCAGAACTTCTGGCTAAGAGACGTCGAGAAAACTAGGTTACCCGCTTCCATCCAACATGACTTTAAAACATCGTCTGAAGTTCTGAAGTCTGAAGTTCTGAAGTTCCTGCCAGGAATCCTGACAAGCGTAGTCTACCTTCTAAATATCAAGGTCGAAAATATCGAGCCGATCGAGAGAGACTGCGTGTTGTTCCTCGATGAGATGGAAATCGCTCAGGGTTTCAAGCTCGACATTGTCGAAGATGTAGTGCTCGGGGGAAAACAATGCCGTCTAAGCCAGCTAGCCACGCTTTAGTGTTTATGGTAGTAGGCCTCAATCAAAAGTGGAAGCAGGTCATTCCCTACCATTTCACAGGAAGTTACGTCGAAGGAAGTCTTCTTAAGGACTATGCGTTAGCAATCGTGCGTGTATGCGCGAACATCTGTTTGAACGTTTGGGTCGCAACATCCGATATGGGCACGTCCAGCAGGGCAATGTGGCAAGTGCTTGAATTTTCCAGCCATAGAAATTCAAACACAGTGTGTTCAATACCCCACCCACCCTGCTTAGAAGGACGAGAACTTTTTTCAGTGCGGATGCTGCGAATGTTTTGAAGAACATTAGGTGGCAACTTCTAAACTCAATCATCATCATCATCATAATAATAATACGTAATAATAATAATCATCCTCATCCTGGCTACGCCCATTGCAGGGCAAAGGCCTCGCCCATACTTCTCGAACTACCCCTGGAATGTGCTAATTGTGGCCATGTTGTCCCTGCAAACTACTTAGGCCCGTATTCAGAAACAGAACTTAAGTAGGGCGTCAATAAGTCCGGGAAAAGTACAAGTGTTAGGAAAGTTTTAGGCAAGTACTTCAAAAACGACACTTAAGTATTACTTTCGAAAGTAACACTTTTCGAGTCAAGTATGTCGTCTGGTGTTGAGGATACGCAAATATTTTACGTGTACGATAGGTTCAATCGCAAAAAAATAATTTTTGCAGCAGAGTAATGTGGATATAACTGTTGCAGTGCTTGCGCGCGCATTCTTCGGAGTAAAATACAAAGAACGGTTTGGTTTTAGCGATTTACTCAAACTCGTCTGGCCACAAGTTCACGCTGGTTCTTGCAGCCAGTGCGGTTCTGTGTGTCGCCGTCCCGACATTTTTTGGTTTTGCTGCTGAAAACTTGCGGTGTTCTTGCGCAGAGAGTGTGTGTGCGTTGCGTGTTTTCAACCCGCGCGGACGATGGAAAAAAGGAAAACAAACTTTTCGACAGAAGAACGCGCCGTGCTCCTTGAGTTCGTTTCGCGCCATCGCAGCCTTTCAACAGCGAAAAACCTCCGCGTCATCATCTCCTTCGGGACTTCTGATGGGTACATGAGTGCAGTCAATGCACCCGCTCACACCAGGAAACCGTGCGATGGCGTAGAACTCCTCCATTACGGATGCCACATCATTAGCATTTCGCAACTTCACGAGCTGCGGGAACAAAGTCTCGGCAATCATTCTTGACATTCGTGCAATGATTCGAGACACAGTTGCTTGCGAAACATTAACGAGGTTCCCGGTGACAATCTGAAATGTCCCGGCGCCATAGAATCGCAGCGCGATTAGAAGCTGGAGCAGCGGCTGCACGGGGTGACCGCGTTCGTTGTCTTTGGAGACCAGTGGCAGCATTTGCAACAGCCGTAGCACCGCTTGCTTGGAAAAGTGGTACCGCCACGAGAATTCCGCGTCGTTGTTTACTTCCATGGGATTCTGTCGATCCTTAAGCGGTGGCCGTAATGGCGACAGGTATCGGTATGCCCCATCCTCCGTAATATTGCGCACACGTCCGGCGAGATCGTCAAAGTCGTCGAGGCTGCCATAGCAGGCGGCCATCTTGCTTGCTAGGCGAGAGTAGCGAAAGTCGCACTTAAGGTTGCCAATGACCGTACTTTACTTTCCGGCTCTCAAATGTCGATTAAAGTTTACTTTAAGTACAAGATTTGTCTATGAAACGCGTTAAGCATCGACCGGCTACTGAAGTCATAGGTTAAGGGTAAGTTCCCTTTGTGAATATGGGCCTTAATCTCATCCGCCCACCTAATTTTCTGCCGCCCCCTGCTACACTTCCGTTCTCTTCGAATCCAGTTCGTAATCCTTAATGACCATCGGTTATCTTCCCTCCTCATTAGATGCCCTGCCCCTGCACATTTCTTTTTCTTGATTTCAACTAATATGTCATTAACTTGTGTTTGTTCCCTCACCCAATCTGCTCTCTTCTTGACCTCTTAACGTTACACCCTTCATTCTTCCTTCCATAGCTCGTAGCTTCGTCCTCAATTTAAGTAGAACCCTTTCCGTAAGCCTCCACGTTTCTGCCCCGTAGGTGAGTACTGGTAAGACGCAGCTGTTATACACTTTTCTCTTGAGGCTCGGAAGAGAACAGGAGTTTACGATATGTGCTGAGGCACTGGAAGTGGTAAGGGAATACATCTATTTAGGGCAGGTAGTCACCGCGGATCCGGATCATGAGACTGAAATAATCAAAAGAATAATGATGGGCTGAGATGCGTTTGGCAGCCATTCTCAGATCATGAACAGCAGGTTGCCATTATCGATACTTTTAAGCATTACTTTAGTTTTATGCAGATTAATTTTTAAACCCACCCTTCTGCTTTGCCTGTCCAGGTCAGTGAGCATGCATTGCAATTGGTCCCCTGAGTTACTAAGCAAGGCAATATCATCAGCGGATCGCAAGTTACTAAGGTATTCTCCGTTAACTCTTATCCCCAATTCTTCCCAATCCAGGTCTCTGAATACCTCCTGTAAACACGCTGTGAATAGCATTGGAGAGATCGTATCGCCTTGAATAACGCCATTTTTTATTGGCATTTTGTTGTTTTATTTATAGAGAACTACGGTGACTGCGGAGCCGCTATAGATGTCTTTCATTATTTTTACATACGGTGCATCTACACCCTGATTCCGTAATGCCTGCATGACTGCTTAGCTTTCGACTGAACCAAACGCTTTCTTGTAATCAATGAAAGCTATATATAAGGGTTGGTTATATTCCGTACATTTCTCTATCACCTGATTGATAGTGTGAATATGGTCTATTGTTGAGTAGGCTTTACGAAATCCTGCCTGGTCCTCTGGTTGACGTAAGTCTAAGGTGTTCCTGATTCTATTTTCGATTTCCTTAGTAAATACTTTGTAGGCAACGGACACTAAGCTGATCGGTCTATATTTTTTCAAGTCTTTGGCGTCCTCTTTCTTATGGATTAAGATTATGTTGGCGTTCTTCCGAGATTCCGGTGCGCTCGAGGTCATGAGGCGTTGCGTATATAGGGTCGCCAGTTTTTCTAGAACAATCTGCCCACCATGCTTCAACAAATCAGCTGTTACCTGATCCTCCCCAGCTGCCTTCCCCCTTTGCATAGCTCCCAAGGCTTTCTTTACTTCTTCCGGCGTTACTTGTGGGATGTCAAATTCCTCTAGACTATTCCCTCTTCCATTATCGTCGTGGGTGCCACTGGTACTGTATAAATCTATATAGAATTCCTCAGCCACTTGAACTATCTTATCCATATTAGTCCATATTGCCGGCTTTGTCTCTTAACGCATACATCTCACTCAATCACGTTTACGCTAAGCGAAGCAACTGTTATTCAGCACAATTTGCCGCCGCCGCCATCATCATGTCTTTCACCACGAATGTCTTTCTACGCTTGCAAATATTCTATTGAAGAGTAAAAGTTACATGTTTTCCCTCACAGGCACGCTATTGCAAGATTATTCGGAAAACCTGTTTTCTGTCGTCTGTCTCAGAAAGTCGGTAGCGAATGCATATGATATGAAGTGTGCACTGAAGCTGGTGTGCTTTAGCAAATGTTTGCGCACACCAACGACCTCGCGCTACGACGTAGACGACTCCCAATATCTCATCGGACAGATATAAGACTCGGAAGCCCTTTTCATTGCAGAACTATCTTCAGTCGAGTGAAACACCTTGTTCCACATAAAAGGATTCATCTTGAAGGGCATCTTGAAGAGAATCTACCAGTGCGGCCAACCTAAGGCTTCACTGTTAAGTTCAGCTAAAAGCGAACACACACCTAACGGACTTAAAGGGTGTTGGGGTCTCGGTGCTGGCGCCCGTTATTGCGAATGGGTCGCAAGCCCCAAGGGTAGCGTTGGCGTGGCGGCCTGGGGCACTGGAAGCATCCGAAGGTCCCGGCAAAGCATGAGAAGACTGGTAACAGAACAACTTGTTTATTCTAACATAGCAAAAGAGCGGCCGGTCAGGTCGACCGAAGTGGAGAGACGGGAGAGCACGTAACTCAACAGAAGAAATCGGAGCCTCTCTCCTGGCGTCCGGGGGCAGCTGCTCTTATACTCTCGGCGTCGCGGGCCAGAAGGAAGGTCACGGGATGAGCCCACGCGACGGCGGAGCATGAGCCCACGCGACGGCGCGCACGGTCGAGCCGAGAGACATGTTGAGCCGAGTGTAGTGACGCATCGCCAACCCGCCGACGGACAGACCTCCTGGCACCTCACTTGGGGAGCTCCGCTCCCCGGCTGCCGCGCTTTGACAAGCGTGGGCACACACACACACACGCACGCACGAAGACACGTGGCACTGAAACACGCCTGGACACGCTTGGCGGGGAGGCGTTGCGGCGGCGTCGAACGGCCCAAAATGTCCGCCGCTTTGAACGAAGCCCCGGCGTCCGTTGCATCCGCGCCGGCATTACCGCGCGTTGTAGGCGAAACGTAACAGACCGCCCCGCCGGGGGAAGGAGATCCCGATGGTCAGGGGACTGCATCCGCTGTCCGGAGGGATGTCGCTCGATGATGCTCATAACCGAAGTCGGGCGTCCTTTGGCGTTTCTTGAGCGCAGCGCACAGAGAAGGCCTCGTTCTCACGTTCAGGTTCACACAGGACACTGCAAAGTGACTTCGGGAGAGTTGACATTTTTGTTCTCGTTTCCGGCAAGCGTTAGAACCACGCCTGAAAGTCAACCGCTCAGTCAGCAAGCACGGCACAACCCTCACTAAGCCCTGCCAGGCTCTTTCCCCTTTTATACTGCTGCCTAGTTCCTTACAGTAGTTTAGCAGCACTCAGAACGCGTCCACAAATCGGAAAATTGCACTAGAAAGCACATCATCACTTTGAAACACTACACAAAAGCAATAGGTTAAAAATCCTGCCTCAGGAAGAAAAACATCAGTAACAAGCAATTTTGAGGCTGATTCCCACGTTAGGGGCTTCGACTTAAGCCATCGGCGTTACCGTTGAGACTCCCCTTTTTGTAACGCACCTCAAAGGAATATTGTTGCAAAGCGAGACACCAGCGCAGGAGGCGGCCATTTTTGGGAGAGATGGTCTGCAGCCATTGGAGAGGGCAGTGATCCGTCTCAATGATAAACCTCGAGCCAGCTAGGTAACATGACAATTTCTGAACGGCCCACACGATACACGCACACTCTTTCTCGGTGGCGCTATACGCCTGCTCACGACTCGTCAGCTTACGACTAGCATACAGGACGGGGTGTTCTACTTCTCCATTTTCCCGTTGGCACAGTACAACGCCCATGCCTCGCTCACTAGCATCACACTGAACAACGAACCCTTTTGTGTAGTCGGGCGATCGTAGCACAGGCTGGCTTGTTAGGGCGCTCTTTAGGGCGCTAAAAGCTCTTTCCTTTGTCTCATCCCAGACGACTGTTTGCGGCTCTGTCTTTCTTAGAGCATCCGTTAGGGGAGACGCGATATCAGAGTACCTGGGGATGTACCTCTGATAGTAGCCGGCGACACCTAAGAACGACCGAATATCGGTCTTCGTGCGCGGTTGCGGGAAGTCTCGCACAGCGGCCACCTTTATTTCAGAGGGGCGGCGACGACCCCGACCAATCACGTGTCCGAGGTAGACAACCTCGGCCTGTGCTAACTGGCACTTGGGAGCCTTGACTGTCAAGCCCGCATCGCGCAGGCGGGTTAGCACTGCCCGCAAGTGCGCCATATGCTCAGGCCAGGATGCGGAGAATATCGCTACGTCGTCTAGATACGGTAAAGCGAATTCTTGCTGCCCCCGCAACACTTTATCCATGAGGCTTGAAAAGCAGTATGGCGCGTTCTTCAAACCAAAACTCAAAACTTTAGGACGGAATGTCCCCATTGGTGAAATGAACGCCGCATACCTACTAGCCTCTTCTGTAAGTGGAACCTGCCAATAACCCCTGACAAGATCTAGGGTGGAAATAAACTGAGCGCTACTCACTCTCTCAAGGCGCTCCTCGATGTCAGGGATCGGATAAATTTGATCCTTAGTGATGGAATTAAGCCTGCGGTAGTCGACGCAAGGACGAGGTTCCTTGCCCGGTACCTCAACTAAAATCAAAGGGGAGGTATAATCACTCTCACCCGCTTCAATAACACCGAGCTGTAGCATTTTCGTTACCTCAGCCTCCATAATATCGCTCTGGCGGGGTGACACCCGGTACGCCTTGGATCGTACTGGCTCTGGGGAGGTAAGTTCTATGTCATGAGTAAGGACAGAAGTCCTACCAGGCCTCTCAGAGAACAGACCTTGAAACTCTTGTAAGAGCTGGTGTAGTTCGGTTTTCTGCTCAGGCGACAGCGATGCTTTACTTATTAAGTCACTAATGACTTGATCGGTGTCTTTCCTGTTCGTCACTGAGCCTAGTCCCGGAAGCTCGACCGGAAGCTCTTCGGGAACGTTTACCATCATGCACACCACTGCTTCCCGTTGCTTATAGGGTTTGAGCAGATTACAGTGGTAAACTTGCTGTGCTTTCCGCTTTCCTGGCAGACTCACCACGTAGTTAACGTCCGACAGTTTTTGAACAATCCGTGCTGGGCCCTCCCACTGCACGTCGAGTTTGTTCTTTAGCGATGTGCGCAATATCATGACCTCATCGCCCACCTCAAAACGACAGGCCCTGGCTGTCCGATCATAATAAACCTTGGCCCTCTGCTGGGCCTCTGCCATTGCTTCACCTGACAACTCCTGTGCCCTTCTTAAGCGTTCGAGGAGCTTAAGCACGTACTCTACCACGACTGGGTCGTCGCCCCTGCCTTCCCATGATTCACGAAGCATGCGAAGCGGAGATCGCAGCGAGCGACCGTACACCAGCTCAGCTGGCGAAAACCCCGTAGCCGCATGCGGCGCGGTCCTTAATGCAAACATCACTCCAGGCAGACACAGCTCCCAGTCAGTTTGATGTTCAAAACACAATGCTCTCAACACGCGCTTCATGACGGAGTGGAGCTTCTCAACGGAATTCGACTGGGGGTGGTGCACTGAGCTGTGTAACAGCCTTACCCCGCACCTTTCGAGAAAGGCTGTCGTCAAAGCGCTAGTAAACACTGTGCCCTGATCTGACTGGATTTCTGCAGGGAAACCAACTCGCGCAAATATGGACAGCAGTGCATTGACTATCTCAACTGAGCTGAGTTCTTTAAGCGGCACTGCTTCAGGGAACTTTGTCGCTGGGCAGATCACAGTCAAAATGTGTCGGTACCCCGTGGCTGTTACCGGCAGAGGTCCCACTGTATCAATAACGAGCCGTCTAAAAGGCTCCGTAATGATAGGTACCAACTTCAACGGCACCCTCGATTTGTCCCCTGGCTTGCCCACCCGCTGACAGGTGTCGCATGTCTTCACAAAGTGGTCTGCGTCCCGAAAACACCCTGGCCAATAGTACTCTTGCAAGAGACGGTCCTTAGTTTTCTTAACTCCTAGGTGTCCGGACCACGAACCCCCATGCGACAAGCGCAACAGATCCTGACGATAGCATTGAGGCACGATCAGCTGATCGAACTCCACTCCCCTGCGGTCTAGATACTTCCGGTACAGGACCCCACCTCTTTCCACAAAGCGAGCATTTTTCTTGGCGATACCTTCCTTGATAATGCAGCGTATGTTTTCTAGGCTGCCATCCTTCTTTTGCTCGGCTATCAAAGCCGACCGGCTGACTTTTAGCAACCTGTTAAGTCCGTCTGACGTAGGCGCGATGAGCAAATCTGGAGACAGCTCTTCTAACTTTCCCGTGTCGGGATTTTCCTCTCCAGTATCTGGTGCCTTTAACGCTACAGGCTCAATTTTATTCCCAGCTTGCTGCGCCTCTGACCCTTTCTCATCGTTCAACAACGTCGGCCCCGCAACTACCGCCTTTGCAGCGAGCTCCCGAACCTTCGATCTGGTTAAGGCCTGAACGCTAGCCTCACCAAACAAAAGCCCCTTCTCGCGCAGGAGGTGATCGGACCTGTTCGAAAATAAGTACGGGTACTGGGGGGGCAGCATAGATGACACTGCGGCCTCCGTCTCAAGTGCTCCGAAAGGTCCTTCAATAAGCACTTTTGCTACCGGCAGACACACGCTATGAGCTTCCACTGCTTGCTTGATCCATGCGCACTCGCCCGTGAACATATCGGGTTCTACGTAAGAGGGGTGAACTACATCCATTGTAGCTGCGGAATCGCGAAGCACTCGGCACTCTTTCCCGTTCACGAGGAGGTCTCGCATGTAAGGCTCGAGAAGCTTCATGTTCTCGTCAGTGCTGCATAAAGACAAAAACACGACTTTTGTTTTTGTTTCTGGACACTGCGCCGAAAAGTGACCCGGCTTCTGGCACGTATAACAAACGCGCGCTTGCCTCGTCTCAAACCGCTTTCTGCGTTCGGCTTCGGTTGCCGCCGTCTCCTTACGTTCGGTCGGACTGCTTTCACTCGCATCCGCACTACGTGTATCCCCCTTTGCTCTCATGGGTGTGAACTTCGGCCTCTCAAACTTGGAGCCAAATTCACCCTTTTGACCGTCCTTAGCTCCGCGAGCCCGACGCGTCACAAACTCCTCGGCTAACTCAGCGGCTCTAGCCACCGTACTAACGTCTGGCCTATCCAAGACCCAGTACCGCACGTTCTCAGGTAACCGACTATAAAACTGTTCTAGCCCGAAACACTGCAGAACTTTCTCGTGGTCACCAAACGCTTTCTCTTCTTTGAGCCACTCCTGCATGTTTGACATAAGCCTGTAGGCAAACTCTGTATATGACTCACTTTTGCCTTTCTCATTTTCCCGAAACTTCCGACGGAACGCCTCCGCTGACAGCCGGTACTTTTTTAGCAGACTCGATTTCACTTTGTCGAAATCCTCTGCCTCCTCTCTCTCCAAGCGAGCGACTACGTCGGCCGCCTCGCCGGGTAGCAAAGTGAGCAAGCGCTGTGGCCACGTTTCCCGAGAGAACCCCTGCTTCTCGCACGTTCGCTCAAAGTTAACCAGGAACAAACCAATGTCCTCTCCAAGCTTAAACGGCCGCATCAGGTCAGTCATTTTGAACAATACTCGTTCTCCTGCACCGTGTGCCTGACTTCCATTACGAGCGCGTTCCATCTCTACCTCGAGACGCTTCATTTCCAAAGCGTGTTCGCGCTCTTCTTTTTCTTTCTGTTCTTTTCGTTCACGCTCATCTTTCTCTTTCTGTTCTTTAAGTTCACGCTCCCTCTCCTCAATGGTCTCAAGGCATTCCGACAGCTCGTCATCCTCAGCTTCTAACTCAAGAATAGCCCTTAGCAGTTCTGGTTTTCTGAGTTTGTCTGAGACATCCAGACCCAACTCTCTTGCAAGCTCCAGCAATTTCGGTTTGCGCAACGACTTCAAATCCATGGCTCCTCTGAATGCTGCTTTCTCTACTGCCTACTATTGTCTTGCCGCAAACTAACCCGGCAGCAACGACAACCACAATTACCAGCTCTGTTTCTGACAATAACAAAAGCCTGGCAAAACTCAGAAGAAGAAAGTCCCGCACTCACCAAACCTCGCAGCCAAGAATTCAGCGCAGTCGTTCCGCTGCAGGCAACCAGTCATCACACAGGGCTCGTTGCACTGCTCCCGGATGGTCGTTGTGCTGCTCAGCATACATTCAACCGCATCTCTTCGCTGCTGGCCTCCGTTGTCGCGATCTCACCGCTGGCAACCAGTTGTTGGGGTCTCGGTGCTGGCGCCCGTTATTGCGAATGGGTCGCAAGCCCCAAGGGTAGCGTTGGCCTGGCGGCCTGGGGCACTGGAAGCATCCGAAGGTCCCGGCAAAGCATGAGAAGACTGGTAACAGAACAACTTGTTTATTCTAACATAGCAAAAGAGCGGCCGGTCAGGTCGACCGAAGTGGAGAAACGGGAGAGCACGTAACTCAACAGAAGAAATCGGAGCCTCTCTCCTGGCGTCCGGGGGCAGCTGCTCTTATACTCTCGGCGTCGCGGGCCAGAAGGAAGGTCACGGGATGAGCCCACGCGACGGCGGAGCATGAGCCCACGCGACGGCGCGCACGGTCGAGCCGAGAGACATGTTGAGCCGAGTGTAGTGACGCATCGCCAACCCGCCGACGGACAGACCTCCTGGCACCTCACTTGGGGAGCTCCGCTCCCCGGCTGCCGCGCTTTGACAAGCGTGGGCACACACACACACACGCACGCACGAAGACACGTGGCACTGAAACACGCCTGGACACGCTTGGCGGGGAGGCGTTGCGGCGGCGTCGAACGGCCCAAAATGTCCGCCGCTTTGAACGAAGCCCCGGCGTCCGTTGCATCCGCGCCGGCATTACCGCGCGTTGTAGGCGAAACGTAACAAGGGACACTAAAGGCAAATATTAAGTTGACGTGGACTGTTTAAATACTATTCCAAAAACCTCGCAACGCTTGTTTCGTACCAAGAAAAGACTTGGTTTACGACAAAATTTCATCTGAAGGATCCAAATACCTTTTTTGAAATTCAAATCTCCCGCTACGCAACCGGGGGAGTAGTGATGTTGCATACGCCATCACTACCCTTTGCTGCCGTCGGTGAGTAAAACACGAGACGTTCATTTGAGGGATTGCCAGCCGTTTGTGCGCAGGCGCGCGAGAGAAAATATGGGGGCTTTTGGAGGAGGTGTCTTAGCGCGTGTTGTAGGCGTTTGTCCTTAGGCGTTCCGGAATTGCGGAGTGGGGTCGAGTTTGCTTACGCTCGGACGCTGGCTGCCGGCGCGGTAACATAGGTGAAGCAGCGGGAACTGACGCCCGATTAAAAAAAATTATGGGGTTTTACGTGCCAAAACCACTTTCTGATTATGAGGCAGGCCGTAGTGGAGGACTCCTGACAATTTCGACCACCTGGGGTTCTTTAACGTGCACCTAAATCTAAGTACACAGGTGTTTTCGCATTTCGCCCCCATCGAAAGCCGCCGCCGTGGCCGGGATTCGATCCCGCGACCTTGTGCTCAGCAGCCTAACACCATAGCCATTGAGCAACCACGGCGGGTGGCGCCCGGTTTGGCGACCGCTGGGCCTCTACTACGGCCCCTACTGCTCCGCCGAAAAAATCAGAGATGTTTTTTAAGGTAGAACACCGTAAGAAGCAAGAAAGGTTTAATCCGGTATGACTCAGCGCCAGGGCCGCAGGCGCGAGAAAGTCTGTCCGACGTACATTCAGAGGCAAAGCTCTGACTGCTGTTGCAGAAGCCGCGGGGCGCGGTAATGCTGAACTTAGCATCACAAGTTGGTGGCTGGACGTAATTATATTTATTCAATCGTGCTTTTTATTAATTGTAACAACGTGTCATTATTTCGCATTATTGGCGGCGCCTCCAGGGCACCAAAGCGGCAACGGGGACACCAAAGCTAGAACCCGGACTGGTCCGTGGGTTGGGGCTCGGCGAGGCCTGCGCGTGCCAGGGGGGTATAAGATCGGCTGTCAGCTATCTCGGACAGCCAGTTTTTTTATGCGAACCTCCCCTGGTACGCTTCGGCCTCCGCGGCCCCAACCCACGGGCTGCCCTGCTTCCAACTTTGATCCCCCCGCTACCCCTTGGGTGCCCTAGAGATCCTGCGCCGCCTGCTTTATTATAACCTCAGGTGCTCTCCTGAGGCCTCCGTTTGCCTGTTACATGTGGCCTCCGGGAGCAGTGCTTGTAAAAAATCCAATCTACCTTCGCGACGAAAGAAGCGACCCGCGACTTATACAACACCAGTCAGGACCTTGTCCCTTCAGACACAGCGACCACCAAATGGCGCGTCCATGCCCACTGCCTCACCACGCGGGCAGCCAGCGTCGGAGCGTAAACAAACTCGACTAGGGGACAATCGCATACAACACGCGCTAAGAAATCTCCACAGTGCCTAGGCAGAGTCATAGATTCAAGGAGCAAAAGCCCCCAGATTTTCTCTCTCGCGCCCGCTCTTAACGCACCTGCGCACAAATGGCTGGCGATCCCTCAAATGAACGTCTCGTAGTAAAACGGCGCCCGACAGACGGCGGTACCGAGCCAAGACAGAGCGGTGGATTCGCAACTGCAGCTGCTTTTTGGTCACGTGGCGTAGACCGTTCGGTCATCCCGCTTCATCACATGGAAGTTGAATTCCCTGCTACTTACAGTTTGTGCGAGTTTCGCGAGCCACAGAAACAAGCGCATCCCTACCCGATAACGAAACTACTGAAACGCGATAGCGTGGGCGGCGCGGAGTCAAACGAAAACGAAAGCTTTTGACCGCCCGCGTCGTTGTCAAGGGTCATTTCAATTAGATATTTTTTCTAAAAATGGCAATTGCACTTTATTTTGTCTTATAATACAACATAAGCATGTTTTTTTGCAATCAGTGGTTCAGTAGTAGTGACAAAATTTAACTGAGGAGTGCTTTCGTCATCGGGCAAGTACTTGAATGTCCCGGGGGAGTCTCTAATCATGTCCTGCATTTACCTCAATTTTTCGATTATGAAGGCTCTGTTCGCGACGCCTCTGACGCATTAGAGACTCTCGAACACTAATCTACCACTATAGCTTGACTTAATATTCGCCTTTAGTGTCCCTTTAAAAGAGTATGTCCGAGAAGGCGAAAACTTGCACTACACAAGTCAGGAAGTCATGCACGTGTGAAACACTACGAGGAACATTTCCAAGGAATAACTGCTTGGACGGAGATACTCCTTTCAGTTAAGACACCGGGACATGCTATGACGACCTATGCCAGCAAGATGGTGTGTTCAGCTGCAGAAATTTGCCAGCATCACATAGAGACTGTTCAAAAGTATCTCACTTCTATACTTACTCCGGAATAAGACTCCGCATACATGTGAGGCAAACGATGGCGAGAAGTGTTTGCGGGCACGGCAGTAAGACTTGGGCCGGGCTAGTCTTGAATGAATCCGTTTCCTATATATGTATGCTTCAGCGATCTTGGTTTAAACCAGAAAAGAAAAAAAAGAGGCGGCGAAATTTCTTCACAAATTTAGTTCCTATTCCACATAAGACAACATCCACTTTTCTTGTTGGATTTCATTTTTCTAGTTGTGCTGCTAAAAAAAGATAAGACAGGAAGTGTAACGCTGAACCCTAGTCATTATATTATTACATCTTTTTAGATGATCATGTGCTGACCATTTACTCTAAAATAAATGACGCAATATGGCAGGTCCACCACCAAAAACCTTACGCAGTGTCTGCCGTTTTTTTTCCTTCAAAATATTTGATGACCATTACCGTCTTTGCTGACATGAACCCGTCGTCTTATCCCAGTCCCTCCGTGCTGCGCTGAGGCCGCGGGTTTGAGCACGGTCGCTACGGGCGGAATTTAATTGCGGCGAAATGTTAAAACACTCGTGGGCACTTACATTAAGGCGCGTGGTAAAGAACCCTAGGCAGTGGAAGTTAATTCTGAGTCCCCTAATATGGCGTCCTTAAAATCAGTTCGTGGTTTCGGTACGTAAAACCCAATAATTTCTATCTTTTTTTTTCGCGACACTAAGTACCACAGTAAAATCATTTGCGCATCAAAGTCCTATTATTTAAGCGAAGTGTTCTCTTAAAATAATTCCAACCCTTAGTATGTAAAAGTAGAAAACCAAAAAAGAAAGGTCTCACCACGGAAAACGGCAGCAAAAGGCTCGTGCAGTGTCAGAAAACCGTGTGATGTACACAAAAAAACGTTACAGCTGTTGTTTCACAATTAGATGAAATATTAAAATGACCAGCAATAAATATCCTTAAGTACTAACGTTGGATATTAATTTTATTCGTGTTACTTCATGTGCAAAATGGTTTTATTTCCCTCAAAAAATCATTTTACAACCGCGCGCCAAACGTGCGCTGCCAAGTGGGCACTGACATGGCGGATGCCGTAGCAGATGACGTGGTTGTCACCAGCCTTTACGGAGCGGCGGGGGACGAAGACATCGAGGCACCCTAGGAGGTGGTAATAGAGTTCCTGCGTGTGCTCTCGCAAGGAGCAGAGTTGCGCATACCTTTTCCGGCGCCGCTCACACTACTATTCGCCCAGCGCTATCACGTGGTGCAAAATGACGTGAAATGTTCAATCGCGCCACTGCGAAGCCAACTTTACGGGCGCGATGCCGACTCATCGTTTCCGTCAGTGCCATCGACATTGCAATCAGTGGACCGTCAAGCGTGCGTTGCATTCATTGGCTCCGGGTTGCAGGTACGGTATTCGACGATATTAAGTCAATGACCTGGGTGAAGTGATACGAAACACATCATATTGACACTTGTGTTGCAGCATGACGCGGTGCAGCGCACCAAATTGCACAAACCGCACGGGCGATGGCAAAGCTTTTTACACCGTGCCGGGCGGACGGACAGATGTGGATCGAGGAGAGTCCTACCCCCTATTGGGGGCGAGCTCCACCACTGGAAAAGCTGGCGCCACCATCGGCGTGACGTGGCATGAGGGATCACGTGGACACAGGGACCGCGTCGGCAGCTTCGAGAGCGCCGAAGCGAGCTGAAAACAAAAGTTTAAAGTCCCACGTGCGCTGCGGTTCTGATTAAGCGGTGAGGCTTTCCCGTCTTGGGTGTCTGCTTGACAACATTTGAAAGCACTATAATAGGTAGTGGCTGCCTTTGGAGGCGTGCACATGTAGCATGATAGGCTACTGTTCGGTGCCGCAGTGCCGGACTTACGTAACGGAACCCAGTGTCAGCCTTATTCACACGTAGTCCCAGAACAAGACGCTGCGTGAAGCTTGGCTCGCGAAACTTCGAACCTGCAAACAGCCATCGGCTACAACTCGGGTATGCAGCAAGCACAGACGCGAGGAAAATTTCTGCTACGGCGTCGGGATTGCGATGTTCGGTGAGTAGCAGAAAACGCGCACTGAGACGCTCGGCCACGCCCGCTGCCTGGCTAATGTCATGACGCTTTATTCGGTCTATGAACTTGTTGATGCTAGGTTCTGGCAAGTTCACTGGAATGGAAAGGGAGTGGTAAGAAGCACATTAAAAAAAGGCATTGCACATGGCTATGTTTGTCTTATGAATTAATGCACTGGATTAGGAAAAAGAAGCAGCGGTAAATCACACGCCGAGAAGACCGATAAACATACAGTGCGACGCAACTTGAGAATGAATATTGAAACGTCCAAGAATTTAGAAGGAAGAAAAGAAGATTGAATCGTCGCTACGGCACATCACAGACTCCGTAGGCGTCGAAATCTCTATAACGAAATTATTTTTGGACAGTTCTGATAGCGTCCACGCAGCAATGGTTGCTTGTGTACTGTCAAATGCTCATATTATGCGGCCTAAAGCTCACGGCACGGTGTGACAACGCGCTCGCAGCGAAAGCGAAACATTGTGCGCGGACATGCATGCAGACGCGCAGTCGGTCACTGCGAACCCGTGTGATCGCTGCATTGAGGCTTGATTATGTTATGCTCCATTTGGTTATACAGACAGCCCACTATAAAAACATATTTCACATAGTTTTCTCTCAGTGTTTGCCAACCTTTCACGCAAGAAGCCGGTTCAGGAGACTGCATCGCGGCGACCGCGCGCAGTGGCGTTCACTGTACGTATTCGGTAAAGGGATAGCGTCTGTAAACGATTCTGTGCTTTCAGTTTGCCCAAGATTATTACTTCCACGGTAAAAACCTTCCCTCGTTTTGAGAGTACTTACAGAAAGGTCCAGGAGGGCTGCCGCGTGGTGTTTTTATTGAGTGCCGTAAGCGAAACCTGTGAGGACCGCGCCGCGTGATCCCTCATACTACGCAAGGGAGGCGCTTCCGACAGATGGCGACTCCGTAAGTCCTCGCCCACAATATGCACGTTCGTGCGTGTGTTTGTATATGTACGTGTATATTACTACATACAAACTAAAGATTTCGGTGGGTTGGAACCTTACCCCCCTCCGGCTACGCCAATGGTCCGTGCGTAGCCTCCATTAACTAGTGCCATCTATTTCCGCGTGTAGTTCGCGACCAGCATACAAAAAAGGCAAATGAACACTGCTCTGCATTTGCCTCCTGCGCGCGCGAGGAGTGGCTTCACTGCATAACTGGAACATAAGGCCGGACTTTTGCGCAACTCTGCTCACTGCAGGAGCATATCAGGGACACTCGGTGGCAAGAAGTTTAAACGCCACCTGTGCTTCCCCACGAAGCTTGAAGCGACCGAACGTAAGTTGGATTGTCTTTGAGCGTGGGTCGGCTCTCCTGTCTATCTTACTCCGTGTCTCGGGTTGATCTTCCTCTCTTTCCTTACTTCCTGTCGGAACAGAACGTTCGTGTTGCTGCTGCTTCGCGTTAAATATATAGGTACAAACGCGCAGGCAACATGTGATTATAGTGCACAGCGATTGAAACGCGATAGTGCGGCGGCCAATGCTTTTTACAGCGAAGCTGTCTATGGCTAGGATCTGAGAAAAAAAGAGATGTGTCCGAGATGTTGACAAAAACAAATCATCATGTGGGCCGATCGTGGTGATAGTGCAGAAAGCGTCCAAGCTCAATGGCTGTGGGCTCGGGGACCTGTAACGCGTCCTTGAACTGCCCTTGGCACACCAGGGACGCAGAGGTCCCAGGCACAAGGGTAAGAACAGATGTTTTTGAAAAAAAAAATGTTTCGCACAACTTTTTCAATAAGGAGTGTTCAAAGATTCGCGGCGCCAACCGCGCTTGTGCCACTGTTCGCGCGTTCGTCGTCGTCGTCGTCGTCGTCGTCTTCCACAGCTGGCTTCGTTGTCGCTCATCATTCCAGCATAGAATTTCACTTCTATTCTGTCGTCGTAGTGGGAGGCCGCGTTTATGGGGGTATGAGCCATTGCTTAAGGGGGTATGAGCCATTCATCGTCTCACGTGACGGACACATTTAATAGGTAGTTTCAGTTTCAGGTAAGGAGAAGTTTTGCGCACGTAAACGTGAGAATTCTATGTGCGCTACGCGCCGCATCCGTGGGACGCTTATAGTTTCGCGCACGCAAGAGTCTGCTGGTGTAGGCCTGCTGAACTTTAGATCGTTGCTTCCGCGCGGTCTACTGGCACCTTCTGCCGGCATACTCCCGCCAAGTTCATTCAACGAGCCGATACAGAGTCATTCTTCTCATTTCTATCGAATTGCAAGCGCTACTTTCTCTATCGTAATCAGATACAGCGCCTGGATGTAGTACCTGATCAATATTAACGTAACAGACTCGCGTCACCGTGCTCCGCTTCGTGAGAGTTACCGTTCTGGCAGCCAATTTCAACTCTGCACCGCCGAGAGCAATAGCAGCCGCGAAATAAATTTGAGCAGCTTTTATAAGAAAAGGTCACGCAAGCGCCTTTCAAAACAGCAGTCATTTCGCGACTTCAGTAATCATCCGGTTTCGCAGTCACTTTGTATTTGCGAAGTGAATGCGCAGAATGTAACAACTACTTAGCCACTGGAGCGGCCCCAATAACGATTTTGTTTCCGCGACTGTAATTCCACAGTCCTTTAATACGCACCGCAAACCACAGTTCTGGGAGCAAGGGCTGGCTTACTCATTCGGTCCAGTACCTGATTACGACTATTCCTCGTAAAGTTTCCGGTTGGGATGGCTTCCATTCGATAGCAATTAATATACGCAAAAAAATCAGGGTAATGAGGTAGCGCGGCACGCAAATGGAAACGTTTGGTCCCGGAAGGCTGCAGAATTACACAACAGAAAAGAAAAATAGCCTGCTTTCATTTCCCAACCACAACACTAATCCAAATGCAAGCTTTATCATTACGCAAGAAAAGAAGCCGCACGGCAGTTGCATGCAGAATTAAAATTAAGGTCTGAGCTCTCATTCGCTTTCAATCAAAGATAATAGTCCGAGAGTTGATTACAGTGAAAGCTCTAACAGTTAAGTGCGTTGCGCCTCATAGCTCTTGATGAGATCTTGTAAAGAACTTTAGCACGCATGAGTGTGTCTTGTAGGAATCGCACCGCTGGCACGAGTTGTTGGGGTCTCGGTGCTGACGCCCGTTATTGCCAATGGGTCGCAAGCCCCAAGGGTAGCGTTGGCCTGGCGGCCTGGGGCACTGGAAGCATCCGAAGGTCCCGGCAAAGCAAGAGAAGACTGGTAACAGAACAACTTGTTTATTCTAACATAGCAAAAGAGCGGCCGGTCTGGTCGACCGAAGTGGAGAGACGGGAGAGCACGTAACTCAACAGTACAAATCGGAGCCTCTCTCCTGGCGTCCGGGGGCAGCTGCTCTTATACTCTCGGCGTCGCGGTCCAAAAGGGAAGGTCACGGGATGAAGGTCACGGGATGAAGGTCACGGGACGGCGGAGCATGAGCCCACGACGGCGCGCACGGTCGAGCCGAGAGACCTGCTGAACCGAGTGCAGTGACGCATCGCCAACCCGCCCACACGACGGCGCGAACGGTTGAGCCGAGAGACCTCCAGGCTCCTCATTCGGGGAACTCCGCTCCCCGGCTGCCGCGCTTTGACAAGCGAGGGCACACACACACACACGCACACACGAAGACACGTGGCACTGAAACACGCCTGGACACGCTTGGCGGGGAAGCGTTGCGGCGGCGTCGCACGGGCCAAAATGTCCGCCGCTTTGAACGAAGCCCCGGCGTCCGTTGCATCCGCGCCGGCATTACCGCGCGTTGTAGGCGAAACGTAACAGACCGCCCCGCCGGGGGAAGGAGATCCCGATGGTCAGGGGACTGCATCCGCTGTCCGGAGGGATGTCGCTCGATGATGCTCATAACCGTAGTCGGGCGTCCTTTGGCGTTTCTTGAGCGCAGCGCACAGAGAAGGCCTCGTTCTCACGTTCAGGTGCACACAGGACACTGCAAAGTGACTTCGGGAGAGTTGACATTTTTGTTCTCGTTTCCGGCAAGCGTTAGAACTACGCCGAAAGTCAACCGCTCAGTCAGCAAGCACGGCACAACCCTCACTAAGCCCTGCCAGGCTCTTTCCCCTTTTATACTGCTGCCTAGTTCCTTACAGTAGTTTAGCAGCACTCAGAACGCGTCCACAAATCGGAAAATTGCACTAGAAAGCACATCATCACTTTGAAACACTATACAAAAGCAATAGGTTAAAAAAATCCTGCCTCAGGAAGAAAAACATCAGTAACAAGCAATTTTGAGGCTGATTCCCACGTTAGGGGCTTCGACTTAAGCCATCGGCGTTACCGTTGAGACTCCCCTTTTTGTAACGCACCTCAAAGGAATATTGTTGCAAAGCGAGGCTCCAGCGCAGGAGGCGGCCATTTTTGGGAGAGATGGTCTGCAGCCATTGGAGAGGGCAGTGATCCGTTTCAATGATAAACCTCGAGCCGGCTAGGTAACATGACAATTTCTGAACGGCCCACACGATACACGCACACTCTTTCTCGGTGACGCTATACGCCTGCTCACGACTGGTCAGCTTACGACTAGCATACAGGACGGGGTGTTCTACTTCTCCATTTTCCCGTTGGCACAGTACAACGCCCATGCCTCGCTCACTAGCATCACACTGAACAACGAACCCTTTTGTGTAGTCGGGCGATCGTAGCACAGGCTGGCTTGTTAGGGCGCTCTTTAGGGCGCTAAAAGCTCTTTCCTTCGTCTCATCCCAGACGACTGTTTGCGGCTCTGTCTTTCTTAGAGCATCCGTCAAGGGAGCCGCGATATCAGAGTACCTGGGGATGTACCTCTGATAGTAGCCGGCGACACCTAAGAACGACCGAATATCGGTCTTCGTGCGCGGTTGCGGGAAGTCTCGCACAGCGGCCACCTTTATTTCAGAGGGGCGGCGACGACCCCGACCAATCACGTGTCCGAGGTAGACAACCTCGGCCTGTGCTAACTGGCACTTGGGAGCCTTGACTGTCAAGCCCGCATCGCGCAGGCGGGTTAGCACTGCCCGCAAGTGCGCCATATGCTCAGGCCAGGATGCGGAGAATATCGCTACGTCGTCTAGATACGGTAAAGCGAATTCTTGCTGTCCCCGCAACACTTTATCCATGAGGCTTGAAAAGCAGTATGGCGCGTTCTTCAAACCAAAACTCAAAACTTTAGGACGGAATGTCCCCATTGGTGAAATGAATGCCGCATACCTACTAGCCTCTTCTGTAAGTGGAACCTGCCAATAACCCCTGACAAGATCTAGGGTGGAAATAAACTGAGCGCTACTCACTCTCTCAAGGCGCTCCTCGATGTTAGGGATCGGATAAATTTGATCCTTAGTGATGGAATTAAGCCTGCGGTAGTCGACGCAAGGACGAGGTTCCTTGCCCGGTACCTCAACTAAAATCAAAGGGGAGGTATAATCACTCTCACCCGCTTCAATAACACCGAGCTGTAGCATTTTCTTTACCTCAGCCTCCATAATATCGCTCTGGCGGGGTGACACCCGGTACGCCTTGGATCGTACTGGCTCTGGGGAGGTAAGTTCTATGTCATGAGTAAGGACAGAAGTCCTACCAGGCCTCTCAGAGAACAGACCTTGAAACTCTTGTAAGAGCTGGTGTAGTTCGGTTTTCTGCTCAGGCGACAGCGATGCTTTACTTATTAAGTCACTAATGACTTGATCGGTGTCTTTCCTGTTCGTCACTGAGCCTAGTCCCGGAAGCTCGACCGGAAGCTCTTCTAACTTTCCCGCATCGGGAATTTCCTCACCAGTATCTGGTGCCTTTAACGCTACAGGCTCAATTTTATCCCGTTCGGGCGTGCTCTGAATACTAGCTTGCTGCGCCTCTGACCCTTTCTCATCGTTCAACAACGTCGGCCCCGCAACTACCGCCTTTGCAGCGAGCTCCCGAACCTTCGATCTGGTTAAGGCCTGAACGCTAGCCTCACCAAACAAAAGCCCCTTCTCGCGCAGGAGGTGATCGGACCTGTTTGAAAATAAGTACGGGTACTGGGGGGGCAGCATAGATGACACTGCGGCCTCCGTCTCAAGTGCTCCGAAAGGTCCTTCAATAAGCACTTTTGCTACTGGCAGACACACGCTATGAGCTTCCACTGCTTGCTTGATCCATGCGCACTCGCCCGTGAACATATCGGGTTCTACGTAAGAGGGGTGAACTACATCCATTGTAGCTGCGGAATCGCGAAGCACTCGGCACTCTTTCCCGTTCACGAGGAGGTCTCGCATGTAAGGCTCGAGAAGCTTCATGTTCTCGTCAGTGCTGCATATAGACAAAAACACGACTTTTGGTTTTGTTTCTGGGCACTGCGCCGAAAAGTGTCCCGGCTTCTGGCACGTATAACACACGCGCACTTGCCTCATCTCGAACCGCTTTCTGCGTTCGGCTTCGGCTGCCGCCGTCTCCTCACGTTCGGTCGGACACTGCGCCGAAAAGTGACCCGGCTTCTGGCACGTATAACACACGCGCGCTTGCCTCGTCTCGAACCGCTTTCTCATGGGCGTGAACTTCGGCCTCTCAAACTTAGAGCCAAATTCACCCTTTTGACCGTCCTTAGCTCCGCGAGCCCGACGCGTCACAAACTCCTCGGCTAACTCAGCGGCTCTAGCCACCGTACTAACGTCTGGCCTATCCAAGACCCAGTACCGCATGTTCTCAGGTAACCGACTATAAAACTGTTCTAGCCCGAAACACTGCAGAACTTTCTCGTGGTCACCAAACGCTTTCTCTTCTTTGAGCCACTCCTGCATGTTTGACATAAGCCTGTACGCAAACTCTGTATATGACTCACTTCTGCCTTTCTCGTTTTCCCGAAACTTCCGACGGAACGCCTCCGCTGACAGCCGGTACTTTTTTAGCAGACTCGATTTCACTTTGTCGAAATCCTCTGCCTCCTCTTTCTCCAAGCGAGCGACTACGTCGGCCGCCTCGCCGGGTAGCAAAGTGAGCAAGCGCTGTGGCCACGTTTCCCGAGAGAACCCCTGCTTCTCGCACGTTCGCTCAATGTTAACCAGGAACAAACCAATGTCCTCTCCAAGCTTAAACGGCCGCATCAGGTCAGTCATTTTGAACAATACTCGTTCTCCTGCACCGTGTGCCTGACTTCCATTACGAGCGCGTTCCATCTCTAACTCGAGACGCTTCATTTCCAAAGCGTGTTGACGGTCGCGCTCTCTTTCTTTCTCTTGTTGCTCTCGTTCTATCTGTTCTTTACGTTCGCGCTCCTGTCTTTTTGCCGTCTCCCTCTCCTCAATGGTCTCAAGGCATTCCGACAGCTCGTCATCCTCAGCTTCTAACTCAAGAATAGCCCTTAGCAGTTCTGGTTTTCTGAGTTTGTCTGAGACATCCAGACCCAACTCTCTTGCAAGCTCCAGCAATTTCGGTTTGCGCAACGACTTCAAATCCATGGCTGCTCTGAATGCTGCTTTCTCTACTGCCTACTATTGTCTTGCCGCAAACTAACCCGGCAGCAACGACAACCCCAATTACCAGCTCTGTTTCTAACACTAACAAAAGCCTGGCAAAACTCAGAAGAAGAAAGTCCCGCACTCACCAAACCTCGCAGCCAAGACTTCAGCGCAGTCGTTCCGCTGTAGGCAACCAGTCATCACACAGGGCTCGTTGCACTGCTCCCGGATGGTCGTTGAGCTGCTCAGCATACAGTCAACCGCATCTCTTCGCTGCTGGCCTCCGTTGTCGCGATCTCACCGCTGGCAACCAGATGTAGGAATCGCACCGCTGGCACGAGTTGTTGGGGTCTCGGTGCTGACGCCCGTTATTGCCAATGGGTCGCAAGCCCCAAGGGTAGCGTTGGCCTGGCGGCCTGGGGCACTGGAAGCATCCGAAGGTCCCGGCAAAGCAAGAGAAGACTGGTAACAGAACAACTTGTTTATTCTAACATAGCAAAAGAGCGGCCGGTCTGGTCGACCGAAGTGGAGAGACGGGAGAGCACGTAACTCAACAGTACAAATCGGAGCCTCTCTCCTGGCGTCCGGGGGCAGCTGCTCTTATACTCTCGGCGTCGCGGTCCAAAAGGGAAGGTCACGGGATGAAGGTCACGGGATGAAGGTCACGGGACGGCGGAGCATGAGCCCACGACGGCGCGCACGGTCGAGCCGAGAGACCTGCTGAACCGAGTGCAGTGACGCATCGCCAACCCGCCCACACGACGGCGCGAACGGTTGAGCCGAGAGACCTCCAGGCTCCTCATTCGGGGAACTCCGCTCCCCGGCTGCCGCGCTTTGACAAGCGAGGGCACACACACACACACGCACACACGAAGACACGTGGCACTGAAACACGCCTGGACACGCTTGGCGGGGAAGCGTTGCGGCGGCGTCGCACGGGCCAAAATGTCCGCCGCTTTGAACGAAGCCCCGGCGTCCGTTGCATCCGCGCCGGCATTACCGCGCGTTGTAGGCGAAACGTAACAGTCTGCAGGTGTACATGACAGTTGATTGCTTATGCGCTAACGGTGCGTATTATCCCACTTCTCACCCAACACATAAATGCCATGCCCAGGCCGTCAGCCAGATTAACGTCTCCGCAATATAAAAAAGTATGTATCTTTCTCAATGTCATAGCCAGTATTATGAACTAAATATTTCGGGCTTTACAGCTATCGGATAAACCTGGATTATGCGAGTACGTATAGTGAAATGCGACCTGGAGCTACTGTTGCATTCTCGACACTTATAATGAAGTGCACGAAAGCTACAGAAAAGGCGTGTTACGCGGGTAGGCGATAGACCTCAGTCTAGCAGCGTACGCCGCTGTACCAGGCTGTCAACGATTACACGTACACACGACATCTAATTGCACTGGCTTTTCGGAACACTGAAGCGGTTATAGCAACCATACAAACCATATCAACATACCTATACTCAACTTTCCTGAACAATGTTACCAGGTGCTGTTTACACCAGCAATATCAAACGAAAAGATAAATATATTCATGTTCAGCGACAATACGCATTCATATTTCTTTCAGTTGACGCGACCAGGCTTTTTGTTAAAGCAACACTGCCTTATGGGGCATCCAAGAGGCATTGAAGGCCATAAACGTATAAATAAATTGTTAAACGGTGAAAAACGTTCCTATTTTATAACTTCTGTAATTGTGAAACATCCTTGTAACACCTTTGCCTTGTGTAGGGTGGCCAGGCGCACGCTTTTGCGGCTACCTTCCCAACGTTCCTTGCTTCAAATTATCTCTGTCTCTCTAATTGGTAAGCAAGTGCACTCACCCAGCATAAATCGTTTATTTCGAAGTGTTTTCGCGCCGACGTGTGTAACTTGAAGCGGGGACAAGAACGACGAAAGGCCCCAACACGAGCAATGACTTTTCCAATTGAGGTTTATCACGAAACACACGAAATCTGTACTCGCTAACAAAACCACAACAAGCAAGAAAACGAGAAACACTCAAAAACAAAATAAAAGGTACACGCAACCTGGGAAAATGCCCAGGCGCAGTAAGAGAAACGAATAATCGTAAACGCCAACCACGCAGCGTCAGACCCTGAAAAGAACTCAGCTCTTTCACCTCCAGGGACAGGGACGAATGAAATCTCCCGCGCTGTCTGTGCTGCTTTTAGTAGACAAGCAGACGAGTAAAGTTGTTTCCATGTTTATAGATTACCGCGGTGCACTCGAATACAGATGTACAACTACATGTACTGCAATCGTTATCAGGTCGTTCGAATTCAAGAAATAGACAGCGAGTTAATACACATCAAGCATGGAGTCCCACAAGGATCCGTACTAGGCCCACTACTTTTTAATTTGTATGTGAACTATTTAGCCCACCTCCCTTACAAAAATGACTTTAGACTGTCTATAGAAAGTCTATAGACTTTTCATAGACGACCTTTCCTTTCTATAGATTTGGACTTTTGTTGATACAAAGTCTATAGACTGTCTGTAGACGAAAGTCGATAAAGTTTCTATTTCTTTTTGTCTATTCGCAGTCTATAGACGGTCTATAGAAAAAAGTTGATAAGGTGTTTGTTTCCTTTTTGTCTACTTCCCCTCTATAGAATACCTACAGACGAAAGTCGACACAGTCTCTATCTATTTTTTTCCATACTTTGTCTATAGACTTTCTATAGACGAAAGTCGATAGGGTTTCTATTTCTTTTTGTCTACTCGCAGTCTATAGACGGTCTATAGAAAAAAGTTGATAAGGTGTTTGTTTCCTTTTTGTCTACTTCCCCTCTATAGAATACCTACAGACGAAAGTCGACACAGTCTCTATCTATATTTTCCATACTTTGTCTATAAACTTTCTATAGACGAAAGTCGATAGGCTTTCTTTTTCTTTGTGTCTACTCGTAGTCTACAGACGGTCTATAGAAAAAAGTCGCTAAGGTGTTTGTTTCCTTTCTGTCTACTTCCCCTCTATGGACTACCTATAGACGAAAGTCGATACTGTTTCTATCCATTTTGTCCATACTTTGTCTATAGACTTTCTATAGACGAAAGTCGATAAGGTTTCTATTTCTTTTTGTCTACTCACAGTCTATAGACGGTCTATAGAAAAAAGTCGATAAGGTGTTTGTTTCTTTTGCCTACTTCCCCTCTATGGACTACCTATAGGCGAAAGTCGATACAGTTTCTATCCATTTTGTCCATACTTTGTCTATAGACTTTCTATAGACGAAAGTCGATAAGGTTTCTATTTGTTTTTGTCTACTCGCAGTCTATAGACGGTCTATAGGAAAAAGTCGATAACGTGTTTGTTTCTTTTTTGCCTACTTCCCCTCTATGGACTACCTATAGACGAAAGTGGATACAGTCTCTATCTATTTTTGTCCATACTTTGTTTATAGACTTTCTATAGACGAAAGTCGATAAGGTTTCGATTTCTTTTTGTCTACTCGCTGTCTATAGGCGGTCTATAGAAAAAATCGATAAGGTGTTTGTTTCTTTTTGTCTATTTCCCCTCTATGGGCTACTTTTAGACCAAAGTCGATACAGTGTCTATCTATTTTTGTCCATATACTTTGTATATAGACTTTCTATAGACGAAAGTCGATAAGATTTCAATTTCTTTTTATCTACTTGCAGTCTATAGAAAAAATTCGATAAGGTGTTTGTTTCTTCTTTGTCTATTTCCCCTCTATATGGACTACCTGTAGACGAAAGCCGATACAGTTTCTATTTATTTTTGTCCATACTTTGTCTATAGACTCTCTATATTATGGACAATATAGTCGACAAGGTTTCTATTTCTTTTTCTCTACTCCCGGTGTATTGAATATGTATAGAAGAAAGTCGATAATTTGTAATTCCGAGTTCCCATACCCCCCGCCCCCTGCGAACGCGATGATATGGCACTGGTTCATGCACGACGGCACCGCAACTCCGGCGCGGCGGGCAAACCGTGCAGACTGCTAGTCTGCGTTCGGTGCAGCTGCCCCGAACGAGGATCGCGGCGGAGCAGGCACCGTCCGAGTCACCAAGGTCTTCCACGCACCCGAAGGCCCTAAACCTGGCTGCTTCCCGGACGTACACTTCGCGAAGACCAGGTGGTGAAGGTCAGATGGTGATGATGTGGCAAAGGTGGTGAATAAGTGGCGAAAGCCGGCAGACCAGGTGGTGAATTCACCACCTGGTCTTCCTCTGAGTTGTCGTGGTCTTGCATGTCTATAGATTAACAATAGACAAACATCGTTAATCTGGGCCCAACCCGTGTACGCTGTAACCAAGCGCAGGTACCGGTGGATAATACGTAGCTGCGTTTGATATAAGCCACTGAAGTTGTATACTGCTGAGATTGCTGTAGAGCCTATTTGTAGACATTAGTATACACATAGTGTATACCTCCGCATTTGTTGACCACATGATATCATCTACGTAGCCGCTCTCGGCAATCCCAAGACAGTCTTCACAGTTGTCGCATCACTTTTGCGGCAGTAGAATAAAGTAAGCAAAACGCCGATCCAATTGTTATAATAGATGTTATGAACGCCAGCTTCAGCTACAAGTGGATTCCAAACAGGCATCAAGCTAACAGCAAATACACTCGTAATGTTTGTAGCTGACAACGCGGACTTTGTGAATGTGCGATGAACCGATGTCGCGCATGTGGTCTTCGCGTTGTGTGTCGTCCGATTCTCGGATACATTTCACATTGTCTTCATATCTCGGCTGCGTCACTAACATCGGGCGGTTTTTTGTTGACTGATATCCTGCGCTATAAACCTATCAAAGTTTCTCATTCACTTAAAATAGGTGCCAAATTCTCTGAGCCCACCCAGTATTTCGCCGGCGGTATGCCTGCGCAGCCACGCATATGAGTACCTCAATGCTGTACTGATTGCTTTGACCTATCATCGGAACAGAAAATTAGCACTAACATACGTGCGGGCATCACATTTGGCGGTACGCTGGAAGATATGCTACAAGTACGCTGTATTACTAATCGACACTGGCAATAATGCGTCTGAAACGTCTGAAGGGCCCTGTAACGGCTTTTACAAACAGCGCATTCATGTTAGCGTTCCAGTCTCATACGATAGCCCACAGCGTTTGTCATACAACCTACCAGCGCATTTCCTTCGTCCATGAAAAAAGATGAATAGTGGTGTTAAAGATGAATAAGCCACCCGTTCCGGCGCGCATGGCGCGCAGAGAGAGAGAGAGAAAGAGACAAAAAAAAATGAAGGAGGAAAAGGCGCTCACAATCCTCCGAGCGCGCACGCCCTCGCGCGCGGAGCTCCTGCGCATGCTCGGAGCTCTTGCGCATGCGCGGCGGTGCGCCGTCTCAACGAGTGCGCCAGGCACGTAAACGGTTGTACCGGTGTGCGGTGTATGCCTGAACGTCGGTGTCTGTGTATGCGTGTCATCTTTGTGGCATCACACGTCAACTACACTGAACGGTAAGCTTTAGCAAAGACGTTTTGCGTCAATAGCTCATGATTATGTGAGCGCATCTCTTAGCGCGAAGCGGCTGCATGTAGCGCAGGCGACTCGGGTATAGTGTCGGTTTGTCGTTGACATGGTTTGATAACGCGCTCTTGTTCTCGCTTCTAGTATACGGAATGTTTTACGGCGAGCGATCGCTCGGGCTTGTTGATTTTAGCATTATAGTTTACGTGCGTAAAGAAGGACGTACACCATGTTTTAACTTGATACTGTATGTTGTGTATGTTGTGTACGTTGTGCATTGTGTATGTTGGGCAGCCAGTGCGGTAGATCTAATTTCGTGGCGCTTGATCCGGCCGCGATGAATGCTGCGCCGCATGTCTAGTGAAATTCTCGTGACACGCTTTACGTATATATCTCGAAATTGTGTTAGCATCAAGAATGTTCAGACAGACACGTATAGTTGAATAACTGATAACGTACTCGAATGAAAGGCCGTGTTTGCGGGGCATGCATCAGCAGTGTGTGCGCTGCCGTTTTCGCATCGTTTGGGAACTTACCGCAAGTTAATTTTGGGAAGTTACCGCAAGCAAAACACGAGACTTGAAGAAATATCAAGCAAAAATCTCTAATTCACCCAATCTATTTATATGCAACCACAAACGCTTTGGAGCATCAAACCTGCGATAAGCTCAGTCACTTGCAGCTTCGCAACTTAGCCGAAAAAATTGGAGAACACTAAATTAGTCGTTCCGGGAAGCACCTTTACACGTTTCAAACTGAAGGCATTGCGTTTGACGGTAGTTGGAAGATTTTTTTTTGTCTCTTTTTTTAAACAGTTTAGCAGCAGAAGTTATCTTTCGAGCTATATGAAAAGCGTTAAGCGCTTTTCGATGCTTCGGCGTTATGCAGTTTACGTGCTATTAATCACTAGGCAGCTGCTGGCGCAGATTCGCATTGTGCCAGTCGTGCATGGTATGAAGCCCTTGTCGTGTGTAATAAGTGTTCCGGTTTTCATTACTGTTGCATGTAGTGCCGTCGTCTTGGACAGACTGCATACTATATGCGCTGTACAAAAGAAAAAAGAGCCAGATTATCAATTTGGTGGTCATTTCTTAGTAGATAACGCACAGATTATTCAAATAATTCAGTGGACATTGCATTTGTTCTACCCTTATCACCACGCCTAAGAGATTGTAACATGTTTTAGTTGCTAAGTAACCTGATCAGTACGCCCCCATTCATGTGCATTCTACTGAAAGTGTGGCAAATGTATTCATCTCGAAGTATGAGAAAAGAGACATTGCAGACTGTTCTAAACGGAAATAAATTGCAAATGTTAACGTGATTGTTCAAAAGTGCAGTCAGTATGCTGAGCATGTTCGTTCGGCACGGGCATATTGCATTAACACCTGAAAAATGTGCACAGTCCAGCCGGGTGTCTTTGTTTCAACAATTATTATTATAGGAATCGTTTGGGATTCTCGCATTTATTTTATTTTTATAAGTACACTGTGTCTCACATGAACCTGTCTTGAAACGAAACGTACCGTTGCTGGCACCGGCGACCATTACGGTTGTCTAACTGCTTATCACACTGTAATATAACGAAACATCATAATGGTACTGATTAATATTGCCATGTAGTCTTTAGTCAGAGAAACAAAGTTAAACTAGAGGCATAAGTGATGAGAGCAAATTATATAAAAAACTACTATTGAACCGTAAAAATATCTCATTGTATAGTTTTCGCTCACATTGTTGCATTTGTTTTACGTGTGTCTCTGTGTCTTCCGTGCTGTACTCGTGCGGCCATCAATTAGGAACTTGCCGAAGCCCTTGTCAGCTTTATTAAACAAGGGATTCAAGTCAGTTGCATCTAATACTACATATCAAGTGACCGACGTGTTATTCGTTTTATCTAAATATTATGGACTGGCAGTACTTGGCAAGCATTAAACCACAATATTTTTTTTATTGCACTTAAGCTGCAGGCGTCATAGATTGCCAGAAAATTTTCATGAAAACAGCCAGGGAAGGCTTGGAAAAAGATCGGGAAATCTTAAAATGGCCACATAGGTATGCTGTCTTGTCATATGTCATACAACGTTACCAGAGAATCTCTGTGTTAAATATATTTTTAAAACCTTTCACTTCATAAAAATTGAGGGAAATTGGTCCTATTTATTGAAAAAAAAAGAATGTCAAGCATACTGACAAGGCATTTCTTACTCAATATGTTTTTTTTGCGTTAACGTCCTGAACCTCGATAGCCTAGAAAAAAATTTCATCTTTCAAAGCACCTTAAATAATTTACTGTGATAGAATTCATTCGAACTATCTTATCAGTTCTGTTTCCTAGGAGGTGCATATCTGTCGTGCCATGACACAAAGTGCTCGTGTGGTATTTCGGGTGCTCATGTGGTATACCTAACTTGGAAACCTGTTAGCATGCCCAAGAGGCCTCATTACCTGTAAGAAATTAAGTGACCATATCAATACAATCAACCCATCTGCCTTCTGTTGAAGTTATGGCCAATGACCATTCATTTAAAAGTATGAGAAAGACATTTAAATGTGTATTAAGCAAAATAAATTACAATCTTAGGCATGATACTGTGAATATTCCAGTCACGTCTTCTGAAAATATCCCTCTGCACGGGCATACTTAACTACCAGCCAAAAAATTGTACAGACAGCACAACTGGGTAACGTTTCAGCAATAAATATAGAGACCATTTGGGATAAGTACATTAATGCATCATATATGAACTTGTCATAAAAGGGAACATACTGTTGCTGGCACGAGCAGCAGTTGTGACTGTTTAATTGTTCACCATACCATGCAATAAAACATTGTATAAAGGTACTGATTTGTATTGACAAGCAGCCCTTAGTCATAGTTAAACCGCATTAAGTATTGACTTAGATGGTTTGAGCAAATATATTAAGCTGCTTAATGAACATACAAAGAATACACACTTGTTATTTTTGCCTCATATTGCTGCATCTACTTATTTGCAGCATACACCTGCAGCACCTTTGGGACTAATGACACAAAGGTCAAGGCCAGCCTGGCGACCATGCTTGCCAAGGAGTAGTGTAAATATGTAATCTGTTTCCATAATTAGCATAAGACATGAATTTAAGGAATTCATATATTATATCGAGCAATAAAAACGGTTAATGCATTGCCGGTGCATTTGTTTTATTTTTTTTGCACTGCATGATTCAACACTATATAAATTCTTTCTGTTTATGCAACATATATGAAAGTACAGCTGGTTCAGGAGCATTATTAATCTGCTAACAGTAATGCATAAGTGCAGATGAAAAGGAACAGGTGCACATGCATAAATACATTCAAAACGTTTTGCTACCGCATGTAAAGAAAAATGTAAACTAACTTGTAAAAAAAAAAAACTAGTAGGTAGCCGCTATGGAGTTATGGCCTTATACACTCTTTGTAGACTTGTCTATAAAATGTCTGTGTCTATAGAGTGTCTGTAGATTAATGAAAATGCATGTTTGTTGACAAATGTCTGCAGAATGTCATAGAAGAAAGTGTATCGGATTATAAAGTTCTGTTTTTGTAGACTGAAGTCTATAGAATGTCTATAGACTATCTATATACATTTGTCTATAGACATTCCATAGACTTCAGTCTGCAAAAGTAGAAGTGTATATATAGTTCTACTTTTGTAGACTGAAGTGTATAAAATGTATACAGACAAATGACATCTATAGACATTCTATAGACTTCAGTTTACAAAAGTAGAACTGTAAGCCTATACACTTGTCCATCGACATTCTGCAGACAACTGTCTACAAACATGAATTTTAATTAATCCATAGGCACTCTATAGACTCAGACTTTTTATAGACTAGTCCATAAAAAGTGTATGGCCATAAGTCTATTGACAGTCTATAGGCTCAGACTTCTTATAGACTAGTCTATAAAATGTGTATGGCCATAAGTCTATAGATAGTCTAAAGACTCAGACTTTTTATAGACTAGTCTGTAAAAAGTATGGCCATCAGACTATAGACTGTCTATATGTAGTGTATAGACAGTCTATAGACTCAGACTTTTTATAGACTAGTCTGTAAAAAGTATGGCCATAAGTCTTTAGACTGTCTATATGTAGTGTATAGACAGTCTATAGACTCAGACTTTTTATAGACTATTCTATAAAAAGTGTATGGCCATAAGTCTATAAGCGGTCTATAGGCAGTCTATAGACTCAGACATTTTATAGACTAGTCTATAAAAAGTGTATGGCCATAAGTCTATAGACCGTCTATAGACAGTCTATAGACTCAGACTTCTTATAGACTAGTCTATAAGAAGTGTATGGCCATAAGTCTATAGACAGTCTATAGACAATCTATAGACTCAGACTTTTTATAGACTAGTCTATAAGAAGTGTATGGCCATAAGTCTATAGACGGTCTATAGACAGTGTATAGACTGTCTATAGACTCAGACTTTTTATAGACTAGTCTATAAAAAGTGTATGGCCATAAGTCCATAGACTGTCTATAGACTAGTCTAAAGAAATGTCTATAGACAGTCTATAGACTCCATAGACAAATGTCTATAGACTGTCTATGGACTTTCTATAAAAATTTTTGTAAGGGCTAGCGCTGCACTCAAACTTATACAAATTTGCGGATGATACTGCTTTAATACTACCCCATGAAAATATTAATGAATGCGTTACTTTGTTACAGGACGACATATACAAAATAATGTCATGGTTTGAGAACAAATAAATATTTGTGAACAAAGCAAAAACACAGTTAATCTGCTTTCACAGCCCGCACAAAAAACTGCAGCTAATTGAACACCTATACCTGCATAGTGAATACTGCATTGGATGCTCTTGCCAAAGTATGCAGTATGCCACATAAATAAAGTACCTTGGTGTTATTTTCGATGAATATTTCTCATTTGTCCATCACATACAACATGTAGCTAAAAGACTCCGAGCAGTATGTGCAGTCATCTACAAAATCAGATCAGTATGTGACGCTCATGGTTATATTGCGCTCAGTTTTACAAAGACGATATTAAGGACGTATGTGACGTTCGGTTAAGAAAACTCACATATAAGGCTCTAGGTGAAACCGTATTACGGTATGGCATTACGATCTACGGACTTGCTTCGCCATATAGGCTAAACGTGTTAAATAGAATACAAGAAAAAAATCACGAATAACATAGCATACGGAACAAACAGCAACTCCATCAGCCACAGTGAGCTGATGGCAGAACATGGTATATTTGACGTTAAACTACTTTTCCTCTCCGTGATATTTACGAAGCATTATTTTGATGAATCCTTTAAAACCAAAAACGTCAAAACCCGTGATCTGCGCAAGACTGAGACATTCGTTCGGGCTAAAGCATTCACGAACTACGGTAAAAGAACGAGATCATTTTATGTACCGTTCTACTTCAATAAAATACAAGTTCCCAAAGTATCGTCATTCAGGAAAATAAAAGATTTTGTACGTCACATGGTTCTGACAAGTGGCTGGGAAAAGCAGAAGCAAACCATGTGGCAGGAATTTTCTGATGAACTTTCGCTAACAATTGTATAGAACAGACTAGAGTGTTGTGTTCTTTCTATGTGTATTGTGTTCTTTTTACTTTCTAATAGTGATTGATGTCTGCTATTTTTCCAACACATTGACAACTGTATATGATGAAATAGAGGGTTGTGCTGTACATATATTTTGCTGCTGTAATATGTTTCAGCTAAAGCTACTGCTCGTGCAGGAACAAATACTAGAAATTAGACAAGTGATGGAGGAAAAGGGTGAGGGAATGGAAGGGAGGAGGGATTGAAATTGTGTACTTGTATTGTGCCTTGTTGAAGGCAAATACACAGTGGTACGCATAAAGGCATCGGTGCTTTCGCGGACTACAGGTTACTCTTTGTGGCACATACAAGAAATTTAATTTTGCTATTGTACTTTTTATTTTTCTCTCTTCCTATTGTTTCCTCTGTTCTTAGACCACAAGACTGCGCCATTTGGGCCAGAGCATTGCCCAGTCCCGCTCAAAAGCATCATTGCTTTGGCGGGCTGACAAAATATTCGACTGTATGTTTTATGTTCTAATAAACAAAGAAGAAGAAGCAGGAGAAGAAGAAGAAGAATGCAAGAGACAAAACGAAACTGAAATTAAAATTCGTTACAGGCATTTCTCGCATGCTCTCGCAGGCAGTCTGCGTGTATAGCTTTTGTGGAAACTTTAGTATGAAACCAATGAGCTAGCGGTAAGAGGGAAAATATAGGAATGCCGGATCAAGCTGCAGAAAAGTAATTCGACTTTCACTCAGGAAGAGGACATTAGTGTTGAAGCAACGAACGACAATCTTATGGGCACCATTAAGGAGTGTGCAATAGAAGCCGGTGGTAACTTCGTTAGACAGGATACCGGTAAGCTATCGCAGGAGACGAAGGATCTGATTAAGAAACGTCAATGTATGAAAGCCTCTAACCCTACAGCTAGAACAGAACTGGCAGAACTTTCCAAGTTATTCAACAAGCGTAAGATATCTGACATAAGGAAGTATAATATGGATAGAATTGAGCATGCTCTCAGGAACGGAGAAAGCCTAAAAGCAGTGAAGAAGAAACTAAGAATAGGCAATAATCAGATGTATGCCCTAAGAGACAAAGCGGGCAATATTATGACTGATATGAATAAGATAGTTCAAGTGGCTGAGGAGTTCCTTAGAGATTTATACAGTACCAGTGGCACCCACGACCATAATAGAAGAAGGAATAGTCTAGAGGAATTTGAGGTCCCACAAGTAACGCCGGAAGAAGTAAAGAAAGCCTTGGGAGCTATGCAAAGGGGGAAGGCAGCTGGGGAGGATCAGTTAACAGCAGATCTGTTGAAGGATGTTGGCCAGATTGTTCTAGAAAAACTGGCCACCCTGTATACGCAATGCCTCATGACCTCTAGCGTACCGGAATCTTGGAATCTTGGAAGAACGCCAACCTAATCTTAATCCATAAGAAAGGGGAGGCCAAAAACTTGAAAAATTATAGACCGATCAGCTTACTGTCCGTTGCCTACAAAGTATTTACTAAGGTAATCGCGCATAGAACCAGGAACACCTTAGAATTCTGTCAACCAGAGGACCAGGCAGAATTTCGTAAAGGCTACTCAACAATAGACCATATTCACACTATCAATCAGGTGATAGAGAAATGTGCGGAATATAACCAGCCCTTATATATAGCTTTCATTGATTACGAAAAAGCGTTTGATTCAGTCGAAACCTCAGCAGTCATGCAGGCATTACGGAATCAGGGTGTATTCGAGCCGTATGCAAAAATACTGAAAGATATCTATAGCGGCTCCACAGCCACCGTAGTCCTCCATAAAGAAAGCAAGTAAATCCCAATAAATAATGGCGTCAGGCAGGGAGATACGATCTCTCCAATGCAATTCACAGCGTGTTTAGAGGAGGTATTCAGAGACCTGGATTGGGAAGAATTGGGGATAAGAGTTAACGGAGAATACCTTAGTAACTTGCGTTTCGCTGATGATATTGCCTTGCTTAGTAACTCAGGCGACCAATCACAATGCATGCTTACTGACTTGGACAGGCAAAGTAGAAGCGTGGGTCTAAATCTGAAGAAAACTAAAGTAACGTTTAACAGTCTCGGAAGAGAACAGCATTTTACGATAGGTAGCGAGGCACTGGAAGTGGTAAGGGAATACATCTACTTAGGGCAGGTAGTGACCGCGGATCCGGATCATGAGACTGAAATAATCAGAAGAATAAAAATGGGCTGGGGTGCGTTTGACAGGCATTCTCAGATCATGAACAGCAGGTTGCCATTATCCCTCAAGAGAAAAGTGTATAACAGCTGTGTCTTACCAGTACTCACCTACGGGGCAGAAACCTGGAAGCTTACGAAAAGGGTTCTACTAAAATTGAGAACGACGCATCGAGCTATGGAAAGAAGAATGATGGGTGTAACGTTAAGGGGATAAGAAGAGAGCAGATTGGGTGAGAGAACAAAGGCGAGTTAATGACATCTTCGTTGAAATCAAGAAAAGGAAACGGGCATCGGCAGGGCATCTAATGAGGAGGGAAGATAACTGATGGTCATTAAGGATTACGGACTGGATTCGAAGAGAAAGGAAGTGTAGCAGGGGACGGCGGAAAGTTAGGTGGGCGGATGAGATTAAGAAGTTTGCAGGGAAGACGACGACGACGACGACGACGGCGGCGGCGGCGGCGGCGGCGGCGGCGGCGGCGGCGGCGGCGGCAGCAGCAGCAGCAGCAGCAGCAGCGACAGCGGCGGCCGCGGCGGCGGCAGCGGCGGCCGCGGCGGCGGCAGCGGCGGCCGCAACAGCAGCAGCAGCAGCTGCTGCTACCGCTGCCGCTGCTGCCGCTGCTGCTGTTGAGTCGGCAGATACAGAAGCAATGAGAATGAGTCTGCAGATACAGAAGCAAAGCTTACCTATACGGACGCCAACTCGGTAACCATTGCTTTCTCAAGACACGATCTTGTAGCATTGCTCTCCTGTGCAATATAGAGCCCACACACTGCAGTGGGCTAATCTCCACTCTCGACAAGATCACCTTTTTACGCTTGACCCAGACTTATCATTCAGGATTCCACCCAAAGTAAAGCTAAGCCATACGAATTTACTACAATGACTGAGGCTCGGGGTAGACTTCACACGACGTTATATTCATCACTCAGGCCTACAGTATGACCACCCTTGCAAAGAATGTGACCCTTAAGGAACAATCGCACACATCCTCTGCGACTGCCGTGAATACAGCACAGAACGACAGACAGCGCCACATTGTGTCGTTTGGACGACAGACCCCTTCCGGAGCAGAAGATCCTGTAGTGCCACGGAACAGCAGTCAGAGTGCACTGAGAGCAACAAGAGCGCTCTTGTCATTTCTAACGGAGAGTGGCCTCATCTCAAGGTTCTAGACGTATGACAGACGCCTACGCATTGAGGCATGGTTGAAGTGTGTGCGGAGAACATGTATACACATCGCACGTGTACGCACTTCATTGCACGCTATGATCCGCAACCTCACTCCCTCTCTCTCATCATCATTCCCCTTCTCCATTTCATCTACACAGAGTGGCTGGCCGGAGGAACCTCAATGCATTTCTCAAGTTAAGATGCTTCTCTAGCTCTCTGCTTTATGTTTAATAACCGCAACAGCGAAACCCTGCGAATGACCCCGTGCTCACGAGTCTGATACTTAGCGGTTCCGATGCTTGTCGTTGAACGTGTTCTTTTACACCACCACCACAGTGCGTCTCTTGCAAAAGATAAACAGAACACGTAGGCAGGAAAAAAGAACCTTGTGTAAGGCAATTGTGCTTGTTGGGTAGACATTAAACAAGTTGATGCTCTATCCCCTATTCCACCAAGAAAGTAATTGTAATGGAAACGGAAAATATTGCGAACGCATGGGAGATACGTATATCCGGTGGCCTAGCAGCCACAAAATATTCATTTGAGAGTTGTGTTATGTTTTGACAGTGTACTTTTAACGGCATGGAAAGGCTAAATGCAAGTTAGGCAAGGGGACTAGACATACGGATGCGATTTCGTTTAACTTCTCCACACTCGTTTCCCATTTTTAAGAATTTACGATGATCAAAAATGTAGCTCGTGCACAGTACACGACGAAACTGTGTTTCCGCATTTATTCTAGTCTGTGCTTTTGCACTGCACGATAAGCTACCATGCATTTAAACTCACCTAGCGATATACTTTCGCGTCTGCACCTGCTGTACTGGATAGATCTGCACACTTTCAATCCTTTACCTCTGTTTGACTGCGTTCGCATATCCTTTGAACTAGCCCTGCATACACTGAAGAGCGAACATACGCCGGGCAAAGCGCTGACAATTTCAATCTGCAAAATGGGACTCGGCAGTCAAACACCACCGGCTCAGCGAAATGCAACTCGATCACAATTGAGTGGTCGATCGCACACATTTCTAATCGATAAATTAAGTTTTACCAGTGGCACTGGCGCCACCAATTAATACAGATTTGACGACAGGCCCACTTCCACAGAAAGCATTACTTCGATCTGTGTCGTGCGTGACCAATTACGAACCCTTTCGACGATTGGCTTCCTCCGTAGAATGCGGAGGCACAAAAACCTGTCTTTTCTGCTTCGAGCTGGCAGGCAAAAGACGTGGAGCAGCCAATTAGGGAAACACAGCGATCCCTTTATCGCTTTCTGTTTGTTCAACTCATGCGTGCGCTTCCTTTCAAATTTCGCCTGAGCTATCGCACCGTATTTACTGGCATAGGAAAGTGTGAAGGCGGACTGTGCGTTATCGTGCATCTTGACGTTGCTGCATCCGACGTGCTGTGTCCCGCCGTCACGACTAAAGCGGGGCGCTACGCAAGGAAACGTCCTGAAGTGTTTGTTCACTCTTCGAAATTCAAGCTCTTAGCCCACTAAGAGCAGCAAGATCGGTAGGTTCGATTGCTTCTTAAATGATAATCTCCTGCGATGCTGTCTCGACTGATAAGTGTTAAATACGAGTACTTGTAGTGTCGCACAGAATTGTGAGTGCTTCAAGATTTATGTGAAAAGGGGTCGCATATATTGCCATATTGCGACTGTGTGTTGGCCAGGCTACTTTTCATACATTAAAACATTTTTGTTTCTTTGCTCACGTGATTGTGTGCCTAAATCTAGGCAAATAAATGTTAAGTGCGTTTGAAACCTCTCTATCACTGTGATTCGTTTCCATCCTACAACCTCGCATCGTTAAGCAAAGTACACAAGCAATCGCCGTCATTACAAGCCTTGTCGTGTTCACCTAAAGACACCCGCTACTCCTCGTTTAAATACACGCTGGCGCGTAAGCTCAGGCGAAGTGCGAGTTCAGAGAAGAAAGATAACTGCTCGAGTAGGGGTCGAAATGAAGCACCACCAAGAAATTAAAACATCCGCGCACAGCTGCGTAAGATCTCGTCGTCGCTTCCACTACCGGGTGTGGCGATGACATTTACCACGATGTATGTCCATGACATATAAAACGCTACGGAGAAAGATCTTGAAAGCAAGAAAAACACGCAGAAGCAGAACATGACTGAGAACAAAGACACTCTCGCGAAACAAAAAAAAGCAGCGTAACATTTCTGCAGCAAATCAGTTTCGATGAGGATGCACCATATGGCGAGCGCACGATGAATAAAGTTGCCGAAAAACGGCGCATTTCGTGTGGTAAGTTTCCCCATTCTTACGCAGACACGTTTAGGTGACTACTATGCAAAAGAAGGCCGCTGGCAAAGAACGAAGCGGGCCCCTGATCGGCCAGATATTTTCGCACGGGGAACACTGTCACCGGGAACGGCCGACGCGCGGCAGTGACAGCCACCGAATGAGCAGGCGCCACTTCCGACCGCTATGCCTGGCGCTATTCGCGGCTGTTTAGTTCCAGTGGTGCTAGCACCGGCTGTTTCCTGCGTTTGATCATGTGACGCCCTACTGGGGTTTTATTTCATGCGTGGCAACGAAGGCAGCTGCGCACAAACCCTTATGTATACGCGGAACGGGAAAATAGAAGCCTATAACAATATTAAACACGAAATCATGATAAGGCTTTTTTTTTTATATACGGAGGAATACCCCCAGATACATATTTTCTCCTAGTTGCTTTCAAAAATAGCGTCAGTCTGCCTAGCAACAATAACAGCTGCGCAGCAACGTTCGTCGCTAAATCGTCCAGTGGGATGTCGTGCAGCGAAGACGCGGAAGCGCTCGATAGTTTAACACGCGCACATGGTCGTGAAAGCTGGCTCCGTAACCGTAGGTTGTATTGCATCATGTGTCGGTAGCGAATGCAGTATACATTCCGGGCAGCGGTCGTCGCCATGTCTCACAAAAAAAATCGAGCTTCAAGGTAGCGGTGGCTTAGAAATCCTCTCTGCTTTTCTCGTGTTAAAATGTTCTCTTTGCAACTTTGAAAGAGTAACTTTCAGAAAAGCGCGCGGTTATGTAAAAGGTTTGCTTGGGAAACGCATTCAGCAGCTGAAAAGTTCAATAAGCGAGAAGATAAATGCAAAATGGATTTGTAAATACGGGCGTTTATATTTTTGTGTGTAGATCCAGTGATGTGGGATTCTTAGCATTTCTTTAATCCAACGGCAGCAAGCGCAAGCTAAACTGGGCTAATCGTTTCCATGCGATTTGCGATGACGAATAAAACTGACACGTTCTGACGCGGATATTCAACGTTGATTCTAAAAAACAATTACTTTGATTAGCACAGGAAAAGTAAAGTGACCGTAGCCTTCTCAGACTTATTTCTGCTTCTTCAATGATCAAAATCAGCAGTTGAAAGCTATATTTCCTTTTCTTTAATTCGGTGATTATTAGTTTGTTAGTTACCTTTCTCATTTCTTATTGATAGTGTAAAGGTTTGGGGGAGCTGCTTTGCAGCGAGCGCTCTTTGTGCCTTTGTAATGAATATTTTCCAGCAATGTGACGGAACTACCGTAACTGCACCTGCACTTACCAAATAAGAAACGATTAGAAGCTTCGGACGTCCGCGCGCCTCAATTACTATTAGCCCCAACTCCGTTATTATGTCATCGCAACTATGGTAACACGGCAGCTATAGACTCCGAGCTTTAAGAAAACAGCTGTGTTTTATACGTATTTATTGCAAACATACATCCATTTTTCCTGCAATCATTGTCATACTTCATCATTCTATTTAGAGAATGCGAAATGGCCGAACGTGATCGTTCCTTAATACCACCCCGGGAAGCTGCATGCAGTGCAACCATCAAGCAGAACCGTTTCACATATGTGGCGTTGTTGTCTTGCATTTCCATCACAATGCGCGCGCAAAAAAAAAAAAAAGAAGTCTTGCGTGCGTAGCTTACAAACGGCTCCCGGCCGAGTCGCCGCCGACTGAATGGCCGCACGTGAGAGCCGCCGAGTTTCTCCGTGCAGCAGCTGGTGTTGGAGTCTTCATCTGAGAACAGTGTTTTAGCTACAAAAGACAGCGGCGAAACTACAGCTGAGGAGCGACAACGCATGTTCCAGGAAGCGAGCACAAAGTCATAAAGCAATTCGGTCGCGAGGAAGCACAGCTGGTGCTGCGTCGAAGGATTAGAATCGACAGCAGTGGGCAAACGATACCACAGTTTGCTTTCCACAAAACTAAGGCGCGCAATAACGTCTCGATATGTCCGGTACATTACTGTATCCCTGTATTATTCAAATTAAAATGATCGATGCTCGTACAAACTGCGCTGAGGATTAGCCGTTATTTCTTTAAACAAAGTAATCTCGTCACCCATCACCGACCCATCAGATGTGGCGTCTTTCACTAACATTTCCATCCCAATGCGCACAAAAAAAAGAAAAGAAAATAAGTCTTGCGTGCGTAACTTACAAACGGCTCCCGGCCGAGTCGCCGCCGACTGAATGGCCGCACGTGAGAGCCGCCGAGTTTCTCTGTGCAGCAGCTGGTGTTGGAGTCTCAATGTCGGATGAAGCACCGAATGCGTCAGGAAGGAAGACGATGACGCAAGAAGTTCGCAGTCTCGATCGCCCGAAAGGGCGAAGCATTAATAGCGATGGCAAATTATTCGGAAATTACACCAAGTAGCTTTATATAGGCCGTATAAATTTCAGTAAGCATTCGCTTACTAAATAAACAAGCATGGCATCACGCGCGTACAAACAAACGTGAACAGACTCACTCGATCAGCGCGATGGCGAGGAGCGCAGCAAGCGGGGAACCAAGGCTTCGTGCTGCCCCTCCCTTCCCCATTTCAACTATGCTGCGTATCTTGGCCCGCCTTCAACCTTGGCCCCCGCCACAGATGACCTCCCTCCTCTGAGAGCACGCGCGTTGACAACATCCAACATTGGGCGCACGGGAAGACGGCGCGCATAAAGCCCCCCTCCTTCTCGCCTCACCTTCGCATGCTTGCCCTCCCATCCGCAGCATACGGCTCGCAAGCCGATCATTGTCCGCGCACTATTTTTTATTTACTGATTGTTTTTTTTGTTGAATGACGAATAAACAGAAGCTGAAACTTGGACCTTATCCGGAACATCACGGCGACGGCAAACGTTCGCCTGGAGCTTCTACATAATTGCTATCGCAATAAAACGATTAGGCAGCATTCACGCTAAAGAATCAAGGTAGTTTGACATGGTGCGCCTTTCATCGCAGCGGAAGGGTGACCTTAATCGCATGCTACGAAAATCGCCAACGTATTCTTCGCAGCCCCCTACGACTTGCAACCATCGAGCTTGGGTGCTGTGCAGCATGCGCCGAGTTTGGGGAAACTCGCCATCTCCACGAACTCTGGCGACGCCCCAAGATGATAGAACTAATGGTACCAGGACAAAGCTTGTCCTTCGGCACGCTTCCAATTTGATTGGTTTATCGAGGTTCACTCCGGGTAGCTACCATATCCCTTGGGCGCTACCTTATGCGCGGTCGACAAACCCGCGTTCACGCAATCCTACCGTCATTACATGGTCGGTGCCTTCTTTCACTTATTTGTTGTTCCGCCGAGTGCATTACATGCACAAGAACGGTTTAAAATAAATGCATTTAGTACAATTTCATTAGTCACATTAATGTGATTTGCAATTATTTTAAAGTTTACAAAATGTACACTGTATGTGCATTAGCTGCGGTTGTCCGTGTCTGTCAGTGTTCCTTTCTTCTGTGTGTGTGTTTTTTTGGCGCTGCTGTTATGCCTGCAATAAGTGACCAACTAGCCTAAGAACTCGTTTTACTGAAGTATTAGACTTATTTGTAATTTATTACGTTTCGCGTTAGACCACAAGGAAACGCTCCCCCTTTTCTTTCCTCTGAATTGGATTGGCGCGGCTCGCTACGCGCTTGCGCTCGTATTTCCGAGCACATATTAATGTGCGTCTGGTTTTCGCACTGGGCGTTCAACAGATCGCTCGTTGCTCGCGCTAAAGTAAGGCCGCGCGACAAAGTGAGCGTCGGCTAGCGCAGAAGTGGTTTGCCGCACGCTTACCGTGAAAGCATACAGGAATGCTGGAATACACTTATACAAGCAAAGGATCAGAAAAGTTCGCTTTATTTTCTGTTGCTTTGTGATGCAGCTTCATACTGGGTAGCCCCGAGCGATCCATGGCTTCTAAAAAAACTCAAGAAATGGTCTTTGCAGCGCACGTGGCCGTTAATTGACTGCCACCATATCCATGTCAGGTCGTACTCCAGCAGCGGTGCAGTTACCCTGCACCCGCCGCTGACAGGTGGCGCTTGACTTTTTGACAATAACTATCTATTTTTTGCGTGTGACACGCCGTTATGGGGTCCACAAAGTTCACGCTGTGGGCGCCTTTCTCCCAATGCAGATTGAAGCTCGCCCCGTTAGCATCCTTTAAATTTGGGTACAGTTGTATGGACCCCATTCGTCACTGTGAATAATGGTCCCCGGTTGATCATTGGCTGCAATAATGGGGCCTAGCGTCACCGCGTCTCGTCGGGCGACATTGAAAAGTCGCAGCTACCCTGTGGTCGCGCAGATCATGCCGAAGAACCATGGTCCACGATCTGCAACACCGCTGTAATTTTGGCGGCTCGGTGGAACGTTGTCGCCTGTCATCAGGCGGCCTCGATTGTACTTTCGCTTGCCGCGATGAAGGCACTCATCAATTTACACTACGTTCCTGGGGCCACGGAGCTGAGGTCGCGTCAGCAGCTCGTCCCTCACGAACACACGGCGTAGTTCCTGCAATCGGCGATGGCGTGCTCCGACAGAGGAAACAAGTCACCGGTCATCTTCAACAGCCACACGTCTACGCTTTTGCTCACGCAGTACGTGAGCAAAAGTACGCTTGCCGCCTGGAGAGGTGGACGTTCGGACGGGCACGTGTTGGCTGCACGTGTTGGCAAAGTAACTTCCTTCGCCTCACTGCCCATGCAGTGCAGCGCTATAGTGTAACTGCGACAACTGATTTCGGCACCTATACCACCGGAAGACAGTCCAGCTTCCATCGTTGCACCGGAAGGCAGCCCAGCGTACATTCTGAGTCTTCCTATATAATGGGATCACTTCGCCTTCACAGGTAGGTTGATACGGGTTGAACCCCAGGTCCTTGCAGGAACTCTTCCTCGCATGAACTCGCACGAACTCTTCCTCCGCTGCGCAGTCACAGCGATCTGTGCTCGGAAAGCCGTGATTTGCCCACCACGGTGTCTCCGCAGACGAAGGTCTTCGACTAACTCATCACACTGCCAGCGCACTGACGTTTTGAAAGGGGAAAATAACGCTGAAACTCTACGTCGGTCGCGTAGGTGAACGGGTCCAGACAGTCATATTGACGCTTGCTGCTGCCGCTGGATGCGACGACATGGGGTGCTGCAGCCGCCGCCACGTTCCCGAGTTACACTCGGGGAGGGGGGGGGGGGGGGCGATGTACGAGTTCGGCATTCGCCTGTCAATCAAAACCATAGGTCACATCCCGCGTGCGCGTGCACTCTTGTGCGCGCAACCACCACGATTGGGCCACGCCCAACTTATTTTTCGAAGGGAAGGGAAGCGTAGCAGGGGGCGGCAGAAAGTCGGGTGGGCAGATGAGATTAAGAAGTTTGCAGGGACATCATCATCATCATCATCATCAGCCTGATTACGCCCACTGCAGGGCAAAGGCCTCTCCCATACTTCTCCAACTACCCCGGTCATGTACTAATTGTGGCCATGTTGACCCTCCAAACTTCCTAATCTCATCTGCCCACCTAACTTTCTGTCGCCCCCTGCTACGCTTCCCTTCCCTCGGAATCCAGTCCGTAACCCTTAATGACCATCGGTTATCTTCCCTCCTCATTACATGTCCTGGGACAACATGGCAGGGACAACATGGCCACAATTAGTACATGACCGGGGTAGTTGGAGAAGTATGGAAGAGGCCTTTGCCCTGAAGTGGGCGTAACCAGGCTGATGATGATGACGATGATGATGATCGAGGAGCTCCCCTCGGCCGGTGGCAGCGGGCGTCCCACAAGGGTCAGTGGTGAGCCCATTCCTGTTCAACCTGGCCCTGGCCCTGGCCCGGCTTCCTGCTGCCCTGCCGATCGACCCCCACTACCCCGTGAATGCCTCCATCTATGCGGACGACATCGCCCCGTGGGTGCGAAGTCCAACACACAGCCACCGCAGCGCACGCTCGGCCCTGTAAAGAGCCCTCGACACCGCCGCTGCTTACCTGAGCAGCAGTGGCTTTGCCATATCGGCAAGGAAGACGGAGGCCACGCTGCTCCACCCAAGACCAGCCGCCCGCCGCGCAGCTGCCCGGCTGCACCTGGAAGGCGTCCAGTTACCCTGGAGCACGGCAGTGACGTACCTGGGGCTGCGCATTGATCACCGGCTGTCCTAGCTGCCTGCTGTCAAGACCCTGCATGTCCAGGTCCTCCGGGTCCGCAAGGCAGTCTCCCAGCTTCTTGCCCGAGAACAGGGCTGTACCACTGGGTGGGCTCTGCGGCTGTACGATACAGCAGCCACCTCACGCCTGCGGTACGCCCTGCTACTCGGGGCGCTACCACCTGCCCGTCTCAAGAAGCTAGAGCTGCAGCATCTGGCCGCGTTTAGGCTCTGCCTAGGTGCCCCTCGCAGCTCCCAAGTCACTGCAACCTTGGCCGAGGCAGGAGCATGGCCCCTGTCTCTCCTTCTCCTGCAACAGGGGCATCCCTGTTGGAACAGGAAGACATCCTCTTCCCTGGTCGCAACGAGCTACCAGCCCTCCTAAGTGTCGTCGAGTACCTCGAGTGGTCGGGGCTTTCGGCGAGACCCTAGGATTTTCTGCAAAGACGGATAGACTCACGGCTATCCAAACCACTCCAGGCTACTCGATCTGCCCCAACCAACTGGTTCCTGTTGGATCACCGTCCCCTGGCCTTTGACCAGATTACCATTCCTGCCGGACCCACTAGGCCCTTCCTGCCGGACTGCTCAGCCGCTGCCATGGCGACACTTTAACCCCCTACTCTATATCCTTTGCTCCCACTATCCCCCCACCCCTGTTGACGTTGAGTCGTGCTCCCGCAAGGGCTGCAGAAAATAGCGTCAACCTTTCCTTTTCCCTTCCAGAACCACTTCTCTGGCCGCGACGCCCCAGCCAAGGCACCCCGTTCCCTCCTTTCTCTTTCTTTGAACCGGGGAGACTCCCTCTTCGCCGTTCGGGGAGAAGCGCTATTCCCCCGATGCATCTTTGTCTTTTGGCTGAGGAGCTTGCGACTGGCCGCATCTCAATTCAGCCGCTAAGACCGCCGCACGCCGTCCTCCTGCTGCGCTCGGCCTTCGTGAGCGACTGACCGTCCCAGGGCCCGAGCACGGATCCACTCTGGGTGAGCTGAACTCTCATCAGCCTCTTTTGTGGTTCCCACATTGTGCGGTTTCTTTCGCCTCAGACGTGCGGAACGCTCCGCCGCTGTGGTTTTGTTTTGTATTGGTGTTTGCTGTTGTTGTCCAGTTGGTATTGTGCCCTAAGGTGAATAAACACCTTAGGTCCGAGACTCACCCTGTCCCCCTGGCCTGAACCCGCCGTGGTCGCAACTCACTGCGAACTGCGGGTTAGGAGTCACAGCTCTGACTGTTAGGGCTGCTGCGAAAGCGTTAGCGAGCGACTGCCGCTCCGCCAGCGCTGTGCGATCCAGAGAACGGTCAGGTGCGCATGCGCGAACTTGAGTAATACCCCTATAGGCTTTGAGACCAGAAACTCCGTAAGCTATTATAACACCAGTGCCTGCCCTCGTACTGCGTTGCCTAGACGCCCTCGCTGCTGCAATGTATTGCGTAGAAAGTACTTGGGTTGGGTTGAACGCTTGCCGGCACGTCGCGTGCGGCAGTCCATTACAGTGCCCACTTTGGGTGGGCGCGGAAACTAGATCGATCAAAGAAGGCCATGCCCCGGCGCTTATTCGCAACGTGGTCGCTCGTATAACTGGTGAGACAAATGACCTGCGTAAATTGCTGCGATCGACCACATCTCAGCCGCGAAACAAAGCATGAAGAGGGCGAGTACTCCACTAACTATATACAGGGCTGGACAAAGATACTTTGCAGTTGTATCATGATACGATACGAGATACTCAGGCAACAAATATTTGAGACACACATACAAGATACAACCGATACTATTGCATGCGATACGATACTCTGCATTTGTATCTTCAGACACTTCGATACATAAGCAAATTTCGCATTGTGGATCTATATAACGTAGCAGCAAACGCGTATGCACAAATATGTTTGTTTCGAAATATCTTAACTACAACCAACCCTGTTTTATATGAATGAAATGTCTGTTAGTATCCCAAAGTTTGCCTCTTTTGGTTAAAGTATATTTTCATTTCAAAACAATTTATTCGGATTGCATGCTTTAGCTGCTCAACATGAAAGCTGTTTATACGCTGCGTTGTCAGCGGTTTTCACCTGTCGCTATTGGAATTCATGGGAGTCGGTGCTCCTTTCTGTCGCAGGCGTCACGAGAACGTGATCTTTTTGTGTGAAGGATGCTCCACATCCGCCGCCAAGGTTTGTGCGTGGTGGCGCTGGCTAACACTCCCAGGATTCTAGTAGGAAACATAAATAACCAAGAAAGTGGATGGGGAAACGGCGCTGCGGTAGCTCAATTCGTAGAGCATCGCACGCGTAATGCAAAGGTTGTGGCATCGTTCCCCACCTGCGGCAAGTTATTTTTTCATCCACTTTCATTTCCATTAATTTATCGTTTCTCTATTTCATTTATTAAGCACAAGTAATCTCCCCTATGTTGTCCTTGGTGTCAGTGTTTGTTGGCTTCTGATGATGTTACTAATAAAAATCGGGCCCCTCGGTTAACCCCCTTTCTTCTCGTTTATATATATATATATATATATATATATATATATATATATATATATATATATATATATATATATATATATATATATATATATATATATATATATATATATACGTAGTATTTTTTAGCTGCACCAATTATTATTGGCTGTGGCACATAGCCCGGTTCTAGCACTTGATCTAAATTACTCGATGAGGCGTTGATTGCTTCTACGAGAGATCAGCAGGATTAATTTATGAAGTAACATCATTACGCCTTTTTCCCTTTTTGATTAGTTACATTACGGCACATGTTTCAATCTAGGAATTGTAGCTAGGGCGTTTCCAAGGCATATCGACGAAACAAAGGGAATTTCTCGTGCACAGCTGATAGAGTGGACAGTGGTTATAACTAAACCTGCTGGATCCTCTATTTCTTGCATGGCGCTCCGCTGCCTGTGCCACGAACTCATCTGAAAACGAGCGACTCATCCTTCACTTTATCGTCCTCTCACCGCATCCCTCCTCTTACTGCTTCAGAACCCCTTAACCAAATCCCCCCTTAATTCACTTAGCGGGGATGCGGGAACCCTTAGCCCATTTCTCTTCGCACTCATTCGGACCAACGACCGGTTCGTCGAAGGCAGATAATTTTAAGAGGGTAAATGTTGGTACAGGTTGTCGCAGAACATCTAGCAATACGAAATGGACGCAGTATGCTAAGGAAGATTACTCGAACAAGGCAATGCAGATAGATAAAATGATCGATTGTTCCAAAAGATACGCTTCCAGCTAGATGTATCATCGCGGAGGGGCTTCCATTGGTATTGAATAAGTCTCGTGTTATGAGCGTACTTATCAAAACGTGCTAGAAGTGCAACGGCAAGGGCGGCGGAGGTTGAGCGAATCTAAGAAAATATTTTGTTTAATCGCTGTGGTGCTGAAATCGCGGAGAGTAAGTAGTAACAATCAATCAAGCAAAGAGGTCTTGAGGGTGTGCGATTTCTTTTATTGTGTAACCTTGCTTCAAAGCACTTATATGTGTATGCGTTCAAACATATATTTTATCTTCTAACTTTTTTTTTAGTTTGTACTGAGGGTTTGTGCGTTCAAACTTTGAACTGATTCGCCTTTTTTTTTTTTTAATCTCGCGCTTAGTGTCCCCTTTCATCACCAAACATTTGTTGATTCTTTTTCATTTTTACAGGTTAATAAGCATTATTTTTGTGTAATTTTCGTCGCTCATACAGTGCCTTAGCCCATATAAAAGGTGAAAGCCCATATGAAACGGAAAACTGAGAACGACACTTCACTGGAAGTTTACGGATAGCCAGCAATATTTAGACTACAGCAGTCATCACCCACCATACTGCAAGCAAGGAATTTTTGTCGGACAAGCGAAACAAATAAGAAGAATCTGCACTGAAGACAACGATTATATCCACAACCTAAATGAGCTTACACAAGTTGCTCTGGATGGAGTTTATGATGTCGCGTCAAGATTGGATAGACAGTCGGAATTAGCTAAGAAGCAGCCTACACCAGAATCTGACAGTCCGCCAGCCTTTATAAAAAATATTCTAATGCACTCCCAAACATAAAAAACATACTACCAAAACACCACACGATATTATCAAGTAACGAGCGTCTGAGAAAAGCGTTCCCGGATGTACCAAGGGTTACCTATCGCCGCAACAGAAATTTTAAAGACATGTTAGTGCACGCAAAAGTCAGCCAATATCATTCCCCCGTAATGAAAGCATGTCGTCGCTCCAGGTGCAAAACCTGGAGGCACCTTCAAATCCCTTACGTCGTACGACTTCGTCGAAGAGAGCGCAACAGGACTCGGTCGTCAACAAGAGTGCAGTCGGAAGCGCAACAGCTGGCGCCCAACCATCGCCCCGAGGACAGGGAGCACTCACGCTCCAGGAGTCGCACCAGATCCAGGCATCGTTCACTATGCGCTCCAAGCGCTCCAAGTCAAGGGAAGCGCCGGTGCGCTTCGTGCAAAGGGACTCAATACCTGGCGAGAAGAAGACGACAGGAACCACTTGGGCTGACAAAGTAAAAGGTAAGGCGAGAGTTGCTGGGGGCACCTCGGCTGCTGTGGGTGATGACAATGATGCCAGAATAGAGCGATTAATTAAAGAAGTAACTTCTTTAAGAAAAGCTAATGAAGAATTGACCAGGCACGTAGTAGAGCTTCGTAAAAAAGACCAGTCGAGCCCTGCTTGAGTAGAGATAGATAGACCTGTAAGCAAAAGCAGCGATCCAGGAGAATTCAGCTCTCCTGCCCCTAAAAAGAGGGCGGTCAGTTCCGAGGATGAGTCAGTCTTCTAAGCCCTCAGTGAAATAAAAGATGCAATTAAAGCGATAAGAGAGACAGTGGAAACGACCAACTTTAAAGTGGACAAATTGTGGAAATGGAGACTAACGGCGGAGAAAAGACTTAGGAAAGTTGAGACGCGAGGGGATGATGACGATGAGTATCTGCCATCGGAGGCGGATAGTATAAAGTCCATTCCTGGATTGTCGGGGGCCATCACAAAGAGGAAAGTAGCGCGTAATAGAAAGGCAGCCTCACCTAATAACAATGGACAGCAATCATGGATTTAACGTGTGGCAATGGAATTGTCGCGGGTTCCAACACAAAAAAGCAGCACTGCGACAGGTGATCAGGTCATCTGAGGCCAGGCCAAAAGTAATTATGCTGCAGGAAACCTTAGCGGACGAAATTATGCTTACTGGGTACAAAGTTATATGTAGAGACAAAAAAACGGGAAGGGGGTTGGCGACCCTCATTGACAAAAAGTTGCCATACATTGAGCATGATATTCTTCTTAGACATTCCAGGTTTGAATTTATTCTAGTTGAGATAATACTTAAAAGGAACAGAGGTAAGACGCAAAGCATTTTCTGTTTGAATATTTACAGCAGTCCTAACGACATGAGACAGAGGTTTAGAGCACTCTTCAACAAGGTGCTTTCGGTTGCCAAAAACTCCCCGCTCATTATTGGAGGGGACTTTAATGCTCCCTATCACACATGGGGATCACATGGGAGTCTCACTGCGCTTATTCCAAACAGGTACATATCCCACACCGTACACCATTAATAAAATATATCCAGAGAGGGCGATTAGGATGGACTGCAACGATTGTAATGGCATCATTGGAATCAGACATATGCTGGCGGGGTGCCCCGCGATTCTCCCCAACCTCGTTGAAGACAGGACACAGTGGGAGAAAAGGATTCAAAGCCCATTGTTTCAGGACCAACTAAGGGCCGTCCAGAGGGCCCATGATGTCGCTGAAAGGCTTGGCCTAACAGTGCCAACGTGGGAGCGGCCCGCCTTGACTGAAGAAGTCGAGCCTCCGGACCTCATTCCAATGAATGTTTTCACACACACCTTCAAAGTGGTATTAAAATTAAAAGCACAGCAAATAGTTGTACAAACGAAGTCAAAACTAGCTTTACTTCTGCAAGTTCGGATGTGATTTATATGCTTGAATGTTCCTTCTGTAAGAAACAATCTATTGGTGAAGCGGGACAATCCATGAACTTAAATGGACATCGCACGGACACACCTAAAGAGCTTCCCAAAGCCGTCGCCGAGCATTTCAACCAACCAGATCATAACTTTGATTAACATAAACTCTACATCTTACAGTCAAATTTCCGTTCTGAACGAGAAAGAAAATACAGAGAATCATACCTGATCAAGACATTACGACCAAATGCAGTTCAAGACATTGCAACCAATAGGCACAAACGTTTCAAAGGGAGCTTTAGAGTCGCTATGCTAAATTTCAGTCTATAGGCAACAACACTTAGTTTGGTTGCTTAGTGTTTTTTTTTTCTTTCTCTCCTTTTTTACCCCTTTTATTTGTTTATCTGTTCCATTTCTGTAGTTCCTTAATATGTTTGTTTTCGCGAGCACCGGTTTCTGCCGCTCCTTCTATTATCTCTTTCAGAGACACGATAGCCCACAACCACCAACGAAGTAGGTAATAGAGGGGTGCTAGCTGAGCACGCCGTTGACACGCCGGCTGACACGGCCGTGTCACCGGCCTTGTGCAAAGCACTCCTTTATTTTCAATTCTACACGCTCGCCGCTAGCACACCTTCGGTCGTTGCCGCACCCACCCGCTTTACCCCCTCTCTCCTTTAGAAGAACTCTACCTATATATACTATGCCGAGGAAAGCATATGTCGCCTGGAAAGACAAGTCCACTTGTCGAAACGTTGGTTCCCGCTTTTACCTTGTTCTCGTTTTGCTCATCGGCTGGAATTTCCATCTCCTGCCTTCCCCGTGTTTTCCCTAATATCAGCCCCGACACAGACGCGTATAATGAGTTCCGAATGCGGACCCGAGGCAGCGATGCGGTCCACGATGAATAGGCGTACAGATGAAGAAAAATAAACAGATGACATAATACACACGCCGAGAGAAAAAAAGAAAAATAGTCAAAGCCAGGCTTCATTCATCACACAAGCACGCAATGATGAGCATGATATGTGTATTAGACAAGCGCCACATAAACAGTAGCACCCGCCGCGGTGGCTTAGCGGCTATGGCGTCGCGCTGTTAAGCACGAGGTCGCGGGAGCAAATACCAGGCGCGGTGGCCGCATTTCGGTGGGGGCGAAACGGAAAAACGCCCATGTCCAGTGCATTTGGAGCACTTTAAAGATTCCCTGGTGGTCAAAATTAATCCGGAGTCCCCTACTACGGCGTTCTTCATCATCAAATCGTGGTTTTGGAAAGTAAAACCATAGAATCCATCCATTCATTCACATAAACACTAGTGAAGTGCATATATATACAAATGGTAGAAGTGGGTTGCGTTTACATAATGGTATACCCAATGGGGTAAATATAGTACACGTTTAAATGTACCTGTTTCTTCAAAGGAATGGTCCTGTGCGTACAATGCCTTTCACTGTGCTGTTTTCGATGTGCAAGTTCTGAGCAACTACCGTGAAAGTTCGGCGGGTATCAGTTGTGTGTAGTTCTATTTCTAATTGTCTTCCATGCGTAGCGTGTCTTGGGTAATCTAGGAGAAAATGGCGAACGTCCTTATTGTCGTTGCCACAGGAGCAAGTAGGAGATGACGCTTGTTTTGTGCGGTATAGAAATTGTTTTGTGTGTGCTGTTGCAAGGAGCAATCGATTATTAGTGACTGGGTACTTTTAAATGCTTAAGCATTTTTATGCCTAACCAACGAGGGAACCCGTCAGTTTGGCCATCCGTCATGTGAGACGATCATATTCAAGATAGGGCCTACACCAGCGAGCGAATTGACCTTCGTGCTGCCTTTCGCTTCAACGCGTACTAAGCGGCGAGAACACAGCACACAAGAAGCTGTCAGCACGCGGCGAACTCTGTACCCATCACAGATCGCGTTCAAGATGCGGCCTGCGCGGGAACGCATAAGCAGCCGCCGCCGGAGTACGCTTGATAACGGTTCGCATCGACAGTAGGCAACGTCATGGACCACGTATACGTACGAGGTCTACCAAACGTGACACTGTTCAATTACGTCATGCATTATGTCGATGCGTCATGCGTCATGCGGATACGTTCAATACGTCATGCGTACAGGGATGACATTTCTATCTGGACATCTGGCGTCACACGTCCGCAAGTGCCTACAAGTGTTTAACGTGCGACTACCCTCACGGCGTAGTACTTGCGCCAGTATAAGGGCCTGCAGCTCTCAAGAACTAGGTGTGCAGTGTCGGCATTCATGCGCAAACTAATGCCACAATACCCCATCACTGTCGACAGAACGACGATCCCTTTAGTCAGCCACCAGAGATTTCTCGGTGTCATAATAAACCGCAATATTTCGTGAACAAAATATGTTACTGCACTGCTGACTAAGCTGACCAGCTTCATACACGTTCTTCGTGTTATATCGAGGCTGAGGTGGGCGTTTCTAAATGAAGTCTGCTCCAAGTGTATTAGGCGCTTTTGTGGGCTACGTACGTTTCAGCATGTCTGTGCTATCCAACATGGGGTCATCGTGTCTGCGCACGTTGGAGTGCCTTCAGGCACTAGATTTCCGTGTGTGCCTTGGCTTGCCACGCTGCACGTCAACCACGGGCGCAATAGCGGAAGCACGGATGCAGCCGCTGCTGGAGTAGTACACCCCCCTCCCTCCTCTCCCCTCACTTCGCGGTACTTTGCGCGCGAAGGAAGACGGCGCGCTTGCTGCCCATTTTCCCCCCTTACGCGCGCGACGATGAGCTGCCATCGTCGGCTCACCCTCCCACGCTGTCGCATACGGCGTGTGGCGACGAAGTTATCGCCCTTGGAATTTATACGGAACATCCCGGCGACACCGACGGTAGAAATGCGCCTGTAGTTTGCATATAATTGCTATCGCAATAAAATAGAACGGGGCCGAGGATAGAATCCTGCCGCACATCAGAAGTAACTGGACATGAAGGCGAATCAAAATCGTTAGCTGTAACAAATTGCCTTCTATTAAAAGGAACGTTTTCAATTCAGGCAATAATATTGGGATAGATGTTTAACTTGTTCAATTTTAAAGATAGTAGTGCGTGAGAGACAAGGTCAAATTCTTTCTGAAAAGTTGGGAATATACAATCGATGAAACACACATTGTCGAGAGCAACGAATGATTCATTAGTAAAACAGATTAATGGCGTTTCAAATGAAGATACCTTACGAAACCCATGCTGTTTAGCCGTAAAAAATGCATTATACTCGAAGAAGTTAGCTAAACTTGAGTAGATTATTTGTTCTAAGGACTCGCAAGGCATGCTAGTTAGTGATATGGGTCTGTATTTAGAAGAATGAGCGTCACCAGATTTGAATAACTGTGCCACCTTGCCCACCTTCCAGTCGCCGGGACTGCCCAGAAGCAATGGACTGTGAAAAAAGCACTGTTAATATTATGGAACTATAGATTGCAGTGTTCTTCAAAAATTTCGACTTAATACCGACAGCTCGGCATAAGGTAATTTCAAGTTGTTGATTAGGTGCAGCACATCAACAGAATCTATGAGCACATGATCCATCAGCCGGTAATCGATTTGAAAATACTCATGGCGATGAATAGTTAACGAATGGGAAAATGGCAAACCTTTCTTTTAACAGAGAACAACATTGTGAATGCGGAACAAGGACACCGTCCCTACTCTTCAACTTTATTGCGTTATGCCCCCTAATGTTGCACAACCTTTTATAATTTTCTATAAGTAATGATGGAAGAATTCTATTGAAAAAAAGAAAAGATTCGCTTCACTTATCGCATTCCTAAATATTAGACCTGCGTGGTGTTACTTAAGCCACAACTTAGCATTGTTAGATCGCTTAGCTTTGCGAAACGTACGCTTTCTTTTTTTATTCATAGGGCGTTTTATAGAGGTACTTAACCAGACCGAACAATGTTGAATTGAATTATGGGGTTTTACGTACCAAAACCACTTTCTGATTATGAGGCACGCCGTAGTGGAGGACTCCGGAAATTTCGACCACGTGGGGTTCTTTAACGTGCGCCTAAATCTAAGCACACCGGTTTCGCATTTCGCCCCCATCGAAATGCAGCCGCCGTGGCCGGGATTCGATCCCGCGACCTCGTGCTCAGCAGCCCAACACCATAGCCACTGAGCACTACGGCGGGTACCAACGATGTTTGCAAGGAATGACTCGCAATGGCACGTATTGGTTAATTAGATACCTCACTTTGCTCTTAGACATGGACCAATTAAACTCAACTATTTGTTGAAAAAAAAACTTAGACAAGTAATCGTAAATGAAATGTGACTGCTCTTTATCAATAGAAATAAAATCGGCTTTAGAATAATCCTGTACATGTTTTGGTTTATTGGGAACACGCTTAACATTGCCCTCAAGTATTAAATTGATGAAATAGTGATCATTTCCGCTAGGCGACGTTTTTAAAGAGGTAACAAGGTGGGGAGAATTTGTGAAGACAAGGTCAATTCTGGTAGCAGTCGATGACGTAAATTGGTTGGGTTCAGTTATTAGTTGCGCAAAATTAGTAGCAACATAAATTTACAAAATGAGCTGCCGAACCCGATGTATTGGTAGGTACTGGATACATTCCAGAATACGTTATTTTCGGAAAATGAAAATCATCCGCTACAGGAAGATTGGAGAATAAGGATACCTGACAAGAATGTTATTAAGTGCGCCATAGAGCTCAGCACAAAATGACTAATGTGCGGTTGGCGACCGGTAACAGGCACAAAGAATCATGCCACTATGACTGACGCGAATACATGCAAAACACCCATTTCAAACTGCAGATAATAGGGTTATCAAAAGACGCAAGGTTATCTGACACGGCGATTAGGACGTCACCTCCTGTTCTATTGCCGCGGTCAAGTCAGTAGAGCTTGTAATCTTCCTCAGATTCAATAATTTCGGCATTAGATACCTTCGAAGATAACCACGTTTCCGTTAGAAAAACGACAACAGCATTGCATCTGTCGGTAAATGAAGACAGGTAATCACGCTTGTTCACAAGGCCACGGATGTCTGAAAAAAGAAAAGTTTCGCTAGCAGAGGCAATGGTTTTCCGTGATTGTTACGACGAAGACGTATCATGACTAAAAAATGCAGTTTCACGTTTGTGAAAAGATTAATCTGCATGCGCATCTACTTCGCAAACACTACCCATTGATGGCACAAAGATATAACATTTTTTTTTATTAATAGAAAGCTTATTGCACCGAACGGAAAAGTGTTGAGCGACGGCTTTCCCAAATTCTGTCAGTTTTTTCCGAGATGTGCCAATGGAAATGGAATAATCCTCCGAAACATCAATGCCGACTACTCTCAGTTTTGATATGGCTGGAAATTTTGTACCTTTCGCCTTAAACTTTGAAAACCTGGCGACAATAGGACGGCTTAATTTTATTTGGCGATGGAAAGCTTTGGTAGCGGAAGGCAGTGAAATTGCAGTGGAAGGCTTTGAGGTCAAAGGAAAGGTCCGACGACTTTGGGCGTCATCAAGAAAGACTTCGATAGCGTTTCACTGGGATATGTGCGAACAAGCGCGAGATCAGGCAAAGTGCCGCCACCGCTGTGATTTGTACTTGCACACGGACCCATTTCCGTCGCGCTTTTTTCCTAGCCTGTTTCATGTTTCACATCGAAGAGAAGGACTCACCCATCAGCCCTCCGAAAATGGCCACCGTATTGTGGCAGCGGGTATCTGCTTGCATGGCTAGAAGGGGAATGTGTAAGCAAGGAAAACGCAGTCTTACAAGTAAGCGCACAGAAATGCGCACACACGTAATTCAATAAAAAAAGAAAAGAAAGGAAGCAAAGTTAAGAAAAAAATTAAATGCATTTGGGCAATACACGGAAATGCTTTTAACTTATAACAGGCGCTTTATGAAGGACGCTTTCTATACAATTTTCTAACAATTTTCTGTACGCCGCGATGGCCGAAAGTTGGACGGCATCAGAGAGCCACAAAAAGAGGGGGGGAAAAACTAGATCCGGGGATGTTGTTTTTATGTGCTTAGTGTGCCTTCAGCTATGAATATTATAAATACGGAGGCCCATGTCGAGTGCGACAGCAGAATAATGCGGTTAATGTTAAGCCGCCTCGGAGGACACTATAGCAAATTGCATAGCGTTACGTAAATGACGCCATTCTGCGCACTTAAGTTCGTCATTGGTTAAGAGATTGTGTCTCATTCGTGAGTAAGTGAGTGAGCGTGTGAGTGAGCGAGTGAGCGATAAGAACGAAGGCATGGATGTCAACGAATCTCATTCGTGTGTCTGAAGCAAGCTTATGTACTTCAGACATATTTTTCGAGGCGACTTTTACCCACACTGTCGGTATTCACTTAAATATTACGTCTTGCAAGAGTTTAAATTTTTTTATGATTGTTTCGATCTTAGACCAAGTGGAAAGGAGGAACAGTCCACAGTCAACGGCGACAACGACTGATTTGTTTTATCATAATATAAAAAAAGCACGGTAGTTGGCAGCCGTGCTCTTAGCAGCTATAGGTGGACACAAAAAGATTACAAAGACTACAACGTCAAGAAAAAATGTTAGATTTACATCAACCTAAAAGAAGCATACAACTCCTGCTCTCGCCCACGAAGAATGTACTTATTGATTGTTGAAGACATTCATGAAATGGCGCAGATCTTACAGCAAACATGCTCAAGGAAGAGCCCCATTCGGTGGATACCAACCAGCACACGCCCGGTAAGAGGAAACGGGGACACAGCGAATCACGAGCGACCCTTGGACTACAATCAGTGCTGTACGCAAAAGATATGCGTCGCCTGTAGTCAGCCACCAGCAGTAAAGCTGCACTTCCATGAGCTAAAAAAATAGGGGATAACACCGCGATGTATTTTCCCCGTAAATATCGAAGCTGCTTTCACAAGTAACACGTTACATCATTACATAGCACGTACCATCAGTCAACCATCGGTTGCTATCACTAACAAAGAATTTGTATTCTTGAATATACTGCTTGAACCTATGTAATCTGTTTTTATAAATATTGATGATTCGTTTTGCACATGCTCAGTGCCGATGACTGGTCCTTTTATGTTCTCTTTCCAAAAATAAACAGTTGTGAGTAAGCACTTGTGGGTCCACCTTCGCTGCGTCCTTGTCTATTTTGCGTGCTACAAATTTTACACTGGCTAACCTCCCTGTCTTTCCTTCCCTTTTGTCTCTCTCTCTCTTCACCATGAATAAGTAACATGTGCATATGTGAGAACTCTGGAATTGTGCCACGAACTGATGTCCCCAACCGCACGCACGCATGCACGCACACACACACACACGCACGCGCACAAACGCACGCAAAACCACCGCGGCATGTGGCTTAGCGGCTATGGTGTTGCGCTGCTAAGCACGAGGCCGCGGGAACAGATCCCGCCCGCGGCGGCCGCATTTCGATGGGGGCCCAATAACGCCCGTGTCCTGCGAATTGGAGGCACGTTGAAGATCCCCTGGTGGTCAAAATTAATCCGGAGTCCCCAGCTACGGCGTGTCTCATAATGAAATTGTGGTTTTGGCACGTAAAGTCCCAGAATTCAATCCAACACACACACGCGCGCGCGCACGCACATAAGCTTATTTCTTGCATGCCGGGTGCCGCAAACAGGCCGCGACAGCGCGAAATCGATCGGCGACCATCCGGGAGAGCGACTGCAGCTCGAAGCAATAGTACCTTTATCATGCTGCATGCTGGGAATAAAGAAAAGGCAGGGAGGTTTGCTACAGACGGCAAATCCGGTTTGCTACCCTACCATGAGGAGTGAAGGAGGGTGACGTAGAAAGATAGTACTTGTCAGTGCCGGAGTCGCTCGTGCAGATCTGTTGTCCGTAAGAACAGCTACAATGCCTTCTTAGCCCTCTGCTGCGACGGCTTGTGAGGTCAGTATTCTAAAATGACTTGTTCTGATGATGGTGAATAACACGTGAATAATACGGTCGCACATATGCGTAGCGAAATGAAGCCAAGGTAGTGTGTAGAGTCGACTGCAACGTGAGCACTTTACTGATAATATGAAACCCAAAAGCTAATCGAACTTGCGACTGTTTAGAGAAATAATAAACGTGGAAGGCGCGGAAATACCAAAAAGAGATGCAGACTGAACTCCAGTTGGCATTTACGTAAAGCGAAGCATTCTGGGTGTGATTTGCAGATAGACCATCTATGTGTGTGCTTATGAAGTGTGGTTTTCGAGGTATAAATATTGATATTAAAGAGCAGCATGTTCCACTAACAAATGGTTTTATTTGTAGTGAATTATACACAGGTTGTATATGATATAAACATATTTACATGCAATACATCATATATGCGTTATTTGTTTAACTTTTCAGCGGTGATCCATACTGTCATGTTGCACTCGTGGTGTTTCTGATGCGTCGGCTTCTCCTAGCGCAACTGCGGATCGAAACGAGCCAAACGTCTCAATGCACTTCATGGCTTGCTCGCGCGAAAGGGTGTTATATATGCCTTTTGTGGAAACATGTGCCCGTGGCGTTTAGCCTTAGAGACCAGACACGTAGGAAAAAGTGTCTCGAACTCGGCAAGAAAGCTGCGCATTAAAAAATGTGCAAAAAAGACACAATATGAGTAAGAGAGTTCGTAGAATGTTATGCTGTGACCGATAAATTCTTGACACTCGGGTAAGAAAGAGGAAATTGCGTCGGTGCCTGAAGCTGCTGGAAGTTATGAAGAATTTTACTTTGTCGGGATAAATGATAGTGGTATCGCTGAGCCACAACGCGGCCACTGTTGGACAGCATCGTAAGAAGGTCCTCAAAGAAGTAAATTGTGCAGATCACACGCAGTGCAGGAATCGATGTTAAGCGAAGCGTTTTTCAGGTACCGGACTATCCAGCAATGTTTCAGGTTCCGCAAACCATTACCGGTTGAAGCAACGGGCTTGTGTAAATTGAGTGGTTATGTGCGGGGGTCGAGAGCGTGTGCGTGTGTGGGACACAAGAACGACGACGACCACGTCGAAGACAATCGTACGGCAGCAAATTCATTACATCTACACGCCGGCCGTTCGACGCGCTTACGACACGACGATTACTGGGTTTTACATAGGTATTACATGAGCGTAAGCCAGAAAAAGACGGATTGCGACGTCATCAACAACTACGTGTTATACAATCGTACGTACCTACAAATTAATAAAATTCTGGGGTTTTGCGTGACAAAACCACGATCTGATTATGAGGCACGCCGTAGTGGAGGACGGCGGAATAACTTCGACCACCTGGGCTTCTTTGACGTGCGTCCAATGCACGGGAGACGGGCGTTTCTGCTTTCCGCCTCGTCAAAATGCGCCTGCCGCGGCCGGGATTCGATCCTGCGACCTCGTGCTTAGCAGCGTAACGCCAAATCCGCTAATAAACCACGGCGGATGCACGTATACATGTGGTGTATGTTAAAACGACGACGGCTTCTGTACTCCAGCGAAGCAATGTTAAAACCTGATTAACTTCGACTATCAGGAAATGAACAGCAGGTCGGACCCGCCGTGGTTGCTCGGTGGCTATGGTGCTGGGCTGCTGAGCACGAGGTCGCGGGATCGAATCCCGGCCACGGCGGCCGCATTTCGATGGGGGCGAAATGCGAAAAGACCCGTGTGCTTAGATTTAGGTGCATGTTAAAGAACCCCAGGTGGTCGAAATTTCCGGAGTCCTCCACTACTGCCTGCCTCATAATCAGAAAGTGGTTTTGGCACGTAAAACCCTATAATTAATTAATTAACAGCAGGTCGGACAGTTTCTACGTAGCGTAAATTGCTGCGGAAAGTGAGCCGGTCCCGGAGATGGCGCGGTCTGACACGGGAAAAGAAGAAGATGAGAAAGTGGCACGTGGTGCACGCGCCAAGTGTTTCAGGGAGCTGGCTGCATTTGGAACGAGATAAGCAAGCCTGCGTGCAAATTTGTCCTATATAGTGATCGATTGTTCGTGAAGTGTATCCTTTTGGCTCTCTTTTAGAGAACTGCATACTGTAATAATTGTATTGTGACGTGTTTGTTTTGTTCTTGTAGACGTGGCTACAGCTGTTTTGGCCACTACATAAATACCTTACGCACATACGTTTTGTCATTGTAATAAACGCCATAGAAAAAAAGCGATTGTGGCCCAGTGGTTAGAGCACCGGGCTGCTGTGCATCACGGAAGAGGTTCGATTCCATCATCCCTCAAACGTTATTGCCGTTTTATTAAAGTGGTGCTACCGCCCTTGGACTTTATATGGCACACCACGCCGACGACGACTGCAGAAATGAGCCTGGAGTGTCCATATAATTGCTATCGCCAAGTACTTTCGGGCAAATCATCCGGTAGAGCGGGCGTATTTTCGCATATGGCGGCCGGAACGAGCACTCGTAGACAATATGAAGGACCGACAATAAAACAAAAACACTTTCAAGGCACGAAATCGTGTTTGGGAAGAAGAAGCAGGTACAAACGAAATTCGTTCACGTAGACCTTCAGGTGATGGGCCCTCACACAGCTGAGCACAGTAACAACTTTTGTTGCCACCGGGTTGTGTAAAAGAGGCGACGGACGGGCGTAGGGGTCACTGTTAATAGTTGGTGAACGCGCCAACTGCTGCGCATGTACTGCAGCAGCTCGCACTCCCGTCGTGTGGGAGGCGCTTGCACGGGGATCTCAGCTAAATGAAATCAAACCTCGCCTTCGTTAAACGGCGACGGCTCGGTACACCTCTTCACACACACGGCACGAAATTGAACGAAGGGACGCGCTCAATGTTCTCAGGCAAGAAGCACAGAAAACGGCTTCCGATCGGCACTCAGGGCCACACAACTCGATTAGCTTAAACTGTGCGCCCGGTAATGGGGGCAGTGATTAGGTTACGAAAAAAGCGCGATGCTTGCGCGCTTCCCTCCATATCTTCCAACAAGAAAAGCCCATACAAGGCGAACAGGGCAGAAAAGGCAAAAGGTCGGCTATGGCTTAAGCGTACGGAAACGAAGATATACGCCTGCTCCCCACAGCACTATGGTGCTTCGTTCCTTTCGTAATGAGGCAGCAGCACGTGACGCGGGATGACAAGGAGGGGAAACGCGCGCGCGTGTACGCACACACGCACATCGCAAAGAGGAAAATTCAAATAGATACACATGGCAAGCAGATGTGTACGGAAAATGTCGCTTCGTTTGCGCATGAGCGAATATTGTTTCTCACTCGCTTATCATTTTCTAATGATCTGCCCACGTACGTAAGCATTCATCGAAAGTAATGCGATGTGCATGCGAGCCACTGACCATGAGCGACTTTGACTATAGATGTCCGTAGCTACACAATTACCGATTGGCATGCAGCGTTACAGAAAGGTCCAACAGTGTAGAGTCGGCCGAGCAACGAGCCACAGTTGCTCGAGAGAACGATCGCAAGTGGAGTGGACCAGGGCGATGAGACTCGCGCGTACATGCGTGACGTATCGGCTGCGAGACGCTGATTAGATTGCCTTGTGACGAGCCTGCTGGTTCAGTAAACGCACGCAAGCACGCACGCTCACGCACACGCACGCACACGCACACGCACACACACACACACACACACACACACACACACACACACACACACACACACACACACACACACGCACGCACGTACGCACACACACACACACACACACACACACGCAAAGTGACTCGAGCAACCAGCCGCGCAGCAATTTTGCGTGCATTTGCGGGCTGCTTTCACGCTCGAAAAAGCACTGTTATGCAGCACGTATTGAGCAACAGAAAGCTGTATCAGGAATTTTTCATGTCACTCTACAATTAAAATATTGAGAAGGTGACCAATTAAGACTAATTATCTAATAAGGCGGAATGAAAACAAATAATTTGAGTACCTCCAAGCGACGGCAAACGTTACCTTAATTCTGTATATATATATATATATATATATATATATATATATATATATATATATATATATATATATATATATATATATATGTCATTCCACCTCAATTGCACTAGGCGTTCCATCGACGATCTCCAATTGTGCTGAAAGTAATCATACTATTTTACCTTAGTGTGGGCAGACACCATTCCAGTGATTTTTTCCTGAAAAGATCTGTCTGATGCCGTGAGGGTGCTTTAAGGTTGTGCACACAAATGAAACTGTTGGGCAGAAAGATTTCTACAAAATTATTACTTTGACCTATTACTGCGAAATTTTGCTTCTGTATTCTGCAGACGACACTGTTTCATGACTACTGCAGTTTATTACTTTTTATTTTGATTGGCGTTATTTTTTGTCATGAGAAAAAGTCGACAATTGCGCCACAATTATTATTCTTTAGAAAAAAGAAAGCTAACTGTTCCATGAGGTATATATTCACAACATGGGCTTCGCATGTGTGTATACTAAATGATAAAGATACTCTGAGAGGAAATAAAACCTAAACTTTCTCTTAAAATCGTGACAAAAATGGAAAGAATCACGTTCTGGTTCAATTGATGGCAACATTTTCACAATATCGGGGTCCAAGTAAAACATGGCCTAATCAGCATTGTATAGTATGCTTCGCTGCCAATTTGTTTATAAAGTTTTTAAAAGAAAAAAAAATGTTGTTGTAAGCGAGAAAAAAGAATTTGAACTGCCCAATCACAAGGTCGCGCGGAGCACATCTTTGTTTCGCCTTCGCTGCAGAGCACGTTGGTCGGCGTTTCAGCACGGCTCGTTTCACACGTTCCTTTTTTTCTGTATTTTCTCTCTCTTCTTTACAATTTCTTTTTTATTTTGGCGACTTCAGATTCATTTGGCGTTCATGGGGTCTGGGTTTCCGGCCACTTTGGTCCCGTAAATTAGGCTATATTATGCCTTCGAGTGCACGTAGGACCAAGAAAGAGACGTCAAAACGAAGCTTGGAACGAAAAAGATGCACGAAGTTAGCGCAGAGCTATATATACGGAGAAGCAATAATGCATATTTAGTACATTTAGTCTCTTTCGTTCCAGGCTTCATGACAACGCTGGCACTTATCACGCCGCCAGCTTTGTGACCGGTAGTTCTCGAATCCTCGAGTGAACTATAGGATCATGAGTGCCTTCGGGCAAGCAACAACTCGCATGCATATTTAGTAAACAATTGTTTCCTGCAGTTTATACTGCCAATAAAACGACGAGCCTTAAATCATGTGATAGTGTAACGATTTGCTATGCTTATCAATCATTTGCCATTCCGGTAAATCTGGTCATTAATAATGCACATAGGCGAAAGTTACGCGCCACATTGGTTCCGTCGTGGCTTTTTTAACACCTCTATTTCTCTTAGATCTATTGTTTGTGTTTGGTAACTTATATAACCGTGATCAATCGTCATGTTCACTTCGTTGCCTTGCAGCGCATGTACATACTAAACCGCTTTCTTCAGCAAATATTTTGCAGTTGATAGCGGGTAAAAATACCGCGCTTATGTAATGTTGGTCGCCTTCGCCTTCGCGTCACTGTTAATCTAACCATCAGGAAAAGCTAATACTAAGCCTATTTAAAGCATGCTACAGCTAGCAAGTGTAAATGAATAATGAATCAATGGTCGCTGAACTGCGCAGCATGTGACCAATGAGCGGTGATAAAATGTTACCACAATTTTTTTGACCCCAACAACAAAAGCTTTCTATGCTGCTAGTGGTCCAAAGCCGGTAAACTACAATGGAATCATGCCGAAATTTCCACTTCCTCGGCATAAAAAAAATGCAAGTGTAATCTTGATAGAAAGTTCTCCCCCTCTGCTGGCAACACTGACATTGATACTGACGTTGCTGTTCCTTTCATCGCTCATCGTATTCGCGCTGCTCTTAACGCGTCTTAAATGTGCATGGCTTGCCCTGGACAGGAACCGCCGCGTCCTGTCTATCCTGAGCACGACGCCTTTGTGCAGATTGACCTATCCGTTCCCGTCACCGCTCATCATGTTCACGCTGGTCTTCTGGAGTCCTAACTATGCCTGGCCTTTCCACAGCGTCATCACAACACAAATGAAATCAGTTGCTAGGCGGGTTCTTCTTTTACATATACGAAAGTGTATTGACGTCATTCCCTTCTTCTTATGCTACAGTTGCCGATTCCCAGCAAATGCAGCTTATGCAACCGTAATCTTTACGGGGAAATGCTTGCGGCGAACGCTATGCGCAAAGGAGAGCTTTGTGGTTCATTTTCTTTCTTTCCCCCACACGGCCGGCACCGCTACTGCCGCGGATGCGCGGAGCCGAGCGCCATCTGGTGGTGCTGCAAGGAACGCAGCGGCGCACGTGGCGCACGCCTCCCGCTGTGACTGAGAGAGTTTTTGGTTACGGAGACGAAGAATTCCCTGTTTTCTAGTCATATACAGCTTAACTGTAAAACACAAAAGAAAAACTATGTGGCTAGCCAATGTTGGTACATTCGTGGCTGCGGGCACGCGCGGGTCGAAATATCATATTTTGGTCATAAACACACAACAGCTATCCCCAGCTCTGCCACATATGAACCGAAGAGTAAGAGCAATTCGATTACACTCTGTAATTTGAAATATTAGCACACCCCACCCTTGATCAAACGCCGTCACTTTGAAATCAACGACAGGGCCGCATTATATACATAATGACAGTACCAAAAACCCGTCAAAAAAAGAAAAAAACATGGAGAAAAGGCATCGATCGCGTATTCCATTAGTCATGTGCAAAGACTGTTTCGGAGCCACATTAAAAAGTTATATAAAAAATTTAATTATGGGGTTTTAGGTGCCAAAACCACTTTGTGATTGAAGCACGCCGTAGTGGAGCACTCCGGAAATTTCGACCACCTGGGGATCTTAAACGTGCACCTAAATCTAAAATTATAAAATAAGCGAAATAACGCAACGATAAACAAAAAAATTCAAGAAAAACGTAGCAGTTTTGCCAGAAAAGCGAAGAAGCATCAATTGTGACAACAAATTAGTAGACAGCTATAAGAAGTAAGGATAGTAATCTTATCGCCCGTATACACATTTAAACATTCGCTAACTAACTGAATTATTAAGCATGGTGTCACGCGCGCACAAGCAAACATGGACACCTCTCACTCGATGTCCGCGCACATTCGCTGTCAAAACGCTAGAGTGAGGAAGCGCAGCAGCAGCAGCGAGCGAATTGACCTTCGTGCTGCCTTGCGCTTCAACGCGAACTAAGTGGCGAGAACACAGCGCACACGAAGCTATCCCCACTCGGTGGTCGCTGTCCCCATCACCGATCACTTTCAAGATAAGGCCGCGCGGCCCCTGCCGGAGTAAAACGCCCCAAGCCCATCTCCACCCTCCGGTGCCTTGCGCGCCATGGAACACGGCGCTCTACCTCCTCACTTTCCGCCCTTGTACGCGAGATTCAGCCACCATCGTCGGCTCACCCTGGCACGTTTTCACTCGCACATACAGCATACGGTGCACGGCTCCGATGTTACTGCACGTGGATTTTATACGGAACATCACGGCGACGCTAACATATATCGCAATAATATGTTGCTAAGGCAATGCTGGTACATTCGTGACTGCGGGCACGTGCAGGTCGGAGTATTATATTTTGGCCATAAACACACAACAGCCATGCCCTGCTGTTACTAATGTGAGCCGAAGAGTAAGATTAATTCGATTATACTCCGAAATTTGACATATCAGCACACCCGCGTCATGATCCAACACTATCACTTTGAAATTAACGACAGCGTCGCATTACATGCATAATGGTAGTACCAAAAGCGCGTCAAACGAAGGGAAAAAACAACATGGCGAAACGTTGTCGATCGCGTATTCTATTAGTCATGTGGAAAGGTTGTTTCGGAGGTCATGCACAATAAAACAATAATAAAATAAACAAACTAAAGTTTCGGTAAACAAAAAAAAGAAGATAGACTAAGTGGCTACGGCGAAGCGGGCACCTTCGCGACTGCTGGCACGCGCAGGTCGAAGTATTATATTTTGGCCATAAACACACAAACGCCATCCCAGCTCTCATACAGTTGAGTTGTTGCAAAGACGCCTTCGGGTTTGTTCGTTTGGTTTCTTTTCCCCGGGTTCCTCCAGATAAGGTCAGAAAGGCATACTATATACGGGTGATGAATTTCAAGTTTTACGAAATTTTTAAGAAGTGCCTGTAGCAGATAGCATAATCCTTGTATTTAAGCTGCATTGCTCGAAGAGGTGGACGCTAGTAGCACGAGAAATCGAAACACATATCAAGCTAATTAACAAAATCCATAAACTTCTTACATAGCTGCCTTGCGGCACATAATGCAATTTACGAATTGTAGCTGGTTAGGTTGCAAGACATCTCCGATTACAATGAATTTCCAGGGGGACACCAGTTTTCAAATATTATTTCCCAAAGTGTGCGATAAAAATATGGTCGTTCCAGTTACCTTTGTGCTTCAGTGCATAAGATAGCGCTAAGTAAATTATCGGGTTTTACGTGCCAAAGCAACTTTCTGATTATGAGGCACGCCGTAGTGGAGGAGTCCGGAAATTTCGACCACCTGGGGTTCTTCAACGTGCATCTAAGCACACGGGTGTTTTCGCATTTCGCCCCCATCGAAATGCGGCCGCCGTGGCCGGGATTCGAACGCGCTACATTGTGCTGAGCCACTGAGCAACCACGGCGGGTTGCATTAAAGAGCGTCTCGTTAAAAAAAATTTGGAACAAGAGACCATTTTTACGGCGAATTTGATGGGGAATATCTACAATGTGATGTCATTCTGGAAATTCATTCCAATTGGATAGGCCTCGCAAACTCACCGGCTACAATTCGCAAATTGCAATAGGTGCCGTAAAGTGAATAATTATGAAGTTAATTAATAAATTGATGTTAATTAGTCGAATATGTGTTTCAATTTCTCATGCAAATAATGTCCGCTTCTCCGAATAATTGATCTAAAGCACCAGAATTATGTCGTCTGCAACCGACGATCTTTAAAATTCAGTAAAATTTAAACATGACCCTGTATAGTCTACAGGCCACTACATAAGAAAGCCGGGAAAATCCAGAAACAACCCACGAAAAATGCTGGGCACCTGTTTTTGTACTTGGCTGGTTGGGGGCAAGTCTAAATACCTTGAGGCCACGTTTTCTAGAGATATATTTCATTTTCCATTCCTCTAATCACTGGTCGAGCAGAGTGGCCGATCACGGCGATAACGGCGGCATTCCATCCAATAACGACGGCCGAAAAGAATGAAAAACTAAATCAGTCAGTAAAAGACATGAACCCAGATGTGAAGAAATAAAGCGAAAGAGCTGAACGGAGCTCCGAAGTAAACGACGCGCACAGTCGTCATAAAGAGGGCGTCACGCGACAGGCGCAGTAATTGAGAGGGGCCAAAATTTTCACCTCAACCATGAATTTCAGGACTGAACTCAGATAGGTATCTGTTACGAAATAGCACAAGCTTGGCACACAGAAGACGAAAAAAAAAACAACGAAAGGAAATTTTCGCACAGCCTAGCGAAAATGACAAAACCGTGCTCCTGGACACTATTCGTTTCAGTCATTTATCCTTTTCAATACTGCGTCGCGTACCACAAAGAAACGGCGGCGCGTTCATTCCACCCGAACGTACGGCGTGAAGATGACAGCTTATCGAATGAAGGTGTCAACGCTCCCTCTGCAGACTTCGCAATGGTACTGAAGCGACAGCGAAACGAGGGATAACAGTGGCGAGAACAACGGAATCTCCACCATCTGCGGACGGCCAGAACATTCGTCTTCGTCATTGTGAGTGGTTCCAACACTTCCTGGAACCGCTGCTGCGGGAAGTCTCGCTGCGTTTCAGTAAAATATCAGCCACGAGCCACCCTCGGCACGTTCCAGACGACCCCCACTTCAAGATGGCCCCGGGGCGAGTAAACCGAGGACTCGACAACAAAAATGCAGAGAAACCGTTCCACAAAGACGTTGATCATGTTCCTCCATTTTCGTCTGCTTCATCATGAGAATGGCTCGGCTCTGCGCCATACAGCATCACTGCGCAACCATGTTTACGTTGCAAGTGCAGAATCTGCTACAACGAACTCTTACCTTTGAAAAAGAGCAGCGGAACACTTCGAGTGATCAGAACTGTCTTTACGGATGTTGTCACAGTAAAGGCGGCACTTAGGACTTCTCTTCCACGCATGCAAATCATACATGTCGCTTAAATCTAGCCCCGCCAGTGTGGCTTCCCCTTCGGCAAGCAGTCACGCAAGTTTCTTTCTGCAGCTTTGTTAAAGCATGGCAACTGGATGAGGCACGAACAAATCTCAGAAATTACTATCACGCCACCACGACCGTGTAATGTGCACACCCCCGTATAGCTAAACTGGGGCGGCTTGCACGAATATTTATTAAGGAAAATAATAACGATTTTAATAACGAGTCATTAAACGATCCCGAGAATGCTGAAATTTCATACTTAGGCTACGGGGACCGGGAGCTCCCAACTTCGCGCAGTTGTTCCAAACACGACGGCCATTTCGTAGACCAGTGGTGCGACATCTCGATCAAAATACAGGCGGAACGTGAGGTAGACATGTCTCTTATGGCTAAACTGTTGGCTGGTTCACAGTCACATTACGTAGCAGGCACGTTTTAATGCCGCGGTCGAGTGTATTACTTCCTTTTAGGCGACGGCTTGCTGCAGCGCCTAGCACCAACGTGTAGAATTTGTTGCAACGGAACAACAGTGGCGCCGTCTGACACTGAAGGTGATGCCTTAGGTTATAGAAAAAACAAAGCATGCGCCATGCTTTGGTGCTATAACGACATACAGCACTGTGATTCCGTCCCTGCAATTTCTACACTTTTTACTTGGCAAAGAAGCAGACGACGTATATTCCGGTCGTATTACGATTTAGTCTCAACGAGACAAGTAATACTGCATCCGAATGCGGCATTAAAATGCGTGCACCACGAAATGCTACCCTTGCTTGAAATTTGGCTGCGAACCAACGAGCAGTTTAGCAAGAAGAGTGATGTATAGTCTTCGCTATGCCACCTTCATTTCGCAGTAAAAGGCCCAGACAGCAATCCGGTGAACAAACGTTTTTATTTAGAGCAGTATGTGCGGTATAATTACGCGTGCACAATTATTTTGCACAAACATTACACATGTAAATATGAAGCGTGCGGGCCGTAAGGAAGCACTCTACGTTTCCCACATGCAACCCCCATGCAATACGTTACGCGTGTACACTTACGTGCACCGTGTTTGTGTGAAAGTAGTAGCTTCAGCAAGACGACTTTCTGAGACTGAGCGGCAGCGCATTCACTCTCGGCGCATCACAATGTGCGGCAGTCCACAATTGGCACACTGCTGTTGCTTCTACAGGCAGAGTGTGTAGAATGCATGCCGCAGCGTAAACATGAATGCTACGTCAACGTACGACGAGCTCAAACCCATTGAACAACTCCGTCGCCTCTACACAGTCGACACAGTCGCTTTGAAGCAGTCAGCTGCTTTAAGCAGAAGTCTGTCGCTACCACCAGAACGCTGGGCCGTTTCGTAGGTGCTTTTCAACTCTAACGCTCTTCATCTCACCGTCAGAGCAGAGCGACAAATGTGTTGGCATACCACTGCAATTTTCGTACTCACAGGCCACAACACAACTACAGAATTACCACGTAACGAGGACAGAATCGCACACAGAGACTATCTCGCGTCTATCTCGCGTCCAGTCTGTTTACATTTGTCGACCCGACGACTATGCTGCATGAAAAAAGCTCCTTCACCAGCTCAACATTCTCTCAATGCTCGCTGCCACTTAACCTCGGGAAAGGGTGGCGAGCTGGGAGTCGCCACTGTGCATTTTGCACCGTGTTTCTTCTCATAATTTAGAACGGTATTAGCGGCGCATCAGTGTGGTTACAGCGTATTCATCACAACCTTGAGCAAGACGATCGGCGCTGTTGCACAAGTACTGCAAAAAAAAAAGCGCTATTCGGGGAAGCGCGGTGCACCACCACGCGATCCGCGAAAGGCTTTGCCGCGTTCGACGCGTCGCGGGCACTCCCGAACGACGTCGGTCCTACAACCTCGGTGGGTGTCACGGATGACGACGCCGTTCTCGCTGACAGTGAGCAAGGACTCGGCTCTCGTCCTCTAACTTCATCGTGCGACGGCCGCTCAAAGCGAGGATTATTGAAGCCTTGCTGTTGAGCGGATTTTAGGTGAAGTTTGCTGTTTCTCTGCGGCATAAGTTCGCGTTATAATCATACTATATTTTTTTTCTTTTCCTGACAGTTCAAAGTTTTCTGCTTTTCCCGCGTTATATTTATGGTTGGGTTATTTACATGCAAATATGGTATACACGCTTAACAAGAAGAATAACTTCTCGCGGTTTTCCAGCCAGTGATAGTGATAAAGATAATTTCACACCTCAGTGAGAAACGCTCTTACAGCCTACGTTCTCTCCGTGCATTTATAATTACCGCCTGCGTTGGTTAGTGACATGATCTGTCTTGGGTAGTTAACAGGCGCTCGTCTAGTTCCCTCCGCCTTTCCTCTCTTTGCTATCTCTCTCTCTGTCTTGTATATTTTACCGCTGTGTCTGCGGTAGTTATATAGCACCTGTAGATGTAGATGCTTCGCATTGTCTAGGTATATGCTTGGCAGACATATTGCTGATTAGAAAAGTTAATTATCGAAATAATAATTTCATCCTGCCAGCCTATCCTATCAGGTATTTGCTCTGGTGAACGTGGGATTCGGGCAGGGATGCTGCGAGGAGTGATATCTGATACAATTAATCTGATGTATTCTTCCCCACGAAGCGTCAACAAGAAATAAAGTGGCCGTTATTAAACGTTACAAAGAGTGACCACAAATCTTGAAGCGTAATTTTCCGAAGCATACCGATGGGTGCCTTAAAGCGGGCTAACGGAAATTAAGAGAGAGAGAGAAAGGGAGAGAGAGAGAGAGGTGGAGGGAGGATGAAATAGAAGGCAAGTAGGAACGGAAATTAAGGTGCGAGTGCATTGCAAGCTTCACGGCGAGCTGCACGCCTGCCGTCGGCGGATTTTCTGTGAATTGCACGAGTGAGCTGGTTCTCCGTTGCTCGTCGCTGACGTCTCTCAGCTGGCGGCGAGTGCGCTATTCGGTCTAGTTGTCACCTATGCCGCTCATAGTATACCGCTGCCGATAAAGTGAAAATTCATAATTTTGTCAGCTATTTGCCGACTGACAGTAACCTGCATCTCAAAAGCGCTGTATCCGAGGATGCAAGCACATGTGCTACGTAATTTTCAACTTGAATTGCACTCTGAATTACGATATCTATCTATAGCTCTGCATACTTTACATCTTGAGCTTTAAAGACAGGAAGAATGATTGTATCCAATGAACATGAATATACGCTGCCCGGCGACCTACACGCCTGCCGTCGGCGGATTTTCTGTGAATTGCACGAGTGAGCTGGTTCTCCGTTGCTCGTCGCTGACGTAGTTCATCATCATCATCAGCCTGGTTACGCCCACTGCAGGGCAAAGGCCTCGCCCATACTTCTCCAACTACCCCGGTCATGTACTAATTGTGGCCATGTTGTCCCTGCAAACTTCTTAATCCCATCCGCCCACCTAACTTTCGGCCGCCCCCTGCTACGCTTCCCTTCCCTTGGAATCCAGTCCGTAACCCTTAAAGACCATCGGTTATCTTCCCTCCTCATTACATGTCCTGCCCATGCCCATTTCTTTTTTTTTATTTCAACTAAGATGTCATTAACTCGCGTTTGTTCCCTCACCTAATCTGTTTTTTTCTTATCCCTTAACGTTACACCCATCATTCTTTCCATAGCTCGTTGCGTCGTCCTCAATTTAAGTAGAACCCTTTTCGTAAGCCTCCAGGTTTCTGCCCCGTACGTGAGTACTGGTAAGACACAGCTGTTATACACTTTTCTCTTGAGGGATAATGGCAACCTGCTGTTCATAATCTGAGTATGCCTGCCAAACGCACCCCAGCCCATTTTTATTCTTGTGATTATTTCAGTCTCATGATGCGGATCCGCGTTCAATACCTGCAATAAGTAGATGTATTCCCTTACCACTTCCAGTGCCTCGCTGCCTATCGTAAACTACAGTGCTCTTCCGAGACTGTTAAACATTACTTTAGTTTTCTACAGATTAATTTTCAGACCCACCCTTCATCTTCGCCTGTCCAGGTCAGTGAGCATGCATTGCAATTGGTCCCCTGAGTTTCTAAGCAAGGCAATATCATCAGCGAATCGCAAGTTACTAAGGTATTCTCCATTAACTCTCATCCCCAATTCTTCCCAATCCAGGTCTCTGAATACCTCCTGTAAACACGCTGTGAATAGCATTGGAGAGATCGTATCTCCCTGCATGACGCCTTTCTTTATTGGGATTTTGTTGTTTTCTTTATGGAAGACTACGGTGGCTGTGGAGCCGCTATATATATCTTTCAGTATTTTTACATGCAAATGCAAAAGCAAATGTAGTTATGCAGCTCTTAATTTCCAGCTGCAAACTCATCTATGCACGCTGTGAGAGTTCACGTATGACAAGTTCACGTAGAATGTCATTCCTGTCAAAATTTTCATCTCCATTGTGTTGGAAATCATACATAACTACGTTATTAACCCATTTTTGCTTAGATATTGAAAGCTTTCAGCGAATGAGGTTGCCACTTGTGTTCGCATTTTTAGATGTTATTTTTATGTAGAGCATAATGGACTAAAATCATTTGCAGCCACGTGTCTCACCTAAATGTGTTTTGCACAAGGTTCCTTCGTTTCTCACGTCACATCTGAAAGCGAACAACAGTTTCGAAATAGTAGTAATGAAAATGAACAAAATTGAAAAAGTTCCTTCCGATCGCATCAAAAATACTGAAATTTTCTAAGCTGTCATACATCGCTTTAGAGGCGTGCTTATTACCCAGGCTTGCAAAGGATACTCTCATTACTGCGGTGAGTTGACTTTCTTTGCCATATCGCTTACTTCTAAAAACTTCCCAACTGCAACATTTCATGAGCGGTCGGTAGCAGAAATGTCAGAAATGTCATCGGTGTCCAAGCAGTGAAAAGCAAGCGGGCATTAGTTACCCCTATTAGTCTAAAACAACCCTGTTTTCACCTCTAAAGCATTATACTCTGGTGATTAGGACTTTCTTTTTTTTTCAGATACCGCTAATTTACCTTACATAATTGCATTCACTGGGGGCAAACAAGGCTCCTAATCTGCGGTTGTGAGCCAAAAAAATTTTGACATCAGTGATGACAAATCCCTAGAAAAAGTACTAGTGATGTGCCTATGCCTTTAATATATTAAATATATAACATATCCGGCAGCATAAGGTCAATTTTTGTGTAATCAATTATAAAGCCAGGAATAAGCAATTAAATATATTTGGAGCGAAAAGGATTAAAGGATTTGTTCAGAGTGTTGGGCATTTTAATCAAGCTTACATAAAGACTTAGGCTTTCTCAGCGATCTGAAAATGTTTAGTTAACTGTGTAAGTTTTGTTTTTAGAAATCAACGTTTCATTGTATCCTATTTTTTGGTAAACTGGCGGCCCTTTATGCGAACTGCACATCGACTTCAAGGGTCCCAGAGAACTGGAAGAATGCCAACATTATAGTAATCCACAAAAATGGAGACGTTAAAGAAAATTGAAAAATTATAGGCCCACCAGCTTAGTTTCAATATAATATAAAGTATTCACCAAGATTATCTCCAACAGAATAAGGGCAATACTGGACTTCAGTCAACCAAGGGAACAGGCAGGTTTCAGTAAAGCATACTCTACAATGAATCACATCCATGTCATCAATCAGGTAATCGAGAAATCGGCAGAGTACAATCAGCCTCTATGTATGGCTTTCATAGATAACGAAAAGGCATTTGATTCAGTCGAGATACCAGCAGTCATAGATGCATTACGTAATCAAGGAGTACACGAGGCATACGTGAATATCTTGGGAAATATCTACAGAGATTCCACAGTCACCTTAATTCTACACAAGGAAAGTAGGAAGATACCTATAAAGAAAGGGGTCAGACAAGAAGACACAACCTCTGCAACGCTATTCCACTGCGTGCTTGTAAGAAATATTCAAGCTATTAAACTGGGAAGGCTTAGGAGTGAGGATCAACGGCGAATATATCAGCAACCTTCGATTTGCAGATGACGCTGTCCTGTTCAACAACACTGGTGACAAATTACAACAAATGATTGAGGACCTTAACCGAGATAGTGTGAGAGTGGGGTTGAATATTAATATGCAGATGACAAACATAATCATCAATAGTCGGGCAAGGGAACAACAGTTCAGGATCGCCAGTCAGCCTCTGGAGGCTGTGAAGGAGTACGTTTACCTAGGTCAACTAATCACAGGGAACCCTGGTCATGAGAAGGAAATTCATAGCAGATTAAAAATGGGTTGGAGTGCATTCCGTAGACATTGTCAGATCCTGATTGGAAGCTTACCACTATCATTTAAAAGAAAGATGTACAATCAATGCATTCTACCGGTGCTGATATATGGGGAAGAAACTTGGAGACTGACAAAGAATCTCGAAAACAAGTTAAGGACCGCACAAAGAGCGATGGAATGAAGAATGTTAGGCATAACGTTAAGAAACAGAAAGAGAGCGGTGTGGATCGGAGAGCCAACAGGGATAGACGATATTCTAATTGATAATAAGAGAAAGAAATGGAGCTGGGCAGGTCATGTAATGCGTAGGTCAGTTAACCGGTGGACCATTACGGTTACAGACTGGGTGCCAAGAGAAGGGAAGCGCAGTCGAGGACGGCAGAAGACTAGGTGGGGTAATGAAATTAAGAAATTCGCAGGCGCTAGCCGGAATCGGTTGGCGTAGGACAGCGGTAATTGGAGATCGCAGTGATGGGGGGGGGGGCTTTGTCCTGCAGTGGACATTAAATAGGCGGATGATGATGATGATTTTCTAGGAATGAATGCTATGAATAAAAGATTTACCCCAGGAAGACATATGTCTGTCTTATTTGTTTCGATGTTTAGAGTATTCGCCTTCCCTAGAGAAAGATGCCAGTGAAAAAGAATTTGATCAAGAATTTTGGGCCAACAATCGGAAAACGAGTGCAATAACATGCGAATGTTTTTCAATTATGGGGTTTTACGTGCCAAAACCACTTTCTGATTATGAGGCACGCCGTGGTGGGGGACTCCGGAAATTTCGGCCACCTGGGCTTCTTTAACGTGCACCTAAATCTAAGTACACGGGTGTTTTTGCATTTTGCCCTCATCGAATTGCTACGGCCGTGCCTGGGATTTCATCCCGAGACCTCGTACTTAGCAGCGCAGCACCAAAGCCACTAAGCAACCACGGCGGGTAACATGAGGATTTTAAAAGGGGAAATGTCCTGACGTCCCTATCCTGCACATGGCTCGCTACCTTTGAACGCGCGGCGCCGGAGAGCAAGGTTGCGAGGGCATTCGTCCTTTTGTGAAAGGAGATACCGAGGGGCTTGCTTACGTTTTACATTCCTTTGCTGAGCCGTGCCAGAGCTCAGCAAGGCCACTTCTTAGTAGACTAGTTTCAGTCTCAACGGTAGGGGAGTCTTGCTGAATCTCCTTGCAGCATATTCACCTTCTATTTCGCCGGCCTGCTGCCACTTCCATAGCGTCTTGATCCTTCACCGTAGCGCCGGCGAAGCAGAAGTTAAAGAAGATGACTGCGAAGAGCTAGGTCAGCAAAGCTCGCTTCAGAGAAGCGACAGAAGCCGACCCTTGTCGGCTCTTCTTCGTTTCTTCCCTTTCGGGCACCGTTCCTCGGGTGCCGTCTCTAAGCATGGAGAATTGTGACGGCATAATAAGCGTGGAAACAGGGGTCCCTATCACGCCTGCTAAGCGTGAAGGTTACTGATCACTCCTAGTCGGCGTGATCGGTAAGCCTGGAGAAATATTACGCTTAGATTAGGCGTGTAAAAAACTGCAAGCGCGCGCTTACGTAAGCGTGAATTCTTTAAAGTGTATAGCGGTGTTGCCACGGTAATTTACAAGCTTGGGAACACGGGAAGTTCTCGTTCGCCCAAAAGGTGCGACAAGCAGATGGAGGCAAACACGTTAATTACGACTGGCATGGCGCAGTGATTTATCGGCAGCGCGAGGCCAATTACGCGATTCTAGCCGTGTGAAAATTGTGTGCGAACCACGCGGAACTTTCATCTAGGAAAGGTAATATGGTAAGGAGCGTAGTAATATGGTACGGGGCGGGGCGTGTACGGGGCGTCCCCTTTTCTTTTTTTCTTTTTGAGTTTACCGGAAACGACATTCGACTGCCGCGGTACTCCTAATTTATTACTCATACAGGCAGATGAAACAAACTTGCAATCGGCGGGTGACTCAGTTGAGCGGCGATTTTCTGACAGCGCGATTGGATATAATAGTCAAAGGCAACATGTATCAGCCAGCTCCGCATTTGTATGTTAAGCTGCAGGAGGTTAAGAGAAGTTAGGGATATTGGGCACGAGGACACACGGTAGCACCACCTGCAGCACAGCTGCCGGTGTCGCGTAATGTGTCAACGTGTGACCACCGGTTGTTAGATACGGGACCTTTCCCTGAGCCTCCTTCGAGTTCACCAGACCACATCGAATCGCGTCACACCTAATTAAGGAGCGCAGAAGCACATCTACCACGTTCCCGAGGCGCAGCACGTCCAAATAAGTTGGCGTCCCCCACTTCGTGCGCCTTTATTTGGAGCTATTGTACCACTGCTTGACTCTTCCTGAACAGGTAACGGGAGACTGGCACGGTTCCAGGTAACCTGAGTCCCGAGGAAAGCTGCTTTGCAGCTCGGAATGATCACTCGAAGACAACCCGTCCCCCCTCCCCCATCCGCCTATTGTGACGGCGCTTGAAAACCGCGAGGCAACGACGGCCGTAATGCACCGTGAGGCCCTGGTAGTAATCCCCCCCGTCCGCCTTTGTGACGGCAGTTGCAGACCAGGAGGGCAATACCGCAGACAAGTAATCCCTCGGGCAATTGGAGACCAAGGAGCGACCCTCTGCGCCGGGTGTGACTTACATTCGCACGGGCGCCTACCATATGCCGAAAATGACGCCACCTGAGCGGGCTCGCCGAGTGGCCAAGAATGACGCCACCTGATCGACTCACCGATTAGCCGAACGTTTTCGAGACACCGAAGAGGTTAAAAGCCAGAGACCGGGAGCAGCAAGAGGACATTCTTTCATTCATCTCTTTCGAGCTTTTTGCCACGGGCCGGAGCGTCCGAGTTGCTGCCGGCCCGTAATTACTTTATGACTATTAATCTCTTTGTACTCTCACTGTAAACAATGTAAATAAACCTCCAGTTTTCATCTGAAAGTCCTCCTCAACTTCGGCCAACTCCCGCACTCAACGGAAAGGTCCAATATCTGGGAGACAGCAATTGGGATTGTCCTCCAGATCCAACACGGTACATAAAAAGGGTGTCCCCGCTGCCTCCACTGGTTACGCGGGTGATTGAGCCTACCGTGCTGGCTTCCGCCGTGTTGTCACTACTGAACCTTTGTATGAGCCATCTTCCTGACATGACTGCGACGTCTGCGACAAATCCAGACACCTTCGGCGGCCTAAGAAGCCATGTGCATAGGATGCAGAGCGTACTGCAGCTCGATTTGTGGGCATGCCCACAAATCGAGCTGCAGTACGCCCTGCATCCTGCATGTGCTCGTACATTCGGCGTTGTAAACGATACCGCGCACAGGAAATCACTGCGTTAAAACTCAGTGCTCCCATAATAAAATTCTTGCATTTAGTGAGTAGCCGTAGAGCAGATCGACCAAACATGTCTGCTCAGTAAGAAGGCCTGCAGGGATATTTCGCTCGGAAGCGTGACTTTCTTTTCGTTTTACGCTTAGTTGAGCGTGATTCGCAGGAGATGCTGTGCATACTCTCGCTTTAAACGTACAGTTGCACAAGAGACTTTGTGCAGCTGTACGGTTAAACTTACTTTGTGACTTTTGTGCTTTCTGAGAACGTCTGGTTTGTACGAGCGGCTTTGACTCTAGTACTGTCTCCCTCTCTCCCTTCTCCTTTCCCCTAGCGTAGGGTAAGCCAACCGGACTCTTGACTAGTTAACAACCCTGCCTTCATCATTCCCTCTCTCTTTCCCGTGTTCCAAATCACCAAGGTTTCCGCGTGGTGATGCATTACTGCCATCATGAGCAGTTATAAAAATTCGACCACGGTGTTTTCACATGCTTTTGTAGCACTTTCATTCCATGCACATGCCAAAGGTTTCTCAATTTCAGTGCCGTATGCCCAGAACCAAAGCTGTGTCCACCTTGCAGGTACATATTTATGCATCATTTATATAGTTTTACCGGTCGGTAAGTGTATAACAGTTTTATGTCGGTTCAAATGTTAGTTCAATATTGGAAGCTCCAAGCAAATATACTGACAATATTGGCCAGCACGATATCGGTGCTATAGTTCCTCCCTGATACATAAATAAGAAATCAAACTCGGCATCTTTACATTATAACATCTGCGAACTTAATATAGAAATGCCCTGACTAAACCGCATTGGTTAAACGGTAGGAACGGCAGCTGCACGAGGCAGTCCGCAAGACGCTGTGAGCAAAGCCCGTAAAAGCGCACGCAGACTCTACTGCCGAGGCAACAGCTTCACAGGCAATCGCACCAGTGCACCAAATTTCATGGTTAAACGGTTCAGGGTGCGCTGTGGATCACGAGTGGCCCTGGCGACAGCCTTTTGGCAATCGGCATATCGGCAAGTAACAACCATACAACAGAGGAAGAGGATTTCGCTGCGTCGTAAAGGACCATCGCGCGTCTACAGGAGCCCTGTAATACAAGTCAAAAGCACACGCGGCGATAACACATTAACGCGGGATTTCCTTCCTCTATTACGCACTGCCATTACGTTCAGCCCGAACGCGAAGAAATCAGCGGAAGCGAGGGCGAACTGGGCGAGTTGCAGGATGGATCGTTGCAGAGTGGGCGACAAGGAAGATAAATGTGTTCTGCGGGCTTTCATTTGGTATCTGGCCAGGTCACTGCGCTTGCCTCGCACACGCGGTTGTACGTGCTAAGGCTGCTGAGACAGGGCCATTAGCCACGTCGGTGGACTTGCATCAAACGCTGCAACTGACTCGTCGTTAAGTGACCGCCTCAAAAGGGGAAGAAAACGTTGCAAGAACAGGAGCTCGATAGTACGTGGCTGATCGACAAGGTCAACCCGCATCGAGTAGCGGACGATGTTTCGACGCTGCCACGCGAATGTAACACCTGCGAGACAGACTGCAGCCAACTGTCATTAGGCGGGATTTCCAGTGACGCTGCGGTCTATACTACCTTTGTACGCTTAAAATCGTGCGAGGAGAACATTGAACACTTATTGTGCCATTGTCCTAAATTTCAAGCACAAGCGTCTATACTACCTTTGTGCGCTTAAAATCGTGCGAGGAGAACATTGAACACTTATTGTGCCATTGTCCTACATTTCAAGCACAAAGACAATCTTTGTCCAACACATTGAGGAAATTAGATGATCGTCCTCTGAGTGAACAGACGTTACTAGAGCACCGTCCCGACCGATCATGGGCTCAGAAGGCAGTGAAGGCACTTCTATGCTTTCTGAGAACTTCTGGTTTGCGCGAGCGTCTTTAACTCAAGCGCTGTCCGTGCACGTATCTACACCTTCTCTCTCCATTCTCTCGCTTCCCCTTCTCCCTTCCCCCAGCGTAGGGCAGCCGACCAGAGTATTGACTGGTTAACATCCCTGCCTTCCTATATTACTCTCTCTCTCTCTCTTTTAAAATCGTGCGCCAATCAGCCCGTAGTTATCGGAACTCCTGCACCGGCGTTTTATCAAATCTGTGTGCAGTAGTGCTTCACTATAGCACTCAGATGGACAGCTTGAAATTGCTGGCAGGATACACGAAAATAGCTATAGATATCTCTGAAGGAATCAGATAGCTCAGAAATAAAGAATGGTTGATATTTAGTGGCGAGCGTCGTACACAATGTGAATCAATGATTGCTCCTCGCCTTTCATGCAATGCAACGGAATGTTTTATCACACTGTTGCCCTGATAGTTAAAACCATATGACGAAAGCAGACAATTTAAATTCTTGGGTTTTGCTTGCCGAAAGTGCGATCTCATTAGAAGGCTACACATATTGAAGGACTTCCGTTTTTTTAGCACCTGAGGTTATTTAACGTGCACATAAATCTAAGGACGAAGACGTTTTCAATTCTTCTTTTCTTTCGGTTTTTTATGCGAAGCGTATTACTAGAGCTCAACCCAGCTCCTCAGGCGCGGCGGTGTCGCCTTCAATACCACGTGACACCGTGACGTCACGACAGAGGAGAAACGGGGCTCCAACTCGCGCCGTCGCCTTCAAGGCTGACCACGTGACACCGTGACGTCACGACAGAGGAGAAACGGGGCTCCAACTCGCGCCGTCGCTCGCGCCGTCGCGGCGGTATATAAGCAGCTGCGCTTGTTTCTAGGTGGCTTTGGCTCAACTCTTGCAAGATGGGCTGGGTGGGAATCGAACCAGGGTCTCCGGAGTGTGAGACGGAGACGCTACCACTGAGCCACGAGTACGATGCTTCAAAGCGGTACAAAAGCGCCTCTAGTGAATGCGGTGTTGCCTTAGAAACGAGCTGTTTCTAAGGCTCAGGCGTGCGTCGCTTGCTCAGGCGCACATTTCGTTGCCGCGCCGAACGCTGCGTTGCTCGACGCTCACCGCGTCCAATGCGGGGCGCGTAGTCGCTGCGCCGTAGCCCATTGTCTTACACCCCTTGGCGGGTCGACGGGAACGCTGTCGCGTTCCACTCTTGAAGGCGAAGCAGAGTAACGCATGAGTTGTTTCTTCGTCTAGCCGAACCAAATATAGCCAAGCAACAGCAGTTCACCAGGCTAAACAGTGGTTCAACAACTAAAATAAAGGCTAGTATGCTTCGCATCCTGGGCTTAACCTTAGCTAAGCCACAGCCATTTTTTTAATTACACTTCCGTCGGGATGAGGCCGCCGCGGGCGGCATTGAACCAGCGACCTTGAGCTGAGCAGCGCGATGTCAAAGCCACCAGTCTACCACGGCGGCTAAGACAGGCAATGAGGACGCGCGGTTTTACTCAACAAAAGGGAAAAAAACGAAGATGGAGCCTTCGGCTCCTCTTCTCGCTTATTCCCCTGCTGCAGCAATTGCAGCCTGTCATCTACCATGCGAGCATGTGCGACACGGTATAGCCACTATGGAAACAGCAGGACTGGAATCCTGGTACACGAAAAATGCCGTAACAACGGAGGCTGTTTAGCCCTGAATGCACACCAAAAAAACTATAAACAGCTATATATAGATATATATCGTAAGAAGTCAACAAGCATTCCCAACACGGACAAGATAGGGAAAATTAGTTGTACTTACTCAATGAATTAAAGAGGTGATACATTAATGGAAATGAAACTGGATGAAAAAATAACTTGCCGAAGGTGGGGGAACGATCCAATTATTCCATCTTCTCGTTTATTACATAATGAGGGTCTCGAATCCGGTAACATTGATGCCTTCAGGTAGCTTGTGTGGGTTTATTGACCAGTTGCCTTCACCCGAAAAGATAACGTCCTCGTGACGCCTGCGGAAGAAAGGATGTTCCACATCCGCCGCCCAGGTTTGTGAGTGGTGGCGCTGGCTAACACTCCCAAGGTTCTAGTAGGAAACATAAATACCCAAGAAAGTAGATGGGAAAACGGCGCCGCTGTAGCTCAATTGGAAGGGCATCGCACGCATAATACGAAGACGTGGGATGGTTCCCCACCATTAATTTATAATTTCAATTCATTTAATAAGTACAAGTAATTTCCCCTATGTCGTCCTTGGTGTCAGCGTTTGTTGGCTTCTTATGATATGATTAATAAATATCGGGCCCCTCGGTTAACCCCATTTCTTCTCGTTTATATGCTTACTGTAGCTGTCTGGACCTCACCTTTGTTTCACGCTCCTTCACTAGAAAGGTCAGGTGGTTTCTGGATATTGAAACGCGGGGAAGTGACCACCTACCCACTTATCTTAGGATGGAAGGGTTGACGGGCTCCAAGTTAGCCGGCATCACGCAATGTATCGACTAGCCAATGTTCAAATCAATTGTCGAAGACGGCTCTCGTGATGACTTGTGCTCCAGCATAGAGGACATCATAAAGGGTGCCCTAGAGGCCACCACACATTCCCTTCCAAGAACGTATACACACACCGAATACGACATTGAGCTGGAGAAGCTTCGTGCAATTCGTCGCCGTGCAGAGAGAAGATATAGGCGCATGAAGTCTGTACATGACTTTAGGTTGGCCAGAAGAACTCAAAAGAAAATTCAGCTTCACATGGACAAACTTGAATTGCAAAGATGAATGTCATTCTGCGAGTCTTTGCCAAGATCGAAGAAAATCTGTCTCACATATGGAGAACTGTTCGTGATCTCCGTCGAACCCCTCAGCATCGCCACTCTTCTAAGTCTTCGGCCCTTCACCAACAATGCAGCGAGATCGACGTCGCTGAAAATTTCTGCAGTAGGATTGCTGGCGAAACTAGATCCGCTGGAACATCGATGCTCCACCACTCACCGATTTCACGCGACCCCTGCATGGACAGTCCTTTATCCATTGACGAACTCGAAGCTGCACTTGCCTTGCGCAAGCTTTCATCTTCAACAGGACCCGACAGTATAACCTACTGTGCCCTATGTAATCTTGGCGTAGAGGCTCGGAAAGTGCTCCTGCTCTTGGTTAACAGCTCTTGGCAAAGAGGTATGGTTCCCCAGGAATGGAAGACTAGTCGCCTAATTCCACTGCTCAAGCCTGGCAAGTCTGTCGCCTGTAGACATTGCATCATACCGAGCAATAGCGCTTGCCAGTTGCATCGGAAAACTAATGGAGAGGATGGTTCTAGCACGGCTAGAATGGTACCTCCAACATTACCAGGTATATCCAGATGCAGTGGCCGGTTTCAGGCGTGGCCGTTCTTCCATAGACAACGTTATCGACTTGGTGACGTACGTCGAGCACCAGAAGTCCTGCGAAATATAATCTGCTGGCCTGTTTCTGGATGTTAAAGGAGCGTATGATAACGTAACGCACGAAGCGATTTTCAACGCGTTAGAGGCAGTAGGACTTGGCGGCAAGGTCTATTTCTGGATAAGTAGCTATCCGCATAATTGATGAAAAAAGAGAGCGCTACGAAGACGAGGACGAAAGAACAACATGTACGACAGACAGGGCTCTGTCTGTCGTACATGTTGTTCTTTCGTCCTCGTCTTCGTAGCGCTCTCTTTTTTCATCAAGTATGCTCAACCAACTCGCCCACATCAAGCTTCTGCTATCGGCATAAGAAATCCTTTTTCCTACTTACCGAGGATGGCCCGACCTCCCAGCATTACAGTAACCGTGGGGTGCCTCAGGGAGGAGTACTGAGCCCAACGCTCTTCAGTCTAACACTCATTGGACTCATACACTCATATCCTGCCATGCACCGTTAGGCTCTCCATCTATGCCGCGGACATTTGCATTTGGACGTCAGGTGTGACGCGACTGCAGCTTTGCGCGCGGCTTCAGAAAGCAGCCACTTTAACATCATCTGACCTTCGAGAACAATGACTTCATATCTCATACGAAAAGTGCACAGTGATGGCAAAAATCGAAGTATCCATACGTGATATCCGTCGACGGACAGCTGACCTCGTACAGCATGAGTCACAGATTTTTGGGGATGGTCATCGACAGAAATCGCTCCTGGACCCCTCATGTGAATCATGTGAGAAAACGCCTGGCAGGAATTTGCCATATGTTTAAGTTCCTTGCAGGAAAGACGTGGGGAGTGCCAATACAATCTATGCAGCAACTGTACAGGGTCCTCTTTATTGAATTCCTGCGGTACAGCCTACCGGTCATGTCCAACACTTGCAGAACTAACCTAAATATAATCCAAAGCATCCAAGCCCAAGGCTTGAAGATATGCCTTGGTCTACCGCAGAGTGCGCGAACGACTGAAGTTATTGCAGCCGCTCAAGATTCCACTCTTAGAACACACATTACCATTGAAACAATGCGTGTGCACATGAGACACTTCGCCCGGACACCTACTCAGCACCTCGCAAGTCTCCCAATACAGAGGCCCCACACGACATTCAGTGCGACTGTCTTCACGCACCATGCCCCTCTCAGGTCAGGTTACGCAACTGCGGCAAGACCTCCCATTCCTCAATGGTGTGTGCGCCGATTCAAGTAAACCTTACAATCCCAGAACTTCAGAAAAAGTCGGACTTGCCGTCATCAGCACTCAAGCAACTAACTTTACTTCTCTTATACGAAAAATACAGCGACTGCACACACGTCTACACTGATGGATCAACTACATCAACCAGTTCCGGAGGCGCTGTAGTTACACCAACAATGAGAATAACCCAGCGGATCAAGACTTCCCATGTCACTACGTCTACAGCTGCAGAGTTCGCGGCTCTCCGCGACGCGCTTTATCTGATAAATGTTGAAAGTCCTAGAAAATTGGCAGTCGTCTGCAATTCAAGGCCGGCCTTGCAATGTGTGCAGTCGTTTCACCGACATGGAACTCACGATCAGTTCACGTGCGAAATCGTGGAACTTGTCCATCACTTAAGAGAAAAAGGCCATGATATCTCTTTTCAATGGATACCAGGTCATTGCGGTATCATAGGAAATGATGACGCAGATAAGGCAGCTTGGACGTCAGACCAAGAAGACCGCTGCGTCCCCATTCCTCTCTCAAGGACCGACGCCGCGAGACAACTTCGCAATCTAGCACGCACAATCTCCTGAGCAGAGTGGAATACCGCACATACAAGGCGCACAAGACTGCACAGACTAAACCCGTCACTGTAACTCAGACCTCCGGCCGGTCTGCACCGACGCGAAATGTCTCTTCTGTGTCGGTTGTGGCTTGGAGTTGCCTTCACAAATTCCTACTCAGCACTAATTGGAATGGCCGATAGCCCTGCATGTGATGTTTTCGGATGCGAGGAGAACAATGGCCACTTATTGTGACATTGTCCTCAATTTCAAGCGCAAAGAAAATCTTTGTTAAACACATTGAGGAAATTAGATGATCGTCCTCTGAGTGAACAGACAGTAATAGAGCACCATCCCCGCCGATCATCGGCTTAGAAAGCAGTGAAGGCACTTTTGTCCTTTGTCAGAACGTCTGGTTTGCGCGAGCTGCTTTAACTCAAGTACTGACCGTACACGTCTCTACACCTTCTCTCTCCCTTCTCTGTTCCCCCAGCGTAGGGTAGCCAACCAGACCCATGACTCTCTCTCCTCGTGTATGTATGTATATATATATATATATATATATATATATATATATATATTGAAGTGCAGAAGCATGAGAAAGTAGGCTATACAACCGCGGAAGTTATGCCAAAACCCCAGATTCATTACGCAAGAAAAAAAATGAAAAAAAAATACTCGTGAGCCATACCATGCTGAGAAGATAGATGACCAGCGAAGCTCTGTAGCAAATAACAAAGAGTGACACGGAATTTTGAACAAAGGCATACGAACACACTTATTGCCTTGATCGGTGGTCATCCTGACGAAAGGTTTATTCGTGTTATGCATTCGTTATACACATTCGTTATATACATTCGTGTTTTCATTTCGTGTTATATTGAGGCAAAGAACTAGAGACCGAAATCACCGCACCGATTGGCAGTGGGCCGGTGCCGTAAGTGCCTTCGCATAGGGAGGGGCAGTATGAGAAGGATGGCATGATGAGCGCCAGCTGTGGAAGAAGACGACGAACGCGCGAGCAGTGGCACGAGCTATTGCTGATGATGATAGTTTTTGTTTGCACACATGAAAATTGAACGGAACACTAGCCATAAACAACTTCACTGAAAAAACAACAACTGAGGAGCCATTCCACTCTGTGAAGGTGGATGACCAGCGAAGCTGTGGTGCATCACACAAGGTTAGACAAGGGTACATGTACTTTCATCACTTGGTCATAGTAGTGACGATAGCTTTGTGATTACTGTGACAAATCGGTCGGTTACAACCTTAGACAGATTCTTGGCCGAAGTTGCAATTATACACGACCGTTGTTGAGTAGTCGAGTGACTTGGATTGATGTGGTACTTCAAGCTCTTCTAGCACAAGCTGAATGAGCCATTTCTTGTCTGGTTTTGAAATTTCCACATTGAAGTGTCCAACGGTGATCACAGGGGTTGTGTCATCACGGCTAACCCAAGCAAAGCGCGTGGTCATGAACTTCTCGATATCACACGTGGGTGTTGCTGAAGATGTAAAGGGTGATCATTTTTGTGTTACGGAATTTTTAAAAACCGCGTCCTTTGCAGATAACATAATTCTTGTTCTTGATCAGAATTATTCGAAGAGACGGACATTACTACCATAATATACCATATATAATACATTCAACTCATTAACACCAACTAACTTCTTAATTAATTACTTTACAGCACATATTGCAATTTACGAATTATAGTCGGTGAGTTTGCAAGGCGCGCGCACTTGAAATAAGTTTCCAGGATGAAACCAGTTTGGAAATAATATTTCCCAAAGTGTAAGACAAAATATACGGGCGTTCCAGTTACTTCTATGCTTCAATGCATAAAAGAGCGTCTTCTTAAATAAAATGCGGGACAACAGCGCATTTTTATGGTGACTTTGATGGTGCATATGTCCAAACTCTCCAAGCAGTAGTCGTGATACAGTTAAATAGGAGATATAGAATAAAGGTAGTACAAATCTACGCTCCAACCTCCAGTCACGATGATGAAGAAAGAGAAAAGTTTTATAAAGATGTTGAATTAGCGATGCGAAAAGTCCAAACTCAGTATACTGTAGTCACGGGCGACTTCAATGCAAAAGTGGCGAGAAAGCAGGCTGGTGAACAAACAATTGACAACTACGGCGTGGATTCTAGGAATACTCGAGGGGAGATGTTGGTAGAATTCGCGGAAAGGAATAAGCTGCGAATAATGAACACCTTCTTCAGGAAGTGTCAGAACAAAAAGTGGACCTGGAGAAGCCGTAATGGTGAAACAAGAAATGAAATTGATTTCATACTTTCTGCCGATCCCAGCATAGAGCAGGATGCAGAAGTGTTAGGTAGGGTAAAGTGCAGTGATCATAGGTTAGTAAGAGCAAGGATTCACCTTAATTTGAAGAGAGAAAGGATAAAATTGGTCCAGAAGAAACAGGGCAACCTAGACGCAGTAAGGGTAAAAGCAGACCAATTCAGGTAGGCACTTTAAACAAATTTGCAGCTTTAGAAAAGAGAGATGAAGATTACATAGAGGCATAATGAAACCATAACTAGGCTGGCTTCAGAAGCAGCGATTGAAGTGGGAGTTAAGCACTCAAGGCAACCAGTAGGTAAGCTCTCCCAAGTAACAAAGGACCTTATAAATAGAGCTGAGGTTGAACAGCGCGAATAAAACAAGAACACGAGGAAACAAGTACCAGAGACAAGCGCCGACTGCTAACTGGAAGTTTATTCGAAATTCTCCAGCCATTTTATGACTTTTTCAGCATAGGCATGCGTACACCAGTCGCAAAAACATCTGCAAGTCAGCAAGATCATAATCTTTCATCAAAAAAAAGCAATTTATTTTCCCGACAAGGCAAGAGAGGGAGCGCTTACACATTTATCTCCTTCCTTTCTAATGTAATAAGTCTCTATGATTTCCCGTTTCCTCTTACCTTTTCCTTTCCCTATGAATTTTGTTTTTTTCAAATATGGGAGTGCAGGGACACTTGTTACAATGTCCTGCTATATGACTCCCATAGCCATTCTTTAGGTTACTGATGTGCTAGCGGGCTCTTTCATTGAAACACTGTCCCATATTTGAACTATATAAGTTTTTCCGCAGCTCGGCGGTACCTGATAGATAACGTTGCGCCTGCAGTCAGTGAAACGAGATTTATTATTTGTGGTGCATAGGGGCCTTTCGCGCGTTTTCATACGATTACACATCGAGGAAAGTTTGCATGGGGCATTGAAAAGCAAATTAACATTATGCCTATTGGAAACTTTCTTTAGACTGTGTGACAACTTGTGCAAGTATGGCACCACGTGCGTTGGTCTCTCGTCTTTATTCTTTTCTTCCTGTGATGGTTCGGAACTTATTCTTTTTTCTTTCTGCAAGATGGCTTCGCATACAGAAGTGATGACAGAACGGAGAAAGCTTGCGTTCTGTAATCGCGCTATCTGATTTAAAGAAACTTCGCTCGCACTCATGCTCACACGACTTGCTCAGTGGTGTCTTAATGCACGTCGTTGCTATGCCTCTCTTAATCAATTTAGAGTGCGCGCTGTTGTAGCGCAACAAGGTTTTCTTAGATGTGGGATGATATCCCCAGCATACATGCTCGTCCAAAGAAAAACAGAGGTTAATATCGAGAAACCGAATGCGATTGTTAATTGGCAATTCATACGTGCACTTAAGTCCTCCCGATGAGTTAATGAACAAGTCCAAAATTTCTTCGACCACGTCATAAAAATGCACACACCTATCTTTCTTCATAACAATTAAGTAGTCGTCAACGTACCTAAACACTCGCGTATGAGGCGTGTCCACCAGCTTAGCAGAAATTACATTGTCAACCGAGGATAAAAAATGTCACACAAAATGGGGGCTATGGCTGATCCTATACAGATGCCAGTCGTTGGATGTAGAACTGGTCATCATAATTAATAGCTGTTGAATGAAGATAAAAATTTATAAGCGTTAAAAAATTGTCGCTGTTGACACCGACAGAATTCTGAAAATTGACTTCTCCAAAATCTTCTATCCTATCGCGCACAGCGCACATCAAACCATCGCGCGGCACAGAATAATATAAGTCCTCTACATCTATTGAAAATGAGGCTAGTGCAGTCCTCTGGCCTTCATTTATCGCCAAGATAACTTCTTCGGAGCTTCTTACGAGAAAAGCGTCATTTATCTGCAATTTCTTCAGATGACCTTGTAGAACTTTTTCTACGTGACATTGCCATGACGTCTTTTCGGACACAATAACCCTAAGCGGGTATTCAGGCTTGTGGGTCAGCCATAGCCCCCATTATGTGTGACATTTGTGTGAGTGTAAAGCTCAGAAATCGTGTGCCTCACCGTCTCGCAGATCGACTGTGTCGGTATACATACGTGGTACAAAACTATGCACATGGCAATGCTCGCTCCTGCATGCAACTCTGATTGTTAAGATGATAAATAAAACTACGGAATATAAAAATCTAAAATAATCGAAGCTGCCAGCTACGGAGTATCGCCAGCAGCGAATATAGAAATTTATAGAATATAGAAATATAGAAAGAATATAGAAATTTGCACCAGTGCGTTCTGCACATTTGTCATGGCGCCGAAGAGTCCGCCTCTTTGTTATTTATTTATTTTTTGAATATTTTTTTTCGGCACTTTACTTATCCTCTTACACCGGAAGTCGAAGATCGTAAGACTCCTCGCCAATCGATGGCATTGCAACCCCTCAGAAACACTGGTTCAAGGTTTATCTGCCGAGCAGCACGGATTTATTTGCGCATAATAAAGAAATTTGCGGGGCAGTATAACGTTATCGAGACCTTTTGGCACGTATGCAACATCACTCTGCCAAATGTTCTTTGCTAAGGATCCGTTTTAGCGGCATTTTTAAACTTGCGTTACACGCCGCTGCGATTTCCGACCAGCCAGCGCAAGATAAGAGGAAGCGGACAAATGGCAAACGCCGGCACCACCCTCCTCATCCGCTTATCTACGTTCACTGTGTTGGCTCGGCCCCATCAAAACTCTCTCCACTTGAGCGTGTCCTTGTTTCTACTCAGCCAGTTAGGTTGATAATTGACAAGAACTTTATTGAAGTGCCGTGAGGAATTTGATTGGGGGGAGTTGGTGATTGGGGAGTTGGTAGTTTATTGAGTTGGTGGTTCCGCCCACGACGGGACCGGGAGGTAGTGACTCTCTGCGACGCCGCGGGCCCTCTGGACAGCCTGTAGTTGGTGCGTGAATTCCGAGCTCTTCACCAAGGCGCCCCACTTGGACTTGCATTAAAGTTTGAAGCCCGCGTTGTACGGGCACAGCCAGAGCATGTGATCGAAGGAGCAGCATGCGTGACTGTACTTGGACCACGACTGCAGGAAGTTGGGGTCTATCCAACTAAGCGCTCTGGGGGTGAGGTACGACCTCGTCTGTAAGAGCCTGAAAGTAACGGCCTAAGCCCTGTTCAGTTTCGGGCTGGGGGGAGGGAATTTCCTCCTGCTTTGGCTGTAATGCAACGTAATTTCTTGATAGGTGGTAAGAGGATCTTTGAAGGGCAATCCTCTGGGAGAGCCGGACTGTTAGCTCGGGAAAGGTTCGTGAAGTCACGCGCCAGCAAGTTGGCCCGCTCATTAGGGTTGCAACCTGCTTGGTTAGATATATCGTTCACATGGGCCGGGACCCGCCGTGGTTGCTCAGTGGCTATGGTGTTGGGCTGCTGAGCACGAGGTCGCGGGATCGAATCCCGGCCACGGCGGTCGCATTTCGATGGGGGTGAAATGTGAAAACACCCGTGTACTTAGATTTAGGTGGACGTTAAAGAACCCCAGGTGGTCAAAATTTCTGGAGTCCCCCACTACGGCGTGCCTCATAATCAGAAAGTGGTTTTGGCACGTCAAACGCAATAATTTAATTTTAATTTTTAACGTGGGCCAGGAACCACGCTATGCTATGACCTCCAGTTTCTTCGCCCGTAGTACTACAAAAGGATCTGTTGACGATGCCGGCTACGTGTTTAGCAACCAGAGCGGACGAGAATTTCGATAGATACCCCCTGTCCAAATTAGCCAGTTAGATAAGAAACATTTGTCAATGTAGGCAATGCTATTCGCTTTGAAAGCAAAACAAAGTGACATCCTACAACCGAGAAGTGCGTTTGATTGGGCTTTTCAAACAAAGCTACGTGTTACCGCCCGGTGCTTGCGCCGGTGGTTACATAAATCTGACGTCAAGAGATTAGAATAAAAATAGATTGGAATAGTTTTACCTTATAGGGCCCCTGGTGCTTTCTTTTTTTGCCTATACATAATTTTTATCTATCGCCTACGGCGGATAGCCCAATTCAATGCGTTGAGCTAGATTATTTAAATAGGCCGACAATACTTGCACGCAAATCGCAATGCGCAACCCATAAAGTAAACGAAATTCACTAAATTAGTTTTTAACAAATTACATTACGGCATGTATTGATTACGAATAGTAGCCGCAGAGTATCCACACGAACCCAATTTTCAGGAATTGCACCAGATTCGAGACATTCGTTCTCAAAGTGCGCGACGAACTAAACTGACGTTCCAATTATTTTTGCGCTATAAAATTCTGTTAAAAAGGCAAGTGAAATAAAAGTGAATTTTTTACCGCACGTTTGATAGCGCATATGTCGAAACCGGTGCCATCTTCAGAGTTAATTCCAAGTGGATATGTCTTGCAAATCCCCTCTGCAGTTCGAAAATTCCAATATGTGCTGTAAATTTAGTTAGTCGGAAGCTCAGTTAGTAAAAGTGTGTGAATTAGCCAATTATACTTTTTCGATTTATTGCGCGCGTAATGTCTGCCTCTTCGAGCAAACCAGAATTCGAATTGTGCTATATCTCCCGCAGGCAATCTTTAAAAATTCATGCAGTCTAAAACAATTCCTGATATACGCTTGCCTAAAGACATTCCAACCTCGGATACCGGTGACCTGGATAAATTCGAGCATAAACAGCATATACAAAGCAGAACACCGGAGCAGTTTTTCGTTCCGGTCTCCTCCGAATGACGGTCCCCGCGGCCGGGAACCGGGCCCGCAACCTTGTGCTCTGTAGCACAACGCCATGCATGGCCATGCGTCTCCGCAGCGGATGGTTATTAACTGACATAACCTAAACATACGAGCCTGTGGCGCCCACCGACGCCGCAACGCCGGGACGCTATGGTCGGCACTCTCCGCCGGTGCCTGGGTGCTGGCTGCGAAAGAAGAGAAAAACAAAGTTGGGCTGCGCGCGCTCGACGCCCAAGCAGGACACGCGCAGCGTTGTTCTAGAAGCCTGCAACGCCGCTCGTCTTGGTCGGGCGCTCCGCGGCGACCCCTCGGCTCCGACAAGTCCTTTTTATCAGCTTCATCATAACCCTCTCGCTCTACACATGCACAGTCTCGTTCAAAAAAGGACCATGCTGCTTGAAACAATTCAGCTCGATTTGTTAATGAGCTCGCCGTTGCTCTGCGAATTGGTATTTGTCAATCACTCAATTAGCACCACTGTCGTTAAAATAATAAATAAACCAGCGACTGCCTTCGAATGATCCCCGTTCCGCGCCACCTCAATTTCCTGCGTCCCACGCAGACAAATGCAAAGTGAAGAAATCGCTGCACGCTAATGTCATGGGATTTTTCAGCGAAGAAGTCAAATTTTTATGTGTTTTATTTTCCCATCACTATCTCTCAGAAACGGCCCTCCATGCCACAGTGTAAGTTACATAGAACTAACGCTGCACTTCTTTTTTTACTTACACAACGCGATACTACATTTGTGACACTGTGTTATAGAGCAGGCCGCACATTCCATCTTCAACTAGTCATGGTACAGAAGACGGTGAAGTTACACGAACTTTCTTTGAAGAAGATTAGAGCTGCCTGGTGATATGGTGCCGCATAAGCAATTTTTCTTGAAGTTTAAAATATAGAACCATTGGCTTTGTTCAGCAATGCCACTGGCGCAATTATAGGCATTACTACATTCAATGCAAAAAGAGAATAAAAGTAATATACAATATATCTTTTGCGCGCCCCTTAAGGAGAAGCGCGATATTTGTGACTGGCCGAAGCATCTTCTCTACGACACTGAACAAGACGAGTGCCCTTTAAAAGTTGACTCTGAGACGATAATTGCTGCGCATAAGTTTCTCAAATATCTCAAGACCTAGCTCCGCAGTGCTGAGACGGAGCAACGAAGTTATTCTGTTATCTCGTTCCTTTCACCTTACTGGACGCCTTAAGGCGTCCGGTAAGCTGTAGCTCAAGCAATTGCGAGAGCTCAAGCAATTGCTATAGCTTCGCTTAGCTTTCTGCACACGTAGAATAATAATTTTAAAGAATACAAGCAAGTGGGTGGATGGGAGAAGATATCACTTTACGAGAAGCTCCACAGGCTCGTAGGCGCCCCCAAATTCAATGGCTCAGTCCTGGTTAACTTCCCTACCTTTCATGTATCATATGCTCTCTCTCTCTCTCTCGGCGTAATAGAATGTGAAGCTGGTTTGAGAAACATATGGAGATTCCAAGCGCATTGGATTGTCCTCTGCCATCGGTTGTCCATACATCGAAGTCTTCTGCACCAGCTGAAAAGGAAGCCGTCGGGGCTGCCTTGCGACGCGAAATAAGCTTTTGCAAGTGTCGTCCTGTGACTTGCACGTGTACCGATCCCAGCGTGAATCTTTTCGCCACGGTTAGTTGACTGCCACAACAAGACCATGACTCCTGCGCTCTTTATGCAATCAACCACAGACTCCTAAAATATTTACGCCCCTCAATGTGTAATTTTGACTAATTAAACTAGCTGTCATCAACCTTTCGTACATATCCGTTTCATAACAATCTGCACATATGCCCGGCACACTCCTTAAAACCATGCGCGTCTCAGCGCCTCAAACAGTTCCTGACAGGAGAGCGGTGGGTGCAGAGCGTTTAGGAAAACATACACACATACAAACACACATATTTGATGCCGCCTATTGTTGTGTTTTATAATTGCACACTAAATTTAAGGCGTACGATTTTCAAGAATGCAGAGAAAGAAACAAAACAAGCAAGAACAGACATGCCAGCTTGCTTGTCGAAAACAACGCTCTTCGCGGTCATCGAGTGCAGTGAAGTTGTTAAGGGAAATGGGCCTCACAGATCCATTATCGTTAATAATAAAGCTAACCGGATCAAATTTATGCAGAATATATAGTTTATTCACTAAATTTTAATATGCGTTTAGTTTCTCAATATCTTCTCTGCGTATTTTTCTGTTTCCCCAGAAAGTTACATAAGTGTGGTCTTTTGCGCAAGTTTGATGCTTCATGAAGCCAACGAGAGTGCTATAAAATAGCCCATATTGCTCCTTATGAACGATTCATTGCAAGGTAGCTCAATTATTTTTTCCTTTAAGCTCTGTTATCTAAATAAAAAAATCTCGAATCAACAGGCTGAGTATATTTGGCATCCAGTAAACGAAACCTTAGCCTTAAAGGACCAAACCCGTGCCTCGAAACAAGGCTTCCGCATCTTGCATGAAGGCCCCAAAAGCTGCACCAGCAAATTACTGCAGCAGCTTCGAAACAATCCACTCCTACCGGAAAGAAATAAATCGCCAAGGCCCGCAATCCCACAGATGCGCAAGAGCGTTTGAAAGCGATGGATCGTAATGCGCGTTCAATGGCTTAGCCACTAATTGTAGCCCATGAGAGCAGAAATAGGCTCAGAACTTGGTTATCTGCAGGTAATAAGCCTGAGGCACTCTAAGAAAGAAATCCCACGGCACTTGAGCACTTCTTATTAGTCGTGAAAGCGAAAACATTAATTTCCAAGCGAACGCCGCTGAGCAGTCCTTCGACTTTTGCGCTGCGAGTAGGCTGCGAGTAATGTACCACAGCGGTACGTGCTGCCCGATTCCAACAAGCAGCAGCAGCCTGCTGTGCCAACGCCGCATGCCACTGACGCCCTGCGCGACAAGAGACCGAGGAAGCAGCTCGGCCCAGTGGGGCCAGAGAGAAAGAGAGAGAGCGATGAGGACATCAGCCGGCTTCCGAGAGCGAGGCTGGCGTCGCGGCGATGCCCTCTCGCTTCACGCAACACCCGGCGCGCGCCACCGGGCAGCAGGCGTTCCCTCTCGCCCGCTCGCGCGTGACACGTGGCGTTGCAGCCAATGGGAATTTAGGTGCCGTTCCGCTGCTACGGAAGCAGTGGTCTATTTTTTTTTTTTTTTCGCTAAGTGGGCTATTTGATGCTTTCGCATCCATATGTTGAAACGAACAAAACAGCGGGGCATAACCGCGGGATTGAATTCGGTGATAAACAGTGCTGTTACACGACAGAAACTAGGCGCTCGTCCAAAGCAGAACGCTCCGCAGTTGCCCAGCGTCAGCGCACGGCAACTGCGCTTCTCCAGTGATTGCTGCGACGTGAAATGAGAACGGCGCCAGCACGGAACAAATTCCAGAGGAACGATCGCGGCCTGACAGTGCATACGCCTTCGCCTGCAAGCAGACGCCCAACTTGTTTGAACCGCGAGGTCGTTCAAGAAACGCGTGGTGAGGTGCAAAAATACCACGCGATTAAGATTAACGTAAAAGAGGAAGTCCAGAGGAAAAAAAGATAAAGGAAAACAAGAAATGGGAGGGGGGAAAGCCGTTTAACACGCCCAGACGATCAAACCGTCCAAACCAGAAATGACGTTGCGCTGCAAGCTGAAACGTAGTGCGGCAATAATTCCGGGTGTGCAGTTCAGAAACACACGAAAGGGAACACACGGACAAAATGGACCTCAAAAAAAGAAAGTAAGAACGACGTCCACGGCAAAAGGCACTTTACGCAGCTTGCCAATACGCTTGAAGACGGACGAAACACCATCATTTCTGCGCGACGAAGGGACAAATTCGGATTTTAAAAAGCGAAAGCGCATAGGTTTTATCAGTGACAGTGCCTCGTGTATAGCCAGCAAGACGTTCATGTTTCTTTTCTGCTGCTTCACAAGGTAAGCTAAGATTTTTTTTTTTTCTTCTCATACACATGGTGTAATAGTATACGCACACAGCGTACTTTGGAGCAAATAGCTTTTTTAGTCTTCTTTTTTATTTTTGACCATTTTTATGGTCGGTGGTTGGACGTTCACCGCCGACACACAGGCGCCGACGCAAGGGGTGGCATGTTCTCGCGCGACCGAGTTGAAAGAAAATTTATTGCGGGGCGTTGTTGTCGCCGAACGCTATCATAGTTCCTCAATTCAGACGGCTCTGCTCTCTGCGGAATTACGCAATGAAAGAACAAACGCTCCTAAGGAAATCATCACTGCTTCATATCAGGCGCGTACCCAGGATATTTTTTTTTCCGGGGGAGGGGGAGGGAAGGGGGGCCAACTCAAGGTAAGTTTTCTATGTAACTGAAGGTAGGGGGGACGTTTACTAGTGTAAATGTGAATAACACCCACCATTCGCCATAAAGACGCGTAAACCCACAAAATAGAAATGAAATAAGGTGCATTTCACAGGTACGCCTGTGACATACACCTCTCCTTTACTTGGAAAACAAGGAACCACGTCGAATGGATTCGCGCAGAAAGAAAACGCAGGAAGCATACTGCCAAGATCAAGCAAACAAGCGAAAGTGTAAAATAAAGATTATTATAGAAGAATACAACTTCCAAAAACAGCACTTGGCAACCAAGGGACACGGGCCGCGCGGGGTTGTGTTACTCCGCCAGCCAATCACAGAAGCAAACAAAATCGTCGTCATGCGGCATTTTCAAAATGGCGTCGTACTTGATACATCCGGAGCGTCTGCTGTTCTTCAAGAGTCTTTTCATCGGCGGAAGCAATGAGGTGGGCAACAGACATGGACAAAGTGTACGGAGTATGAGCATTTCACTCTTTAAAAGTCTCCGGTGCAGTTCATTTCACTGCTGAACCCGTTTTACTCATGAAACTTCACTGCCAACTGAAGTGAAACTTGACAATAAATAGTTGCAGCGAAGCAAGCATATTATTTCAGTTCAATAAAAGAATTAGGCTTTCGCAATTCTGCTATAATAGGTGAGAGAAAACGTATGAAATTACACACCAATAATATTATTTTTGTGGTTATTGCCTAATTAGGGTAACAGGAAAAGTTTGATGTACGAATTATTTGCAGCGCCACAGAAAAACTGGCCGGCGGATATGAGGGCGTGGGCAGGGCTTCACTGCAGACTTAAGTTGTATCCGACTATAGTAGCGTTGTTTTTAATTAGTTCTGGAAGCATTACAGAAAACTATATACTTGCGGAAGGATCACGGTTCTTTTGGATCCCTCGTTTATTGCTCTACCATGTTCAGTGCCAAAACCGACTCGTATTGTTATTAGGGAAGTTGCGTAACGACGCGTGGCCGCAAGTCCCGTACAACTGCGTAGAGCGCAGGACGCTGCGATTCTATACGTACTGCGCCCAGCGCGGAATGTTAGGAAAACACTTACATAAGCACCGCAGTGATGTGGCTATGTCAATTATAAGTGTAGAAGCGTTATTCAAAACACACGGAATTGTTCTCCACTTTCGGTGGCGCTCTCTCTACTTGATCTTTAAATAAAAAGATGTTGATCTATAAATATTTTCATAAACAACGGTTAAATTTGTTAATTTTCGCTTGGCCTTCCTGTTTGGCTCTCTCCCTTAGTAGATCGCTTAATTTCTCAACTCCTTGCGACCCTTTTTCCAGTTGCCAATATTGCACGAAAAGTGCGGTACAATTAGGGAAAACCAGACGAGCTAACCGGTGACAGTCATAGTGCTTATGGGTCTAAGGGTTATTGCAGGGTTTGATGATGGACGCTGTCTCGCATTATTTTATTTTTCTCCTTATCTAACCCGTATCGCTGGCATATGGTTCCGAGGATCTGCCAGCGTCGCGGCGAGCTGTCACTCGAGGAAATAATGAAGCAAAAGAAAAAGTTAAACGCTAGCGGCGTTTTCTCCGGCCGTAACTCGTTCCACGCGCATACAGACCAGCTGACCCCGAACCAAATCCCTTTCCTGGTCCCTTGATCAGTCTAAACAAAGAAGGTTGAACTAACGAAGCAACAGCGATGCGTGTGACCGTTGAATAGATGGTGACAACTGAATACATATCGAGTTAATCGCGCGGGCACCGAATCAATGAGAAAACTGGCCTTCATACCTCAGTAGATGCCGATAAGTACCGCCATCCAAAAGGAGTGAAAAAGGCAGCAAAATGTTGACCGCCGAATAGGTGTCAAGTCTCAACATTGATTTGGCAGCGCTTTAGGAATGTGTGAGGAGTGGTGGAACGGGCGGGGGTGGGGGGGGGGGCGCACTAGGAGCTCCAACATTCCGGCCGGATGGTGTTCTTACTGCGGGCACTCACCTGCCATTCACGGTGGCTTGGGATATCGGGGTACGTAAATTATTCTCTGGTGTCTTTGCTCATTATGTGTTTCAGAACTATTTTCCGAACAGCGATGTTTTTAGTGTATTGTGTAGATCTTCCTATTGAGCTCTGAACGTCGCATTAGTGTCAGGCCAAGTTCTCTTTCTGTTTGACTCGGGTCGTGCGGTCGACCGAGAAAGTTGACAAGAAGGAAGGAGTGTTGCTCTCGCTGCCGCGGCTGCGACTCGCTTCTCTCGTTCGCCGCTCGGTTTCCGCCGGTCTGGGCGTCTTTCGCTCGTCATCTCTCGCGCGTTGGCGCCGAATTTCGCGGCCGCGTCGCGGTTCGCGTCGGTGGCCATTTTCGAGCGAGGAGGCGCAACACTGCCGGTGATGGAACCGCCTGCCTCCTTGCGCGTGGCGGTAAAAAGCGTCTGCTCCCTCCGTTCTTCACAGCGCACCTCGAAAATGACGAAAAATGTTGTATACCGCAAATTCCTACAGTCGAATCGCACGTTACATAAAACTCGTTTGTACTTTTCTTGGTGGCCCACAATGCCGCTATAATTAAAACAACAAAGATCCAGGAAGTTTTGCCGCTTAGGAGCTGTAATATGTGGTCGTGAAGTTTAATTTCATGTTTTCCCTTTCAGCTTGCCTTCGAAAGTGAGTTGAGATTTTCAAACACGGTCGAATATCATGTAAAACGCTCCAGGAAAATCCTACCAGCAGCGGCAACACTGCCATCCCTGACAGAGCCACCATACGCAGGCGTCGACACTCTAAGAAAAATCCCGGGGAAAACGGGAGTAACTGGGCCGTTAGTCCTAAAAAGGGCGCTTTCGTCCCTCAAAGGACTAACTGCATGAATTTCCGTGCCGTGTGCAAATTTCGGAGAGTAAGTGTTTAGTCCCTGGTCGGAAAGAGAGCAATAGGAGGACGAACGGCAACAGTTACTCCCCAGGCACTTCGCTGTATTCGTCCGTGTCATGGAGCGATGCGGCGAAAACAGTATTGTCTATAAATCGTGAATGGTTCGAAGTTCGTGCAGTGTCTATTGAACTACATGCAAAGCAGCACATTGCCTCTTAGTGAGAAAATTGCGTGAAACTTAAAACTGGAATGTGAAGAGCCATGCCCTTCGTGCGCACACCATAAGTGAGCGATACACATTAATCGTGCAAGTCATTGATAGACGGCTAGAATTTCTTGGTCAATAGTACCCAAGTTCCTTCCGTTCCAAGAAGGTTGCGAACTGAAGCGATGTGTAGCTCAAACGGGACACGCTAAGCGACAGAGAAATTGGCCTTCTCTGTCGTCTTCGGTGCCCCCTTTGAGCTCGCTACACGTAAACATGGCGTAGTGCCTCAGTTTAAATCACCCTAAGAATACTCGGGCTGATTTCTTTTCGCAGTCGCTTATGGTTGCAAGTACACTCAACGTTAGACTCCCACTGCATAGCTTGCTCAAAATGCGGAGTCGCTTTTATATTGCCGCACTTGCGTTCCCATGCTTAACCTTGTGTAAATATCCAGTCCTGTCAACCGGGCGGCGTGGTGAACGTACCGATGCATGCAGTTACCTCAACGTTCACCACGCCGCCCGTTAGCGTTAGCGAAGGGCGAGACGCCCGGCCCGGACGGCCTTACTGCCGAATTTTATCAGTGCTTTCGTTCCCTCTTATCGCCATTATTACTTCAGATGTACCGAGAGGCCTTGGAAGCAGGGTACCTAACCACCACAATGTACGAAGGACACACCATCCTTATAGCCAAAAGCGATGATGAGGCTAAATTGCAAAATTGCATCTCCTTATGCAAATGTGGATTATAAAATTTTTGCTAAGGTATTAGCAAACCGTTTGCAAGTTGTAATAAGGTCTGTGGTCGGTGATCATCAAAGATGTGGCATCAGGGGCCGGTCCATTCAGACGAACATTCATGTTGCGAGATCAGTGCTAGAGTGTGTAGCTGAGGGAATCGGACAGGTGGCAATGGTGCAGCTAGATCTGGCTAAGGCATTCGACAGGGTGAATAACTCATTCCTGTTTACTGTACTAGAGCATATAAATATCGGATCTCGGCTCCTTAGAGGTGTCAGGCTATGTTATGCTAATGGATCAACGAGACTGATAGTGAATGGCTCTCTCTCCGATCCGATTAAGCTTTTATCATCAGTACGACAAGGATGCCCTTTGTCCCCGCTTCTGTTCTGCTTGTATTTAGAGCCACTTTGTATGAGCATTCTTAAAGAACAAAATTTCCAAGGGTTTAAATTACTGACTAATGAGGTTCGGGTTCTTGCGTACGCAGACGACGTGGCCTTTTTTTGTACGATAAAAAAGTGTAAGGACTTCTCTTGCAATTACAGAAGAATTTTGTGCGGCGTCTAGTGCAAGCGCTAACTTTGAAAAAAGTTCAGGCTTTTGCTTTGGATTATGGGCCACATTGCCATCACATTACGCAGGCATTCAATGGAAAGAGGATCTGCGTTATTTAGGTGTGCCTCTCTCACAGCATAGAAATAGCAACGCTCATTGGTCGGGAGAAGTTGGCCAAATTCAACGTAAAGTGAATTCATGGCGAGGGCGGAATTTGTCAATGTTCATTCGTGCTGAAGTGTGCAACGTGTTCTTGGCTTCCCGTCTTATGTATGTGCTGCAAGTACTGCACTGCTCACGACTTCGCCTTCAGGCACTGCATCGCGTATTTGCAACATTTATTTGGAGTTCGAGCTGTGAATCGATGCGGCGCGACAATCTGTTCCTCCCCCCTTGAACGTGGTGGTCTAGGATTAGTACACCTCTTTGTCAGGCAAATTGTTTCTCGCCTGTTTTTCTTTCGAGACAGTGACCATCCGTTTTTGCGTGAAATGTTGCAACTCCGTTTAGTTCATTATGTTCCTAATATAGTAGTGTCATCAAATGTCAAAGATCTCCCACAAGCTCCTTGGGGCTTTCTCAAGGAGGTTGCTCACACATTTCTTTTCTTGAAAGTTATATATATAGATTCAGCCTGGAGTACGTGTTCAGCGCCAGTCGAAAAGCAATTTCTGCGGCACTGGTGGACTCTATATTCCCAGATCCTTTGTATCGTGCACCTTATTTAAGCCGACCTTATCAGGATGTACTTAAGCGCGTCCGAAAAATGTGTGTACCTCCTGGAGTAAAAACATTTTTCTTTAAATTACATTCAGAAACACTTCCTGTTAAAACTTAGTTAAATTCGAGGGGTTGCTTTGTGCCGTATTAAACAAACTGTCGGCTCTGTCCACGTGCCGAAACCATAGATCACTGTTTCATAGACTGTAGGGATGCTGTATTTTTTGGGGACATTCTCCAACGGACGCTTAAAAGGGACATTGACATAACTCCATATTCAATTAGGTTTCTGCCGTTTAAGGTTACGGGTGCTCCTCCCTATGACATGTTCATAGTACTTGACTTATATACCCTGTGCAGAAGTGGACTGTGTGATCGCCATGCCGAAAGCCCGCGATCTACAAACTCCTTTCGTGAAAGTGCTGCCTATGTAAGAAGTGTGTACGCTGTGCAGGACCCTCCGCTTGACTGGATTCACTTGTTGGATGCATGTGTGTTTGCCTGAGTTTTAAGTGTGTAGTTGTGTCAACGTTGTAATACACTTTCGGTTTTGTTTTTTATGTAATAAAGAAAAAATAAAGGCGGCGTGGTGAAGTGGTTAGAGTACCTAACTTGTGAGCGAGAGGACGTGAGTTTCAATCCTGCTCGCGTGCACGTCATTTTTTTTTTCAGTTCATAAATTTTTTTAGGGTATAAATGCCTAATTTCATTAATTGCACCATTGCAGATCATCGGAACGAATTACCGTTACTCCCTTGAGGAGCATCAGACAAGGGCAACTGTTAGTCCTCGGAGGAGTAAGCGCATGGGGAGTAACAGTTCATCCCATGTCAGTTCGTCCCCAAAAGGACTAACCACGCTACCCCTTTTAGTCCTTTATTTCTTAGAGTATACCTGCGGCCAAGGCTCGCAAAAAGCGCCTTAATTTCAGCGGTGAGTAAAATGCTTTGTCACAACCGATGTTTAGGAGGCAATCCAAAACGCCTTCATTCTGCTGACACTACTCAGTTTTGAGCCGTGTATAATGAAGATTTAACGCCGCACTCGCAATATTAGGCTTGTCATTAAAATAATTTTATGAATTTGTAGTTCTCCAGGAAGCAAATTTGTCAGCGCTTCATTCCGTCAGGTTCCACTTTATTTTGTTAATTTTATTTTATCCAGGCTCCACGCGCGGACATCGTTGGCCCGTGCATTGTATGGGGCGACGTGAAGCAGCTGGTATGCGGCAAAGGGCCCAGAGAAATCAACCGGACACATCACTGGAAAAAGCCTTGGTGCTTTGTTTGTGTGCGTAATAGGTAAAGAACGTTACGTATCCGACTGCTTTCGGGCAGTTGCTACGCTTCGTTCAAGCAGTTGTGAGATGTGCCGGCATCGACGAAATTCCATGGACGCAAAAAAAGGCTACGCGATTTGTTGACGAAACTACACTTCGTTTGAGTGAAGTACATAGCAAAGTTCACGTGCCGCTTCAAAGCGACATCAAGAGTTCCTCTGGAGCCTATTTTATAGTGTCTTTCCTTCTCAGGTTGTTCTTCTATATAAGGAAGCATTCTTGTAAGTTATTGTGAATAAAATGGATCACTCAATGTTGAAATTGACTTAAATTCCTCGTTCTGTTTTGCTCATCAGCTTCGATTCAAAATGTAAAGCTTCACATCAATGCTCACAGAATTCCTCACTTAATGTTTTTGACAAACGTGTAGGTGATGGCGTCCAAAGAATGCATATCAGAGGCTTAATTGTATAGATTCGCTAGGTGCACTTGTGCAAGATACTTTATGGAAGTTTGTCTTGCACTTCCTTCAACGGCGCTTGTGTTTGTCACAATAGAAGTTTCAGAGGCAATTTAAAACGCCTTCATTCCGCTAATACTACTCAGTTCTGAGCCCTGTATAACGAAGCTTTAACGCCGTAATCGCAATGTGAGGCTTGTCGATCCGTGACTGGCGACCTTCCTAACGCTTAGTGAAGGTGAAAGATAGCATTTTTACTTACTTCATGCGGCATTCTCCTCCTCTGTAAGGTGCCTTTCTGACCGTCATAAATCATTTAAAAAGAAAGCTGAAAGAAGATAATATTTGCTGCGCCGCAATTATGGGCGTGGCGGCTGCTCGGAGAGTATACTGATGCCCGCCATTAAATAGCTAATTAAAAAAATCACCTTTCAATTTTCACTTTGCACATGTGCAAACTAGAACACTGCACTGCGACAGCGTAACATGAGTTTGATAGCTGTACTATAAATGCGGAATGCGGTTTATAGTACAAGTAGTAAGCATAAAATAAGAGACAAGCTTTCATTAATGCACTGGCTACTCTCCATGTTGTGCCTGACGGCACATATTGCGTGCTTAAGCACAGCTCAATATCGGCAATGAGTCCTTGTACCTACCCTACCGACTTAACGGAATCGGTGGTCTTTCATGAAGCAGCTCGTAAACGATGTTAAAACTAGTTGATCGCCTCTGCCACTGTTTTCGTTAGCTAAATTATCCATATATGACGTCTATATGAAATTACTACGTTTTAAAGAAAACAAATGAATAACTATTTATCACAACTTTCAGGCCATGCTAAGGTTGTAAAGGCGAGAACAATCAACAAGCATAGAAAGGCTACTTTCTTAGCGTTTCGAAACCTACTTGTTCAACATATACGCGAGAAACGTATTGTTGTGAATGCATGGTCGCTCCTGGCAAGATACCGTATTATGACGCATTGCCGGTCTTTATCTGTGCGTAAGCACGCAATATGTGCTGTTAGGTACAACATACAGAGAGTAGCCAATGCATTACTGAAAGCTTGTCTTTCATTTTATACTTACTACCTGTACTATAAACCGCATTCCGCATTTATAGTACAGCTAGGAAGCTCACGTTATCATGCTGCAGTGCAGTGTTCTGGTTTGCGTATGTGCAAGATGAAAATTGAAAGTTGATTTTTGTAATTAGCTATTTATTGGCGGGCATCAGTGCACTCCCCAAGCAGCCGCCACGCCCATAATTGCGGCGCAGTAAATATTATCTTCTTTCAGCTTTCTTTTGAAATTATTTCTGACGGTCAGAAAGGCACCTTACAGAGGAGGAGAATGCCGCATCAAGTAAGTAAAGATCATATATCTTTCACCTTCACTAAGCGTTAAGAAGGTCGCCAGTCCCGGATGGAAAGCGTGAGCGCTTAGCGTGAAAGCGCACCACGCCTAAAACAAGCGTGCAAAAAATAGCCTTCACTCACGCTTCGCAAGCGTTACGCGTCCCGCGAGCCATGCTTAGGAAGCGTGATTTTTCAGCCTGAGAGCACACCACGCTTAGAACAAGGGTGCGAAAAATCGTCGACACTCACGATGGCTAAGCGTGAGCAATTTTAGAGTGTAGAGGCGTTTCAACAGGCCGTGACGAGGAAGCTAAACAGCATTCCGGTCCAGGCGTTCCTGGAGGCGTACGAAAACTGGAAAGCTCGTTGGCAGCAGTGTGTAGATGCGGAGCAGTGTGTAGATGCGGAAGGGTGCTACTTTGAAAAATTCTAATCGTTTGTACTATTCTCACGAATAAAATTTAAAAAAAAAATGAGTCCTACAACTTTCAGAACAGACCCTATACCACGGTTAATGCGAAATGTCGATGATTCAGGTTCTTGCGTAACTCGTAATCTGCCGACCTCTAGTGCTTACAAAAGAATGAATCAGCGCTGTGCACAATATATCGTGTCCGATAAATATCCGGTCCTGACGATCACCTCGAAGCAGTCATCGTTTACTTTCATCACACAAATGTATGATCCTAAAAGGTAGTTGCGGGCGCATCAACATACAAACAGCCGTAAACGGATATTTTACTGCCATTTACCTCGCATAAAAAAGCATGCACCAATGTTTTATGCACAGTGACTTCATAAGCACGGCAAGAGTTCAATTATGGCCCGCACGTGTTATACAGTGAAGCCAGTTTGGGTGTGCCTACCGGAGAGATTAGTTGTGAAATTCAAGGTGTTTTCTCGTCTCATACAAAATTTACTCGAATCAAAATTTCTAGATCACAAGCCGAGCAGTTGGTGCATATGACTTAAGTCACGTATTTTTATCCGGAGGGCTCTAATGCTTCACTTAGGCCTGAACATCGTCAAAAATGACTTACTGCCAAATTCGCAAGCGAATTTCTGGAAATGTACTTAATTTCATAGTTTTACATTATTTTTCGCATAAACTATAGCAACGAAAAAAAAATAATCAGAAATATTGTGGGTGAAACGTTAACGTCGTTTATGGGGGTAAAATAACTGAAAAAACACATTTCTTTCTTTTTTACAACGCCAAATAAACGCGAAAAATTCATAAATGTGTTCAACTATGACGTCAGAATAAATAACGACGCAAGTAAAATATTTGACAATAAGATTCTTCATTGTACCCAGTTTCACACATGACTAAAAAAAAATGTACCTCCAACCAACTTTTTCTTTTTCTTGGAAACTTCAATTAAAGAGCACTTACGTCACCCCAAAAGTTTTTTTTTTCAGAAAGATACTGCGGGGAAAGATTCCAGGAGAATCAGCGATGGCCACTTTTGTGGTCTGGGACATTTCGCGTGGAATGACCCAGCTGTCAACGTTCTTCGCCGCCAGCATTAAAATTCTAGGTTGCTTGTCGTTGACTAAACGAAAGCGGGCCAGCCGCCGCAAGGCACAGACTCGTAGCATGATGCCGTTGGCGACGGTGCCAGTCTGGCCTATTTTTGGGGCGATGAGATCGCCATCATAGGCGCTCTTCTAAGCGAAGCTCCTGTGTCGACTATACCTTACAGGTAATTTGGCGTGGGCGTAGGCACGTACGTTTCTCGCCGAGTAGGCGACAACGGAGCCGTCACGAAGGAGAGGAATCGGCTTATACCATTATAAGCATCCATATACACTCCGCCGCCCCAACTCCCCCCATCATAAACTCTTATCTCGTTCCACTAAAATTTCAGCTGTAAGTGGTAAATTTTTGAAAATATTTTCCACTTGATTGGAACAGCGTTCCACAAGGCCACGAAATATACGGAACGACATTCAATATATTTCAACTTGTTATTTTTAAATTCACATAAAAATACGTATGTGTAACTATGTTTCACTGAAATAGCTACTGTTACCCGCAACAGCGTTCCACATATTTGTACTTTATATCTGGAACGTTCTGACACGTTCATACAGGAACCATGTCAAGTATGTGTAATGATGGTACATACTCAAAAGCGGCATTGTGGGAGTGAGCAGCATTGACACTAGTGTCATGCGACTGAAGCGCCTTCTCAAAGCCTTTGTAAAAAGCGTCCTGCTGAACAAGAACGTGTTCACTATGCTACAAAACGCGGTGCGTGAACATGAAAAGTAGATGCGTTATACAGGGTGTCCCAGGACCCTTGACGCTTGCCTGTTTCCGAGAGGGAGTGCTGCTCAAAGCGACCACGCCAATAAAGCCTTGCTACTATCATGCAGAAAATTGATTTGGCCTCCCACTTATAGACATTTTTTCCATGTTCCTACTTTCTTTTGTCCGTGTTTGTTTAATTTGTTTATTTCCTATTTTCTTTCCTTTTTTTTTTGTTTCCTATCTTCTTCTCTTTTCATTTCCTCCTCCCGAAATAGTAGGCAGGCGTTGTGCCCCTCTCGGTGGCAGTTGTCAGCTTGCTCCGTCCCTGTTTCCTTTGTGTGCTTGTATGTTTCCATAAATAATAATAATAATAATAATAATAATAATAATAATAATAATAATAATAATAATAATAATAATAATAATAATAATAATAATAATAATAATGTACCAAGATTTACAAATAGGCAAATGCCACGTAGCTGAGTAGAACCAAGGCAATGTTGTTTGCCGTCGATTGGAGATGCTCAGAGTATTTCTTGTCTTCCGCCTATAATTACGTAATTAGTCTGAATTAAATAATCAACTTCTCAAATAATCAAATTGCATGAAAAATGTAAATGAGAAAATTGTAAAGCAACATGACAAACTCGCGACACAGCTTTCTATTGCTGAATACGCGCTACATAGGAGTGTTTTTCCGAGCGTGAAAGATGCCCGCGAACACGCGCAATATTGCCGCGACTGGACGCTCGAGCCACTTCGCAGCACAAATTACTAACGGGCTACTAATCTAGGCACCCTAATGGTAAACACTCCGTCGAAATTAATTATATTGCTGTAACTGTAAATATGTGGTGCAGCTAGAGGGAAAAAATCATCCTGCCTGTGCAATCAGAACGCAGTTTGAATATCTGCGGCTCTGTCCTGCACATAGAAAAACAGTATTATTGAATCAAACAGATATTTTTCCCCTAGACAGTAGGAAAAGCGTGCCCAGCGAAAAAGTGCAAACGCAACGAGCTGAACTAGCTCTGAACAACGTCGCGAAGTTACGAACGTATTCACGATTAACCACGTAATCATTACCCGAATTCCCTGCGGCATTTCAAGCCTGCTGATGTGGTCGAAGGCAACAATGGACATGTACTGAAACCTCAGCAAGCGGCAAAAAAGAGAACAAAAAAGAATAAAAGAAACCAGTCACATGCCGGTAAACACTACAGTGGACGACGTATCCAATAACAAATTTTAATCAGCCTGTTGGGAATTCGGAGCCCTGAAATATGCTCCATAACTTTGTCATTCAGAATAACAGTACAAAGCTGAAAAAAGCAACGATGCAACAGTCCACAAGCAAAGCAAAAGAATAAACACACCCGAACAGGACGACTGCCCTGAAAGGCAAGTGCATTCGCGAAGAATGGAACCTTCAGTGGCAAAACGACCAATAAGAGTAACAATGCATGCTCTCACAATAAGCTGGCAGTGCCACCGCAAGCGACTAATTACGCGCAGCTGACCGCGTAGACGGCTCAACGCGGAAGCGCGAAGAGCAAGTCCCAGTGTGACATAACAGCGAAAGAGGCTGGCTAGGGTTGTGAGCACAACTAAGCACTCAGGTTTCTGCTCGACACGGATAGGGACAAACAGGAGGAACGTCGGATAATTGTGTAAAAAAGATTTTCTTAAAAAGAAGGACGGGAGAATCGTTACAAATTCCAACAGGCCCACGTAGGAAAAACAAAGGAATACCCACGTATTCTATCTCTCTCTCTCTTACTCAGTCACTCGCTCGCTCACACACACACACACACACACACACACACACACACACACACACACACACACACACACACACACACACACACACACACACACACACACACACACACACACACACACACACACACACACACACACACACACACACACACACACACACACACACACACACACACACACACACACACACACACACACACACACACACACACACACACACACACACACACACACACACACACACACACACACACACACACACACACACACACACACACACACACACACACACACACACACACACACACACACACACACACACACACACACACACACACACACACACACACACACACACACACACACACACACACACACACACACACACACACACACACACACACACACACACACACACACACACACACACACACACACACACACACACACACACACACACACACACACACACACACACACACACACACACACACACACACACACACACGAAGGGTACTTCCTTCGAACAAGTTTATTTAGATTAGTTGCTAAATCAAGTAAAATCGGCAATAGCTGAGAAAGTCACATTGTTATCTAATAACATGCATTGCTTGTGAGTCTGTTCAAAGTTTGCTATTGCATGCGTGCTGCGTGTAAGGGTAAATCATCGGTAATAAAGTACGTATGCTTGCCACAAAATATGTGTTCTCCGAGCCAACATTTACTGAATAATTCTTGCTATCTCCCCTCGCCTTTTTTTTTTTTGTCGTAACTGCGGGGATGTTACGAATTTCAATGTTCACAGATTGGACGGTATGCTTTAGCTGCTCTTCCATACCCTATCGACTTTATATTCTGTAGACATCGGGATTCAGTGGACGTTAGCTTTCTATGGACAGCTACCTGCTCAACCGAAACCAAACTGAAAGGCCTCCAATTATTACAAACAAAAATAATAAATCAGTAAGACTGATCAATCTTAGCATTTATAAAGATTCCAGACGCAGATACAAGTTAGGCTAAAAGAAACATTCACCAACCTTTTTCTATTTTAGCGAACACCTTTCGAAACGCGCGTAATATTATCGGAAATTATCGGTGGCATCCCTCTCCTCCTCACGGGCCGTACCCTCCTTTACACAGTCCAACTACCCTCGACGAACGCCGCACTATAATTCTTCAGACGTCACAAAAACGTTGCAGTTTCGCCCGAAAGGCGAAGTATCGATCGCGATTGCCAATTTTTTTAGACGGCTATACGAAGTAAGGATAGCAGTTTTATCCGACGTATAAACTTGTAAGCATTCGTTGACTGACTAAATTAAGAAGCATGGTGTCACGGGCGCAATGGCAAACATAAACACATCTTACTAAATGACCACGGACACTCGCTGTCGAAACGCTGGCATGAGGAAGAGCAGCAGCGGCAGCGAGCGAATCGCCCTTCGTGCTACCCCTCACTTCAACACGAACTAAGCGACGAGAACAAAGCCCACGCGAGGCCATCAGCCCTGGGCTCGCATAGACTTTGTACCTATCGGAAATGACTTTCAAGATAGGGCACGCACTACCGCGTTCAGCCGCTTCATACGCAGCCGCCGCCGGATTAGAATGCACCCCTGCTGCGCTGCATGCGATGGAAGATGACGCATTTCCCACCTTCTTTCCTTGCGCACACGAGATCGAGCCACCATGATTATCGGCTCGCTCTGACGCGTTTTCACTTGTAACAACAGCATACGGCGCGCGGCCGCGATGTTATCGCAGTTGGGACTTTATACGGAACACCACGGCGACGGCAACGGCGAAGACGGCGGAAATTCTACGAGGTGTCCGTACAATTGTTAACGCAATAAGAAAGCTTTGCTGTAAAATTAATCTCCCCTGAAACGCACTAAATTAACGCCGACGGTAAGTCGGTCCCACCACGGACTATAGAACATCGTAACCTGTACGAACACACACACAAAAAAAGAACATCGCTTTAAAACTGTTCGTTGTTAGGTGCATGCCGTTGATTTGTTGCCGCAGCCAGGCCACAGGCGGTGACTGACCACTCGGGTATGTATCCAGCACGCAAAAATCCCCCCGGCAGTAGCAGTATTTTTAGACATTCAAAGAGCATTCGACACTGTAAGCCACATACACATCATTGCTGGTATGTTAGAGCTTGGCCTACACGGTCGAGCACTGTGATGGGTATCAAATTTCTTGAAAGACAGAAAAATATTTATGCGAAGAATCGAAGGAGAGAGTAATTATCACAGCATCATGCAGGGCGTTCCGCAGGGCAGTGTTCTCAGTCCGTTTTTATTCAACTGTGTAATGGCAGCCTTGCCACAACTCCCGTCTGGTCTACAGTATACTCTGTACGCAGATGACATCTGCATATGGGCCTCTGGATCTCAAATACAAGACATTCAAACAACGCTGCAAGAGGGTCTTGATAGTATCGACATCTTTTTGAAAGAAAGAGGCATGAGTCTTTCACACGCAAAGACAGCCGTACTTCCTTTCCCTAGACGACAGCTGAATAATTTCCAACTTACGCTTAATGGGCAAACTTTGATGTTTGTGAAAGAGCATAAATTTCTTGGAGTTATTCTTGACCGCCAGCTAGCATGGGCTTCACACATCCGCACAATAGAAAAGCAGACCAATGCAGTAATAAACGTACTTCGGCGACTCGCTGGCACTACGTGGGGGGGATCAGTCTCTTCACTACTACAAGTTCATAACGCACTCATAAAACAAAGAATTGCTTACTCGGCACCTATTCTCCATGGTTTATCGCAAACTTCTGAGGAACGTCTTCAACGTTTACTGGCAAGAGGGCTGCGAGTGTGTCTTGGGGTTCCGCAGGCTACCTCGAGTTCTTTAGTAATTGCTGAAGCTCGTCACCCACCATTTCCAGTCATACGAACGGTTGAAACATGCCGACATATTTATCGCATCTTAACCCAACACGAGAAGCATCCATTAAACCTCGCGCTTACCGAAAGAAACAAAAGCAAAATTCACGATGTTGTTCGAGAACATAAGGCATTATTACAGAGATTTGAATTATGCAAAGTCGATGTTTGTTACCCTCCTTGGATGTTAACATGTCCTAAAATAGAATTATTGGTTGACGGGATTATATCTAAGAGAGACATGTTCATAGTAGCCTCACAACAACTGGCACTCTTTCTTCCAAATTTGCTCCTTATATCCCAAGTATATCCACGGTTATACAGAGGGTTCGTGTCATAAAAATTCCTCGACTTCAGCATTCGTCATTCCACGTTTAGCGCTAGAGCAAACATTTAAATTATCCCGAGAGACATCTTCCACCGTGGCAGAACTGTTTACAATCCTGTGTGCTTTGCGTTTCATAACATCAGTAAAACATTCCCAAAAATTGGTTATCTTTAGCGATTCGCAAGCCGCTCTCACATTACTACAGAGCAATAAGAAAAATTTTTTGAGCACTTTGCTATTGTATGAGACGCTCAAAGAACTTACAAAAGCAAGCGCAATGAACCACGTAATTGCATTTCTGTGGATACCTGGGCACTGCAATATTCCTGGTAATACTGCAGCGGACGCAGCTGCGAATCGAGCGCACAATAACGCAGAGACAACCAATCTTCCCCTATTGCGTAGTGAAGTCCGTCTGCTTCTGAGACAGAATTCTTGTCGCCTCAGCAAAACTACCTGGTTTGATCAGCAAACTAAAAACTCGGAGTTATACTTTATAGACCCATGTATAAACTTATCAATGCCGGAAACTCTAAGAGACAACAGAAAATTTGAAACTATGGTACACCGGCTGCGTCTTGGTACTGCATTTACGAAACACTTCTTGTGCAGGATAAAACGTGTCTCTAGTCCGCAGTGTTCTTGTGGCAATCCAGACGAAGGTGTGCATCATCTTCTCGAGTGCACGAAATACGATCCACAAAGAAGGGTACTGCAAGCAAATTTGTTGATATTAGACAGAAGACCATTCACTCTAAAAAAGCTACTTGGCCCATGGCTAACTGCGGGCCTTCAAAAAAGAGCGCTTCTTGCTCTGAAAGCGTTTTTAGAGGACACCAACATTTTGGGAAAATATTAGGTATCAGATGATCCGAATACGCTCCATGAGTAACACAAACGTTGTTCGTGGTTCATAATTGGTTTATGTGGTGATCGCAACTTTTACGCAATATGTATAATTGTGTTCTGTACTTGCAGTGCATTACATGTCTTATGTGTTTCGGCTGTTCAAATATCTTACTTTATATATGCGTACGTGGACTGAACTAATGCACAGAACTTTGTAACTCATGTACTGTTGGACTGTATATTTTTTATTCATCCAGTGTTCTGCTGAGCGCCATGTTTCGTGTCGCTATTCTCCTTTTTTACGCAAATTTGTTTCCTTTGCCTAGTGACGAGGAGTAGCCGGTGCCACCATAAAGGCGCCAACCTCTCCTAATATTCATTTAAATAATAAAAAAAAAAGTCCCCCCGGCGTTTACTCCCAGACATTCATGTGGGGCTCCGGCCGTAATATTGCCAGGTGGCTTCCGTGAGCACATACACACGAAATAAAACAGCGCACAGCAAGAGCTGTGCGGTACGAACCGCGTACATGCGCAACCATATACAAGTAATTCGCCCTGCAGCGGTTGCGATAATTTAACGGCTAAGGTATCGAAGCCGTCTCCCCGTATGCTTCCGTATCTCTGCACACATATATGCCTTGGTCGGGTCAACAATTTCCTTGGCAACGAAGTTCTTTACCTTGCTCAACGCAACCACATGTCCTCCTTTTGCTATTGCGGATACGGGAGAGTTAGCTATACTATATAAACGCTCGGTAAGCAGTTGTAGCCCTGACGAAATCCCCTTGTCGAATCATTGGCTCCAGCCTAAAACACATCTTGGTCGACCACTCTTCATAACCACTGATTAATTTAAGTACAGGGACGCCGCAGGTTCATTCACTGCGCACTGTCTATAGCGCTGTTACAGGTTTGTTAGCAAATACAGTGACAGTTCTTCCCCGTCACACGTGACGGCGAGAAAGCTACCTTTAACTGTAACTGTCAGCGCAGGCAATTTTAGTGTGACTGTTCTGTGTAGCGAAGCACCCACGTGTACAACGAAATCACCATGTCTACAGCATTTTCGATGAAACGGCGTTCAAGGAAAGTTCCCGCCTCCATAAGGCAGAACGTCGCTTATGAATAATAACTCGACAGCGTGTAATTTCGCACTGTTACTTATCTAGTCGCCCCTCATGGCCTAGTTCCCCCAAACTAAGCGCGCTATGGGAAATTACAGTGACATCCAATCAAGCATGCAGAGAGTGCGGACACAAGAGGACGCCGCTATAAAGTTTCCCCAATTTCTTCGCGGCTGTAGTACAGTTGGCCGGTTTTGGCGCGCGACGTTGCAATAACATTTCTAAAACGCAGCGTTAAACATCCATGCCGAGTCGATAGATGGCCGTTCGCAATTGGGCGCGGCTGAGCCGAGGAGCTGTTTGAGCTAATTGACCGCGTATGCGTCAGAATTTCGGTCACGACGGCAAGCTGCGCGAGCACTGCAGGTCGCCGTCGGTGGCATGCAGCTAAATGCCGTGGATATCTTGAGAGCCTCTTCTGCATTCGGCCTTCATGCTTAAACATTTCGTTGAAGGAAACGGTAGCGGTCGCTATTATTTTGAAAGGTTTGGTGCGCAGTCGCGCTCTACAGAAGGCTATTGTTGAGCTGATGCGACTGCTTCCCGTAGCCTTTGAGCGATGTTAAAAGATTGCTCAAAGTTCGCAATTCTGCGTGGAAAGGCCACTGCGATTCGAATTCGTATGTATCAGTAGCAACGGGCGCTTAGAAGCCAGACGTGCTAACCATTGGGTTGATGCCCAACAGCCGCGCTTGGCAATCTGTGGAAGGCTTTGGGCACCACAAAGGCTGAGAATGGTGGTGTCTCTGCATGGAGTACTTGGGAGGCCGCAACATTCAATATTGTAGCGGAAGAAGACGTTTTGTTCACTGCAAAGATGCAGTTGTTGAGAAAGGCGTCCTGCGTGAGAGCCATGGCGCGCCTGGCCGTTCGAGGCACTTTGTGCGTATTCGCGGGCTTCTTTTCTTTCACGCTCAGAAAAACACTTTTATGTAGCACGTATTGAGAAACAGAAAGCTGTATCGGGAGTTTTTCATGTCGCTCTACAATTTTCTCACAAACACTTTTCACCTAATTATCATATTTGAGAAGTCAATTGATTAATTAACACTAATTATCTCATTAGGCGGAATGAAAACAAAATAATCTGAGTAGCTCCAAGCGACGACAAACAACATTACCTTGATTCTTTCATCCGCCATGGTTGCTCAGTGGCTATGGTGTTGGGCTGCTGAGCACGAGTTCGCGGGATCGAATCCCGGCCACGGCGGCCGCATTTCGATGGGGGCGAAATGCGAAAACACCCGTGTACTTAAATTTAGGCGCACGTTAAAGAACCCCAGGTGGTCAAAATTTCCGGAGTCCTCCACTACGGCGTGTCTCATAATCAGAAAGTGGTTTTGGCACGTAAAACCCCATAATTTAATTTTTTTTTTACCTTGATTCTTTCCAGCCACGTGGCATTTGCATATTTTTAAACTCTGGCTAGAGTTAGCTGGGACACGCTGTATAATGTTCGCCTCGTCTGGTAATCCACCCGAACAGGCAGAATAGTATTCTATCCTCCATGCATTCTTTTAAATATCTGTTCCAACTAAACACGCACGCACGCAGGCATGTACGCATAATTTCTCTCCTTCTTGTCACATCGCATGACAAATCTCCGAGGTGTTCACTTACATAAGCCGCGCTGGTTAACTACGACACTGCATTGGAACCCAGGTACTTCAGGAGGTAAAGCCGCTTCTTTCCAGTAGCGTCGTCTACTGGGTCACTTCACCATTCCTCGCCACCAGTGCAAGCATCATGGCAACTTGACCGCTTTATGACGCAGGCAAGCTCTGAGATCGCCAACCACCTGGCGCAAGAGGTAGCGCCGTGGGCGCGCGCCTTTATATCCAGACTTAATTCCCAAGCGTTTCCCTTCAGTTACGCAAACGCTGCTGCAAAGATTTGGCACCAAGTTCGTTCGAACGGCGAACGTGGTGGAGCGTTAGCGCCTGTACCAGTCGCGCCATTGCAGTACCTCCTACCTCTTTCCCTCGCCCCAGTTTCCTTTCCGGCGAAGGAACCCAGTCCTTCAGTAGCCCCCACGGACCAGGAGTCGTAACCAGTGTCGCACAGGTGCCTGAGCCACGGCGCTTCTCTTTTAGGACCCTTACAAAAATGAGTTTAGACTGTCTATAGAAAGTCTATAGACTTCTTATATACGACTTTGCCTTTCGATATATTCGGTCGTTTGTAGATACAACGTCTACAGACTGTCTATAGACGAGAGTCAATAAGGTTTCTATTTCTTTTTGTCTATTTGCATTCTATAGACGGTCTACGGAAAAAAGTCGATAAGGTGTTTGTTTCTTTTTGTCTACTTCCCCTCTATAGACTACCTACACGACAGTTGATACAGTCTCTATTTATTTTTGTCCATCCTTTGTGTATAGATTGTCTATAGAGGAGAGCTTATAAGGTTTCTATTTCTTTTTGTCTACTTCCCCTCTATAGACTACTTATAGACGAAAGTCGACGTCTCTATTTATTTTTGTCCATTGTTTGTGTATAGACTGTCTATAGACGAGAATCGATAAGGTTTTTATTTCTTTTTGCCTACTCGCATCCTATATACGGTCTATAGAAAAAAAGACGATAAGGTGTTTGTTTATGCCTACTTCCCCTCTAGAGATTATTTATAGATGAAAGTCGATATAGTCTCTATTTATTTGTGTCCATCTTTTGTGTATAGGCTGTCTATAGACGAGAGTCGTGGAAGGTGTTGATTATTTTTGTCTACTCCCGGTTACATTTCTTTTTGTCTATCCGAGTCTATAAATTTCCTCACGCATACATACATACATATATATATATATACACATATATATATATATATATATATATATATATATATATATATATATATATATATATATATATATATATATATATATATATATGTATATATATATATATATATATATATATATATAGTAGAGGGGTTTAGTTACAACAGTGAAAGTACAAGCAAACTAGTAAGGAACAGATTTACTAAGCAAGAGAACAGAAAAAAATACAACACAACAAAATACGTTTGCGAAATAAGCACTAAAACAGCGTTTCAGTGCAAGTGAAGAAGAGGAAAATGCAACACATCACAAAATAAACACTGTACGAACTATGTATACATATATATATGAAGGCTGGTCCTCCAGCCAAAACGTCAGTGCAATATACTGTGCTTATTCAACGTACGTCGTACTCTTTTTCTTCATTTTACTACCGGGGGTAGTGTGATTTCCTCAAGCCATCACTACATATATATACATATATATATATATATATCCTCCTGAGGTCCGAGGTGTATTAAAGTTCACAGATTTTTGTGAGCTTTTCAGAAATTGATGTTTACGTTAGAGACGAAAAGTGAATTTTTTGTATTTGACAATTATCGGCTGTTTTAGCACAGCATGATGTCCAATATATTGGACACTGGAACTCTACCCGGTCATTTTTGGGGTAGTGGGTATGCAGTAGGAAAGGACAAATTTAATATTAAAAATGGCTTTTAAAGTGCCAAATCTGTTTATTAACCAAAATTTCATCACAGAAAAAGAACGAGCGATAAAGTATGAGAAATAGAACTGACTTTTCCGGCAGTCGCCGTACAAAGCCGTGCTACTGAATGCCGCCATTGCAAACACCCCTTGTGGCCAAACTACTAATGCATTTTGAACAAAACTTCATAGTTGGCGCTATAGGTGTCTAAAATATTGGACAAATGCCCCATAGCTGGATCTCAGGAGGATATATATATATATATATATATATATATATATATATATATATATATATATATATATATATATATATATATATATATATATATTTCCAAGCTTGAAAGAAGCCCGCGAATACACTCAATCTGCTTCGAGCTGCAAGTCGCGCGTTTGTATCTAAAATATATATATATATATATATATATATATATATATATATATATATATATATAAAACACTTCCATGTAGCGCGTATTCAGCAACAGAAACACGTATCGGGAGTTTCTCATGTTGCTCTACAATTTTATCATTAAGACTTTTCATCTAATTATAATAATTCAGGAGTTCATTAAGTAAGACTAATTATCTAATCAGGGGGAATGCAAAAATAATCTGAGTATCTTCAAGCAACGGCAAAACAACATTACCGGTTCTCTCCAGCTACGTAAAATTTGCATATTTTAAAGTTTGGCTCAAATTAAGTGATACACCCTGCGTACTTCTTTGCAATTCGAATTATTCTCCACGCTTTCCTTTATCACCGCCGATGATGAAGGCCATAGGGTGGGACGCCACGAAAGGTTATGTTAACTTCAGCGAACAGCACGTATACCAATTGGGGTAAGGCGCAAGATGAACTAGAAAACAGATGATACTGCAAAAGTCTTATTGCTTCAGGTTTACATGCCGTCTATAGATTGATTATAGACAGAAGTCGTTAATCCCGGCACAACCCGCGTACGGTGTAACCAAGCGCTGATACTGGCGGATAAACGGAGCTACGTTAGATATATAAGCCGCTGTAGTTGTATACTGCTGAGATTAGTGTAGAGCCTATTTGTAGACCTTAATATATGCATAGTGTATACCTCCGCATTTGTTGACCACATGATATGATCTACGTAGTCGCTCTCGGCAATCCCAAGACAGTCTTCACAGTTGTTGTAGCATGACTTTTGCGGCGGTAGAATAAAGAAAACATAACACCGATCCCATCGTGATATTAGATGTTATGAACTTTAGCTACAAGCGGATTCCAAACAGGCATCAAGCGAACAGCACAGAGTGTCGTAATGTTTGTAGCTGACAACGCAAACTTTGTGACTGTGCGATGATGTCGCGCATGTGGCGTGCTCGTTGAGTGTCTTCCGATTATCAGATACTTTTCACGTTGTCCTCATATCTCGACTGCATCACTAACATCGGGTGGTATTTCGCTGACTGATATCCTGCACTGTAAACTCATCAAAGTTTCTCATTCACTTCAAATATGTGCCAAATCCTCTGAGCCCACCCAGTCCTTCGCCGACGGTATGCCTATGCGGCTGAGCATATGCGTACGTAATTAATTGCTGTATTGATTGATTTGACTTATGATCGGAACAGACAATTTGCACTAACATGTGTGCGGGTATCCCATTTGGCGGCACACTGGAAGATATACCAGAAATGCATTGTATTACTTATTGTCGTTCGCGATAATGCAAGCACCTGAGGAGTCTGGTAACGGCTTTTACAAACAGCGCATTCATCCAAGTGTGCGTTCCAGTTCCATACGATAGCCCACGGCGTTTGTAATACAACGCGCCAACGCATTTTCTTCATCCATGAAAAAAACTGAAAAATGGAAAAGAAAAGCAATCTGTTTCGCACGCATGGCACGCAGGGAGAGACACAGTAAAATAAATGAAAAGGGAAAAGGCGCTCGGACTGGCTCGGACTTCGCGAAGCGCGCACACCCTCGTCGCCCTGAGCGCCAGCGCATGCGCAATGGCAGCAACGGCGGTGCACCATCTGTCTGCGTCAATTTAAATTTTCAGCGACTGCGCCAGGCACGTAAACGCTTGGTGCAGCGGTGTGCGGTGTCTGCCTGAACCTTGGGGTCTCTGTATTCGTGCCTTCATTGTGGCATCACACGTAAACGGCACTGAACGGCAAGTTTTAGCAAAGATGTTTTCCGTCAGTGGCTCATGATTAGGTGAGCGCATTTCGTAGCGCGAACCGGCTGCATGTATACTTGCGGACAACTTTCTGTGGCACTGAAGGGAAAGCTACGGAGGAAAAGCACGCACAAGTGAGAGTGCTTCTGGATAGAGTCCGGCGTTCTAATCGAAGTCAATTTAGGCTGGGGAAGAGACAACATAAACACCTTATTAGTAACAGTTAAATAAGACAAAACACACCTCCGAGTGTAAAAGTTTACTTATTTTCCGGCTTTTCCCTTCCGCGTCTGGGCAAACGCGAAACCGTAGCACGTGGAAGCTGCGTCGATTCAGGGTCTGTTCCGAGCAACTAAAAGCACTGTCAACGCTGCCGGACGTACTACTTGGCGCCGTAACAAATGTGCAGCAGCCACGCGTCCGTATCTTTGCCTTCATTGCCACAGAAAGTTTTCCGCGAGTATAGTGTAGGCGACTAGGGCATAGTGTTCATTTCCGTGTACATGATTTCACACCACGCTAGTGTTCTTGCTTCCACTATATGGAATGTTTTACGGCAAGCGATCGCTCACGCTTGTCGATTTTAGCGTCATAGTTGATGTGCGTAAAAAAGTAAAAATACACCATATTTTATCTTGATACTGAGCTTGGTACTAGTATACTGATACTTGATACTGATACTTGGTACTAAGCGGATTGTGTGTGTTGACAAGCCAGTGTAGGTAGATCTTGTTTCGTGGCGCTCGATCGGGCCGCCATGAACGCTGCGCCGCATGTGTAGCTAAATTCTCGTGACACGCTTTACGTACACACTTCCAAATTGTGTTAGCGTGAGGAATTTTCAAACAGAGACGTATAGTTGAATACATTCTAGCGCACTCGGGTGAAAGGCCGCGTTTGCGGGGCATGCATCAGCAGTGCGTGCGCTGCCGTTTTCGTATAGGGTAAAAGCAGCAGTATCATTAAGGCTCCTGGCAACCAATCTAACTATATATTCAACCACAAAAGCTTTCAGAGCACAAAACCTGCGATAAGCTCAGTCACTCGCAGCTTCGCAACTTAGCCGAAAAAATTAGAGAACAATAATTTAGTTGCTCGGGGAAGCACCTTTACACGCTTCAAACTGAAGACATTGGGATTGAAGATAGTTGGAAGATATTCTTTTTTTTTCGGGTCTCTTTTATGAACAGCTTAGCAGCAGGAGTTGTTTTCCTGGCTATTTGAAAAGCGTTAAGCGCCTATCGATGATTCAACGTTATGCAGTTTACGTGCTGTTATTGAATAGGCAGCTTCTGGCACAGATTCGCATTTTGGCAATAGTACATGGTATGAAGCCCTTGTCGTGCGTAATAAGTGTTCCGGGTTTCATTACTGTTGCATTTAGTGCCGTCCTGTTGGACAGACTGTATACTACCTGCGCTGTACAAAAAAAAAAAAAGAAAGAAGACACCCAGATTAACCATTTGGTGGTCTTTTCTTAATAGGTAACGCACAGATTATTCAAATGATATAGTGGTCATTGCATTTGTTATACCCTTATCACCACACCTAAGAGACCACAACCTTTTAGCTGATAAGTAACCTTATCAATACAGCCTCTTCATGTGCATTCTACTGAAAGCGTGGCAAATTATGTATTCATCTCGGAGTATGAGAAAATAGCCTAGACTGTTCTAAGCGGAAATAAATTACAATTCTTAACCTAATTGTTCAAGACTGTAGTCACTATTCTGAGTATGTTCGTTCGGCACGGGCATATTGCATTAACACTCGAAAGATGTGCACAGTCCAGCCAGGTATCTTTGTTTCAGCAATTATTATTATATTAATCGTTTAGTATTCTCACATTTGTTTCATATTTTGATAAGTACACTACGTGTCATATGAACCTGTCTTGAAACAATACGCACCGTTGCAGGCATCAGCGACGTTTAAGGTTGTCCACCTGCTCATCATATTGTAAAATGATGAAACGTTATAATGGTACTCATTCGCATTCGCATGTAGTGTTTAGTCAGAGGTAAACCAACTTAACTAGAGACATACGTGATGAGAGCAAATTACATATAAAGCTATTAATGAACCGTAAAAAGAACTCATCGAATAGCTTTCCCTCACATTGTTGCATCTGCTTTACGTATGTGTCCTTCTGTGTCCTTGTCTTCCCTGCTGTGCTCGTGTTGCCATGAATTACGAACTTGCCCAAGCCAGTGCCAGCTTTATTAAACAAGGGATTCAATTCAGTTGAATCTAATAGTGCATGTCAACTGACCGACTTGTTATTCGTTTTATCGAAAAATTATAGACTGGCAGTAACTTGGCAAGCATTAAACTACAATTTTTTTCTTTGCCCTTAAGCTGCGGGTGTCATAGACTGCAAGGGAATTTTCATGAAAACAGCCAGGGAAGACTTGAAAAAAAGATCAAGGAATTTGAAAATGTCAATATAGGTATGCTTTCTTGTTATATGCCATAAAATGTTTCCAGAGAATCTCTCTATTAAACATCTGTTTAAACCGTTTTACCTCACAAAAAATTGATACAAAATTGTTACCATCTATTGCAAAAGACAATGAAAGTGAAGCATACGGACATGGTGTTTCTTACTCATTTTTTTGCGTTAACTAAAAGTCCTGAACCTCGAAACCCTAGAAAGCGAACTCATGTTTGAGACCACCTTAAATAATTTACTGGGATAGCATTCATTCGAACTATAGTTTGAGTTTTACTACCCAGGAGGTGCATATGTGTCGTGCCATGACACAAAGTGCTCGCGTGGTATTTCGGGTGCTAATGTAGTATACCAAACTTGCAACTGTGTTAGCATGCCCAAGAAGCCTCATTATCTATACGAAACTAAGAAGTGACCATATCAATACAATCAATCCATCTGCCTTCTCTTGAAGTTATGGCCAATGATGCATTCATTTAAGAGTATAAGAAAGACATTTAAATGTGTATTAAGGAAAATAAATTACAATCTTTGGCATGACACTTTCAATACTCCAGTCACTCTTCTGAGCATCTCATTCTGCGCGGACATATTTAATAATCAGCCAAAAAATCTACAAAATATTTCAACAATTGATATAGAGATCATTTGGAATAAATACAATAATGTCAGATACGAACTTGTCATAAAAGCAACGTAATGTTGCTGCTTCACTAGTATCAGTTGTGACTGTTTAATTGTTCACCATGCCATAAAATGAAACATTGCATACTAGTAATGATTTGTAATGACAAGCAGCCATTAGTCACAGTTAACCGCACAGAGTATTGCCTTAAGTGGTTTGAATTGCTTAAGGAACATGAAAAGAATACACAATTGTTATTTTTGCCTCACATAGTTGCATCTACTTATTTGCAGCGTACACTTGCAGCACCTTTGGAACGTATGACACGAAAGTCAAGGCTGGCCTGGCGACTTTGCTTGCCAAAGGGAAGTAGTCTGTAAATCCGCAAATAGTCTCTTTCGATCATAGCGTAAAACCTGCATTTTAAGAAAATTAATATGTCGCGCATTAGAAACAGTTAATTCAATATCAGTGCACTTGTTTTCTTCTTGCACTCCATGATTCAGCACTAGTGGAATTGCTTCAATTTTTTCTGTTTATGCAACATATGAGAGTGCAGCTGGTTCAAGAGCATTAGTAAGCTTTTGGCATTAATGTATAAGTGCAGATCAGAAGCAACAGGTGTACATGCATAATATGCATTCAAAATTTTTTTGCCGCTATATGTAACCAAAAATTTAAACTAACTTGTAGAAAGCAGATAGCTAGCAGCTTTCATTCAAGCGGATGCATTGCATGTAACTGTAATATTTCTTAAATGTGCTTGTGCACAAATACTCATGCAGCCTTACATAAAGATTCGCGGCTACATGCATTTGCGATTTTTCGACTGCTTCCGCCCGCATGCATGATTTTCTAAGTACAGTTCCCTAAGTATGTTCCCATATGCATGCTGCATGCGATAAATTTTTATAGAAGTTTCCAATAGACTGCTTATTAACAACCCCAGCAGCAAGTGTTTATGTATTCTCGAAACATAGTTGGCAAAATGTGGTTTATATAGCTAATATATAGGGTGTCGATCCCGGCTATGTTAGCCAATCTGGGCAATGAAAAGAAAAGATGTAAAGATAACATGGTGCAAGCTATATTATTATAAAAAGACCTACAGGTCAGATCTCCGACGGCTGAACACCATAAGTCTTAAGACTGTCTATCATAAGTCATAAGACTGTCTACAAGAATTTTTGTAAGGGAGTGCTAAGAACACGCTCAACACCGGCGCTTCAACCTGGAAGGGGTGCTAGTTATACACGTTAGTATAACGGCTGAGTCGCAAAATAGCCACAAGCAGGAGTCCAAAACTTTCTTTTTCGCAGCTGCACGAACTCTGGTTCTAGCTTTAGGTCAGCTTTGCCCCTTCACAATTGTGCCGCAGACGCAAGAGTGGAAAATGCGCCAGATGCAGAGTGACTGCCAAAACTGGGTCATGGGTTTAATAAAAGTTAGCATGTTTTCTCAGAGGCTTGGAAATAGAAAAGTCGTCTCCGTCCTATGCGGAGAACGTTAGCGGTCTTGCAGAGCCGTTCACGCGACATGCTCCCGCGCCGCTATCCGATTACGCAGACAACGCTGCCTGGCTAAACGATCCGTCGGAAACGCCAAATTTTGTCGCTCCAGTAAACGGCAGGCCATGGGTAGACATGGGCGCTGTAGAGGCGCGCGTATGTCCTCCGCCAAAAGAATAAGCAATAAACGAGGGCAGGAGAGGAAATCAGATCCCGCGCATTGCGTTCCCATTCCGGCACGCCTACGTAGAGCTTGCCTGCAATTCATGAGACAATCAGGAAAGCATGAATGGAAATGATTGGTATGTAAAGAGGCCTGATCGGGCACAACGCCAACTGCGAAAAAAAAAAAAGAATGATAGGAAGAATTGCATAAACAATCAGTATCTACAAGGCGAGAGCGGACATGTGCCCTTCATCATACGTGCCTGCGTGTTTGTATGTGGGCACGCATGTCCGTGTCCCTAACAGAAGTTTTATGAAAGTTTTGTTGCATGCTTTATACTTTCCGTTCTTCGTACCAATGGGCGAGAACTACAGTGTATACCATATAGCGCCTGTCTGTCGTACATGTTCTTCTTTTAGTCCGCGTCTTTGTAGCGCTGTCTGTTCTTCAAGCATATTATTCAGTCACCGGCATGAACAGACAACGATTCACCTCTCTGTGGCGGCGTTATCTTGGTTAGTTTAATTGTCATTTTCTGAGAAATTTCTTTATTTATATTGTATTTATCCTGTGTAACATAGAAAAATTGTATAGCCGAGACACTCTATACATACAGCTCCACAGCAAACCATGCAGAACGGAAGAGAACAGAAATGAAATTGAATAACATCACTGATTTTTACAATCAATGCGCGTGGGCGTGTGTGTGCCGGCACCATTCTCCGGAGTCCACGGAGTACAGCGTCATTAGCGCCTCGAAGACAACGCGGTTCACCGTTTCTCTGCTATGCGGCCTCAGTAAATATGCATATATGCCTTGCTAACAGGTCATTTAAGGGAATGGTAAACTGGGTCTAGTTGGTACTGGTGCACAACTACCAAGAGCGAAATAAACAAGTAGGGCGAAAGAAGCAAGAACGACAGGAACACGGCGCTGTTTCTGCGCTCCTGTTTATTGCACTGTTGTTATTTATCAAAAAAAATTTAATTATAGGGTTTTACGTGCCAAAACGACTTTCTGATTATGAGGCACGCCGTAGTGGGGGACTCCGGAAGTTTAGACCACGTGGGGTTCTTTAACATGCTCCTAAATCTAAGTACAGAGGTGTTTTCGCATTTTGCCCCCATCGAAATGAGGCCGCCGCGGCCGGGATTCGATCCCGCGACCTCGTGCTTAGCAGCCCAACACCATAGTCACTGAGCAACCACGGCGGGTGTTATTTATCAACAAGCCGTTCTCATGTGTGATAGTTGCGTATTTCGCAGGTATTTCTTCAAAGTTCGCAGTGCTTTTGGAGGTCATGGGCGTAAGGTGGTGCAGCGGGTCAACGTTGTTTTCAAGACGTAGCGGGATATCAACAAATGCTAAGGCCTGTGCTGTGATCAAATCCGATTAGGAGGACAATATATAATTTCGTCACCAAGAGCGCAATTTATATGCTCAGTTCAATATGGAAATATGTGTAACACGCATTATATTATAGCCCTGGGCCAGTTGGCGAACGTTCATGGTGGTGTGGCAAGGCTATGGCCAATAACGTAAAGCTATTCTATTCTGATTTTATTCCAATCTTCTGACGTGAAATTTACACTACCTCCGTCGCAAGCATCGGTTAGTAACCCGCAGCATTTATTTGAGCAGCCCAATCAAACGATTTACTCATTGATAGGTCACTTTAGTTTGCTTTCAAATGGAATAGCATATTGCCTGTCTTGGCAAGTTTGTCTTGAAAAGTTTGGCGAGGATCGCGCTGAATTCGAGAGGGTTTCGGAGGGGCCTATACTCGGTTCCATAGATAGCAGTCAACGCTGAGGAAGCTACGCAAGAAGTTCGGGCAAGTAAAATTATCACTCCGCGCGTTCCGTCCATGCTTCGCAGCGCGCCAACAGCCTTCGCTCGAGCGAGCATGCACGTGAGGCTCCTCGCGACGGGCTGCAAATAAGAAATCCGAAAAGAACAACAAAAATAAAAACGCTCTAAAACAACGCATTAGCAGCCGTATACCACAGTGTGTTTGTTTCTAAGGATTAAAACTTGTTTCATTCAATACTGAGACTATATGAAAAACAGTTGCGCGCAATTGCGGTCAAAAAACATCGAACTATATCCATGTGCGAACGAAGCCACTGCAAGAAGTCTCTTGCCTCCACAGCGTCGACAGGGTGTCCAGCCCCTCCAGAGCGCTTTGTGCCGACGGCTTTTTCATGTTGCTGAGTAGAACACGCATAGCACTGATCAGTGACCGCAACGTTATTATAACCTGGTGTTCATCAGATGTCGTTGTATCAGCGGTATGTGAGGGTGTCGATGGCGGCCGTATCCGAAGTGTCTTCGTGGCAGGTTGTGCGCTGGGAAGTGCGGGCCACTCTGCAGGATGATCGAGTCTTGCCACTTTCTTCGTTAACGCGGTATCTTTCATGGTGGCGCTCCGCGTTGATGTAGCAGCCGCTTTGGCGGAAGACGGCGTGTTGTTTGTTGCGGCGTTTCGTTGCACTCTTCGGTGGCGATACCGTCGCCGCTTAAGTGTAGCGGCAGCCTCGCTGTGTGTTGAATGATCCCGAACCATGCGAATTCCTTCCGGACCCTCGGGCAGTCCTTCAATGAGGCTTCGTGGGAAGCACGGCAGGCATCTTCTGAATGAGATTAAGCACACCGCGGGCACACAGCATTGTTCACGCAGACGCTTTTTACATTACCAATCTTGAACCACTTGTGACATCGTCGGGGCTTCGGTATGTAAGGTCGATCTGCATGGCGGACATGGCCAACGTTGACGTTAGAGGGAATGCAGTCTGCCTCAAACACAAGCCTCACGCAGCGTGTGTTTCCATGTCTGGTGAAATGCACGATGACAGTGCCTTCTGTTGTTGGCTTTATTAATATTGGCAAGTCGTCGGACAGAATGCAAACGACGACGTCATAAATGACGCCAACAGTGCCGTTACTGCCTGTAGGGATCATTGATCGCACTTTTACTTTGTCGATTTCCGTGACATTCCGAAGACATTGTAGTGCGCTACGATGTAAAACATCTACAGCCAGGACATTCTTTCCTGAGTTTATTCTCACGTCTTTAATCTCATTTGGTGCGATGCCCTCAAGAAACAAAGAAAGAGACTGCCTGTTCAGGAGCCGCAAGTTGATCATAGGGTCCACGGGCAAGAAGAGAACAGTGTGCGGCCAGCGCTGTGGCATATTCTTCATGGTTGAAACACTTGCCGGCGATGACGCCCGCAGCAGTCTTCTTTTTGCAGTTCGGCTCATGACAACCTTCAAGTCGTCGCCCGAGGAGTCGCAGCTGTCCGAGTACAACTCGATTGCTTCGCTGTCTGTGTTGCTTGACTCGCTCCCACGTTTCCTGGACGTAGGCCGACCGGACGGCTGCGCGCCAGGAAAGTCCTCGAAAGTCTATTCGTCCATTGCCACAACCAGGGAACGGCAGCTCCCAGAATTTGCTAAGAAACAAAACAAAAATGCAGAGAGAACAGTTCCAGCGTTCAACCAGAGAATCACTTCGTCGTCCGTGTCTTTGAGAGTTCTATTAGGACGCTCTATGAGGCTGTTAGTCTGAGGATGATACACTTCTGAACTTGTGCTTTGTAGCGCAGGTGTGCAAGAGGTCTCCTACAACCTTTGATATGAAATAGCAACCCCGGTCTGTGAGAAGCTGTCGAGTAGCGCCGTGGGGAAGTATGTCTTCTTCGAAGAGGAAGTCAGCGACGTCGGTTGCACAGCTGGTTGGGAGAGCCCGAGTGATTGCGTACCGGGTCGTGTAGTCGGTAGCGACTACTATCAACTTATTTCAACAGATCGATAGCGGGAAAGGGTTAAGAAGGTAAAGACCAACCCTAAAGAATGGCGGCCAGCTGGGAGTACTGCTGGTTTCTTGTGGCGCTGGCATTCTTCACAGGAAGCGACGTAACGCTAGACGGAAGTGTAAATACCGGGCCAAATAAAGCGCTGCGGAACACAGTCATACGTTCTAGAGACTCCGAGGTGACCTGCGGTAGGAGCATCGTTTACGTGTGCGACGACACTTTGACGTATATGTGTGCGAATAACCAAGAGCAGTTCAGGACCGTCATGATGCATGTTGTTATGGTACAAGACGCCATCCTGCAGCGAAAACATGCGCAGGGAAGGGGAAGGTGTCTAAGAAGTCAGATGGAGAATGACGTCTCGCAAGTAGAAGCCACGGCGTTAGTCATCTCCGATGTTCTGAAGCGCAGTAAGCGACAGCACGCTGGTATGCTCGCAGCTGTAGGTAAGCTCCGGTAAGTCTACCGGATGGCGCGACGAGCAATCAGCGTCTTCATGCAATCAGCCGTTCTTATGCACAACTGTGTATGAGGGCTCTTGGAGTCGTACAGCCCTCCGAGGGAGTCGCCCAGTAGGATCCTTTAGGGATGAAAGCCAGAAGAGGCCATGATGGCCGGTGATAACTGTGAACGGCCGCCCGTACAAGTAGGGGCGAAATTTGTCCGCTGCCCAAACGAGGGCAAGGCACTCGCGTTCAGTAATAGAGTAATCGCGCTTTGTTTGAGACAGACTACGGCTAGCGTACGCAATAGCACGGTTGCAACCTTACTGGCGCTGAGCCAAAACAGCGCCGATTCCATGACCCTTGGCATCGGTGCGAACTTCCGTTGGAGCGGTCACAGCAAAAGGGGCGAAAACTGGTGGTGAAGTGAGCGGCACGGCAAGTTCGAACGCTGTAGTTTGTTCCGGACCCGAGACAAAAGCCGCATCTTTCTTGAGAAGTTCTGTGAGAGGACGTGCAACGTTAGCGAAATTGCGTACGAACTGCCGGAAGTATGAGCAGAGGCCCACAAAGCTTCGAACGTCGTTGGCACAGGTCGGCACGGGAAAATTCTTGACGGCGTGAACTTTCTAGGGACCGGGACAGACGCCGGCTGAATCGACGAGGTGTCCGGGCACAGTAAGTTGCCGGCGGCCGAAGAAACATTTTGATGAACTGTGCTGAAGCCCAGCCTCGCAGGCAACAGATAGAATTGTCGAAAGGAAAACGAGGTGCGCGGCAAAAGTTGGTGAAAATATAATAAAGTAATCGAGGTAGCACAGGCAGATTGACCACTTAAAACCGTGAAGGAGAGCGTCCATCATATGTTCCAATGCAGTCGGGGCATTACATAAGAGAGCAGATAGTTGGGCTAGTTGGTTGAAATGCATACTGAAAAGGGTTGCGCGGAGACACGAGGTCAATGCCGAGACATCACTTTAAACTGACAGAGGCTATCAGGTTTATTAAAAGCGTTCTTCTCCCGGTCTATGTCGTGAACTGCAATCTGCCAGTACCCGGAGCGAAGGTCTATCGAAGAAAAATATTTTGCACCATATAAACAATCTAAAGCGTCATCTATCTGTGGCAGGGGATGAACGTCTTCTTTTTGTTACTTTGTTGCGATGGCGATAGTCGACACAAAGGCGCTAGCTGTATCCTTCTTTCTCAGGAGCACGACCGGGGAAACCCAAGGCCTACAAGAAGGCTCAATGATATTTTGGGCAAGCATTTTGTCGACTTCCTTCTGTATGACTTGGCGCTCAGTAGGGGAGGCGCAGTAGGGCCGTTTGTGAATCGCGCTGGCATCGCCGGTGTGTATCCGATGTTTCCGACACCCTTTTGCATAGTGTATCCGATGTTTCACAACCGACGTTTGACCCAATGGCCGGTCATACAGATAATGTCCCGGTACGAGGCGAGAAGGCAACGAAGTGCGTCCGCGTGGTGGGTCGGAAGGTCAGAAGCGATCATTCTCGTGAAAGGTTCTAATACTCGAGTTGTAGGGCACGAACCAACAAAAGTAGGCAACGCGGTATAACTAGTTAGGGCAGAAATATAGTAGTCGCAAGCAGGGGCTAAGGTTGGAAGAGATATGCCCTGAGGTAGCACTTGAGGGCAGAGGGCGAAATTCACCACAGGAAGACAGGTGGCATTGTCTTTTATACGGACGACGTTTGTGGGAATGCGACGTTCTGCGACAGGAGGACGGTGGTGTTAGGCGACACGATGTAATTGCCGTCGGCAACAGGTGGATCGGGTGAAACGGCAATATAGCTCACGGCTAAGAGGTAGGCTGTGGGAAGTGGCGCGAAGAGGAAGCCGCCATGACCACGGTTTATTTAGGCCGACCAGCTATGGTGCAGCGGGACCTCCTGAGCGGCCGAGACCGCGGCCGCTCAGGTTGAGCGTGCTCTATTCTCGCGCTACCTGCACGTGAGACCATCTTCTTCGCCTGCTTTGGAGGCCATAGTCGCGCCCCTACAAGGCGAACGTAATCGGTGGAACATAGTCTTCTCGGCGTAAGATCAGGGGGGTCACGGCATACGGCAGGGCGAGTTGGACAACGCCCGCAGAGCAGTCAATAACGAACGAATGTGCCGAAAGATGTATGGCGTCCGGATACTGCAGTAACAAGGGCGGCACACATCCAAGTGACACATCCAAGTTGCACCGTCAGCGACGCGGACGACAGCGAGCGGAGCAGGAATTACGACTTTTTTTAGACGCGTAGGGAGGTTCGAGTTCACAACCGATATCTTTGCTCCTGTGTCAATCAGAGATATTACAGGTATACCACCCACGTCAGCGTTGATCAAGTTGTAATGGCCAGGCAATGTAACCAGGAGAATTTCGTGTCGGGTCGTCATAGCAGGCTCACCTCTCGAAGCTGCGCCCGTTAGTTTTCAGAAGAGCGGCGGGAGTAAGAAGGAGACTGAGAGCGATGAGGAAGAGGCGAGCGGGAAAGACGTGGGCGTGGTGAAGGGGAACGGTTTCGTCGTGCGGGCAGAGATGTTGGAACGGTGTCTTCGATGTTTGTCTGCGGGCGGGGACTACCAGGCGGGCGCCTGGAATTTCGAAACGTCGACCAAAGTCAAAGTCAAAGAGTTTATTCAGACAACGTGTGGTACAGTTGCCTAGGGCGCAGACCAAAAGGCAAGTGGTTGCCTGACAAGGAGTCTGTGCCCTTGCTCCCATTCGAGAGCACAAGACATTCAGCGCATAAAATAAACACTAAACGAGATGGAAATACAGAGTGGTTGGTAACATTGAGACGAGAGTTATTTCATATTGAATATTTATGTACAATTGAGAAAAATGCTGTAAGAAACAACAGAAAAAACAAAACAAAAGGAGTGGTTATGCCTGCAGTGACAATAGATACATAGTGATGTTATTCTTTAAAGCTTTGAATGATTTACTTTCTTGGATAATGTTTACAGCAGGATGGTGATCGTTTAAAAAACTGGAAATTCTGTAGCTAAGTTTCTGGGTGCCGTAGTTTGTACGTATTTTTTCCTTATTGTAACATATGTGCCGGGTGTTGTAGGTGTGTGTTTTCGTTAGATATTGTTGAAAAAAAGCCGTAGGATCGGAATGCATTTGTAGGTAACTAGCTAACGCTATCTTTTTGTTTATAAAATTCCACAGTGTAAGCAGTTGATGTTTTCTAAACAGTGGGGCAGTGTGGCTAAGGTATGGTGCATTATCTATTAGGCGCAAAAATTTCTTTTGTAATAAATATATGTTTTCTATGCTTGTTTTAGGTGCTGTGCCCCAGACAAGAAGACAATAGTGGAAACGCGAATGTACCAGTGTGTAGTATAGTTGTTTCTTTAGCCAGATAGGCAAGAGGCACTTTATTTTATACATGATACCAATGGACCTAGATATACCAGTGCGAACTTTTTCAATGTGAGCTGACCAGTCAAGATGCTCGTGAAAGATGACACCAAGAAATTTATGTGTTGGTACACGTTCGATAAATTCATCGCGAAATTGGATAACTATTTCTTGTTTTATACACTTGTTACGAGCGCGGAATATAATGTACTTAGTTTTTTTAGTGTTTAACTCTAATTCATTACCGTAGAGCCACGTGGACAAATTTTCCAGCCATACATTGGTTTCTACTTGGAGGACTTTTAGGTCTTGTCCGCAGAAGAATACATTGGTATCATCAGCGTACATTATTATTTCTGGTGTAGAGGGCACGTTAATTATATCATTTATATAGAGCAGAAATAACAGCGGCCCAAGGATTGATCCTTGTGGAACTCCATAATGTATCTGACCTAAGCTGGATTTTGCATTCATAATATTCGTGTACTGGTGACGATTTAGGAGGTGATTCTTTATTAATGTGAGAGCCGTTCCTCTAATGCCATATTTATATAACTTGTACAGTAAAACAGGGTGCTTAATGGAGTCGAATGCCTTTTTAAAGTCTAGGAAAACACCTATTGTATATATTTTCTGCTCAAAGTTGTCTATTATCTTATCCTTAATTTTTATTAGCGCCATTTCAGTAGATTTCTCTTTCTGGAATCCGTATTGCTGCTCGGCGATGATATCGTTTCGCTTGCAGAAGTTTAGTAGCCTGATGTTTATAACTTGTTCAACTACTTTCGAGAGGATTGGTAGGACTGAAATTGGCCTATAATTATTTATGTCATTTCTATCACCTCCCTTGTGTATGACAGAGATTTTTGCAATTTTTACTTTATCTGGAAATATTCCGGTACTCAAAATCAGGTTGCATATATACATAAGTGGCTGACTAATCATGTGACTGATGGATTATATAGGTTGAACTTTAATATCATCAGCACCACATGCACTGTTATTTTTTAGGTTTTTGATTACTGTACAGATTTCTAATTCTGTAGTGGGAAACATGAAGATTGAGTTTTGGATGTTGGACGTGATATACGTTGTAAAATCACAATTACTTGCCTGAGGTTTACTTGAAGCCCCTGATATAAGAAAGTGCTCATTAAGTTTGTCAGCAAGCGACGCCCCTGTGTAAGGCACTCCATTTATAACGAGTTCAGAGATGCCGTCTCTTTTGTTGTTGGACATTAGTTGGTTTACTGTATTCCATACTTGTTTAGGGTTGTTGCAGATATCAGTAAACTTATGCTCGTAATAACTAGTCCTGGATTTTTTAATATCAAAGCTTAATTTATTACGAATTTGTTTGTATTCAGTCAAACAGTCCATATTTCTCTTTCTGATAAAAGAGGCAAATAGTCTGTCACGTTCTCTAATTCTTTTTAGAAGGTCGGCATTTATCCATGCCTTTCTGGCTTTTTTACACTTTTTTATTTCTACGGTAGGGAAGGCTTGATTGTAGAGCTCAGTAATTGTTTTAATAAAGGCGTCATATGCTGCGACGGGGTCAGATAGTTGAAGAATATCTGCCCAGCTTCTTTCTCCTAGTAAGTTTCTAAATATTGTGGTCTTAGCTTCATTAATGATTCTGTATGTAATGGGTGCACATGTTTTGGAAAGACTCTGTGGTGTACAGTAGGGTTTAAAGAACATAAATATAGGTAAGTGGTCACTAATATTAGCTATTAGTACACCTGCTTGCACATCATCTTTTTTGTAACTTGTAAAACACACATCTAGTAAAGTATGGCACATGTCTGTCACTCTAGTTGGCATATGTATTACATTTTCACAACCAAACGAGAAAAAAATATCAAGCATTCTTTGTTGATTACAATCAAGCAATAAAAGATGGATATTAAAATCACCACAAATAACTAAAGGCAACTTAAACTGCATGCACTGTTCTAGCATGTTTTCAAGAAATTCTAAAAAAGTAGCCTGTGATCCAGAAGGCGGCCTATAT